>NC_082704.1:115507757-115830064 GCF_949987515.2 Delphinus delphis
GAAGTGATACCTCATTGTAATTTGGATTTGCATTTCTCTAATAATTAGTGATGATGAGCATCTTTTCATGTGTCTATTGGCTATCTGTATGTCTTCTTTGGAGAAATGTTTCTTTAGGTTTTCTACCCATTTTTCCATTGAGTTATTTGTTGTTTTGTTATTGAGTTGTATGAGCTGTTTGTGAAGTTTGGAAATTAAGCCCTTGTCAGTCTCATCATTTGCTAATATTTTCTCCCAGTCCATAGGTTGTATTTTCATTTTGATTATGGTTTCCTTTGCTGTGCAACAGCTTATAAGTTTGATTAGTTCCTGTTTCTTTTTTGCTTTTACAGTAAGTCACCTATATATGAACAAGTTCTGTTCCAAGAGTGCATTTGTAAGTCCAGTTTGTTTGTAAGTGCAACAAACTTAGCCTAGGTACCCATCTTACACAGTCGGCTATATGGTATTGTACCGTAATAGGTTTATAATACTCTTCACACAAACGATACTTAAAAAACAAACACAAAAATAAAGAAAACAGTTTTAGTCTTACAGTACAGTAACTTGAAAAGTACAGTAATACAGTACAACAGCTGGGATACTCAGGCTGGCATCGAGGGAACAGGCGAGAAGAGTTGCTGATTAGAGGAGGGAGAGGAGGTGGGAGAAGGTAGAGGTGAAGGATTATCAGCAGTAGGAGACAGAGGGCAAGCTGCCATTTCACTCATACCTGACGTTGATGGCGCAAGTTCTGGTTCCTCGCTGGATTTAATTCTATGTACCCTCTTGAAAAAATGGTCCATTGATGTCTGGGTCATAGCTCTTTTTTCTCATCATAGATGACAAGGTAGCACTGGATTGCATTCTGAATGGCTGCTGCCACCTTTGGGTACCATTCTAGGTTCGGGTCCTGTGCCTCAAAAACTAACAGTGCTTCCTCAAATAAAGAAGATTCCCTTGCCATTTTCTGTGTCGTGAATCTCTTAAGTTCTTCAGTTACTTCTTCCTCCTGTCCCTCTTCATCCTTTCTCTGGGCCTCCAATTCCATCAGTAAGCTCCTCATGTTGCACAGCAAGGAATTCAATGAAATCGTCCTCTTGCAGATCTAGCTCCAGCTTCTCGCTGAGGGTCACTACATTGCTGAAAATCTCTTCAGACTTCTGATCTACCTTCTCAAATCCAAAAAAATCATGAACTGTGGGCAAAGGTTCTTCCAAACCCCATTCATGGTGACCACTATACCTTCACACCATGCAAACTCAATGTTTTTATGGTCTTGTAGATGTTATAGTCCTTCCAAAGTTGTCCCTAGGTTGTTACTGATTTGTCACTTACCTTTACTGCCTGACAAAAAGTGTGACATAAATAATATTTCTTGAAAGTCGCTCTAACTCCCTGGTCCATAGGTTGGATGAGCAACGTAGTATTCAGTGACAGATGCACTACTTTGACGTTGGGATGAAAGTCATCCATGGATGGGGTGTGGCCCAGAGCATTGTCGAGCAGCAAAAGAATGTTTTGCTGGAACGTCCTCCTCCACGCAATATTTCTCTACATCTGGGATAAAGTGGTGGCAAAACCAGTCCTGGAACGTGGCCTGTGTAATCCAGGATATGGGGTTATGCTTCCACGCAACAGGAAGAGAGCCCTTGGCTATGTGTTTAAGGGTTCTCGGGTTCTCTGAATGATAAACTAAGAGAGGCTTCAGCTTCAATTCACCGGAAGCATTGCCACCAAACAACAGTTAGACTGTCCTTTGCTGCTTTACAGCCCAGCATCAACTTTTCCTCCTTACTGATGTAACTTCGGTCTGGCATCCTCTTCCAGTACAGTTGGGTCTCATCCACATTAAAAACCTGGTTGGGTAAATACACACCATCATCAATAATTTCTCAGAGTGTTTCCGGGAGTTCCCGGACAGCTACCCTATCTGCCCTTGCTGCCTCTCCACTTACTTTTACATTATGAAGGTTGGCTCTAGCCTTGAACCGATGAAACCAGCCATGGCTGGCATTAAAAGATGTGCCCTCTGATTCTTTCCCGTGTTTCTTCTTCAAGTCTTCATGAAGACTTTTAGCTTTCTCTTGAATCAGCATCAAGCTGAGCAGGACTCAGCACTAACGTTGATCCTGCATCTGCACACTGAGAAGTTTCTCCATCTCCTCCATCACTTTTCCATGCTTCTTCAGTGTTTTGTCAGCATCATCAGTACAGCAGACTTCACATGTTCCATGATCTTGTCCTTGTTCTGTAGATTCGTGACAACGATAGAATGATTCATGTTATAAGAATGAACGATGTCTAACATCTTTTTGCCTCGCTCCACTCTCTTAATTACTTTCACTTTTGTTTCCATCGTTATCGCGTGGCCCTTCTTAACAGTACCAGCTACATCACCACTGCTTTTACGCTTGCTTCCAGACATCTTGGGCTTGAAATAAAGGTACTGTTCTACTGTACTCTATACAGTACTATAAAGAACACAAAAGCGCAACCACTTATAGAGGATGAACGCACGTGACAATGTATGCCAGACACGTGAACTAACTTACATGCGAATTGGACATGCAAATGGACGTTTGCATCTTTGAAAGTTTGCAACTTGAAGGTGCTTATGTAGGTGACTTACTGTATTTGTACTGCCTAGGGAGAACTACCTAGGAAAACTGTGGTATGATTTATGTCAGAGAATGTTTTGCTTATGTTCTCTTCTAGGAGTTTTAAGGTGTCCTATGTTATATTTAAGCATGTAAACCGTTTTGAGTTTATTTCTGTGTATGGTGTGAGGGTATGTTCTGACTTCACTGATTTGAATACGGCTGTCCAACTTTCAAAACACCACTTGCTGAAGAGACTGTCTTTTCCCCATTGTATATTCTTGCCTCCTTTGTCGAAGGTTAATTGACCATAGGTGTGTGGGTTTATTTCTGGGCTCTCTATTCCATTCCATTGATCCATGTATCTCTTTCTGTGCCAATACCATGCGGTTTTGATTACTGTAACTTTGTAGTATTGTCTGAAGTTTAGGAGGGTTATGCCTCCTGCTTTGTTCTTTTTCCTCAGGATTGTGTTGACAGTTCTGACTTTTTATGGTTCCAGATATATTTTAGGATTATTTGTTCTAGTTCTGGGGAAAGTGTCATGGGCAATTTGACAGGAATCACATTAAATCTGTAGATTGCTTTGGGTAGTATAGCCACTTTAACAGTTTTAATTCTTCCCATCCAAGAGCATGGGATGTCTTTCCATTTCTCTGGATCATCTTCAGTTTCCTTTACTAATGTTTTGTAGTTCTCAACATATAAGTCTTTCACCTCCTTGGTGAGGTTTTTTCCTAAGTATTTTATTTTCTTGATGCCATTTTAAAAAGGATTGCTTGTTTACATTTCCTTTATGATATTTCATTGTTAGTGTAAAGAAATGCATCCAGGGACTTCCCTGGTGGCTCCATGGTTGAGAATCCGCCTGCCAATACAGGGGGCATAGGTTTGTGCTCTGGTGCAGGAAGATCTCACATGCCGTGGAGCAACTAGACCTGTGTGCCACAAGTACTTAGCCTGCACACTAGAACCCGTGAGCCACAAGTACTGAGCCCATGTGCCACAACTACTTAAGCCCGCATGCCTAGAGCCCATGCTCCGCAACAAGAGAAGCCACTGCAATGAGAAGCCTGCGCACCACAACGAAGACTAGCCCCCACTGGCCACAACTAGAGAAAGCCCGTGCACAGCAATGAAGACCCGATGCAGCCAAAATAAATTTAAAAAAAAAGAAAAACCAAGAAATGCAACCAATTTATGTATGTTAATCTTGTGTCCTGCTACTTTGCTGAATTTGTTTATCAGTTCTAGTAGTTTTTGGTTGGAACTTTTAGGGTTTCCTTTATATATATTATCATGTCATCTACATACAATGACAACTTTACCTCTTCCCTTCCAATGTGGTTAGATTTTATTTCTTTTTCTTGTCTGATTGTTGTGGCTAGGACTTCCAGTACTATGTTGAAGAGAAGAGGTGAGAGTGGGCATCCTTGTCTTCTTCCAGATTTTAGGGGGAAGGCTTTCAGCCTATGAACATTGAGTATTATATTGGTTGTGGGTTTGTCATAAATAGCTTTTATTATGTTGAGATATGTTTCCTCTATACCCACTTCGGTAAGTTTTTTTTTTCCTTTTTGCAGTACGTGGGCCTCTCACTGTAGTGACCTCTCCCGTTGCGGAGCACAGGCTCTGGACGCACAGGCTCAGTGGCCATGGCTCACGGGCCCAGCCACTCTGCGGCATGTGGGATCTTCCCGGACCGGGGCACGATCCTGTGTCCCCTGCATTGGCAGGCGGACTCTCAATCACTGCGCCACCAGGGGAGCCCTGGTAAGTGTTTTTATCATCAATGGATGTGCTTTTCCGGCATCTATTGAGATGATCATTTGTTTTGTGTTTTTCCTTTGTTGATGGGGTGTATCATGTTGGTTGATTTGCATATGTTGAAACAACTTTGTGACACTGGGGTGAATCAAATTTGGTCATGGTGTATGATCCTCTTATGTGTTGTCAGATTCGGTTTTCTAATATTCAGTTGAGAATTTTTGCATCTATATTTATCAAAGATATTGGTCTGCAATTTTCTTATTTTGGTAGTGTCTTTCTCTCTGTGTTGGTTTTTTAAGTCTTTAATGAATTTGTTCCAACATTCCTTCTGTTTTATGTTTTGGTTTCTTGTTTGTGAGGCATGTGGGATCTTAGCTCCACCATGAGGGATTGAACCTGCCCCCCCCCTGCAGTGGAAGGCGAAATCTTAACTACTGGACAACTAGAAAAGTCCCCATCTGTATTTTGTTTGTTTGTTTGTTTGTTTCAGTAGATTTCTTTCTTTATTTTTGGATGGATTGGGTGTCCATTGCTTTGCTTTTGTTGCAGAGCATGGGCTCTAGGTGCACGGGCTTCAGCAGTTGTGGCTATCAGGCTCAGTAGTTGTGGCTCCTGGGCTGTAGAGCGCAGGCTCAGTAGTTGTGGCACACAGGCTTAGTTGCTCCGCGGCATGTGGGATCTTCCCAGACCTGGGCTCGAACCTATGTCCCCTGCATTGTCAGACAGATTCTTAACCACTGAGCCACCAGGGAAGTCCCCCCCATCTGTTTTTGATATCAGGGTGATGGTGGCTTCATAGAATGTCTTTGGAAGTATTCTTTACTCTTCAATCTTTTCGAAGAGTTTGAGAAGAATCAGTGTAAGTTTTGCTTTGTATATTTGGAAGAATTTGCCTGTGAAACCATCTGATACTGGACTTTTGTTGGTTGGGAGTTCTTTTTAATTACAGATTCTATTTTGCTTTTAGTGATCAGTATGTTCAAGTTATCTATTTCTTCTTGATTCAGTTTTGTTTGGCTGTAAAAAAAACCACATATATTTTTAGGTTATGTTAGCACCTAAATACTTACCATGTATTAGACCACAAAAGAGTGAAGAAAAAAATATTAAAATATTTTTTCAAATAGAAAATGTATTGAGATATTTTTCACAAATTGGGATAATAATACTAATTACAATAATGACAAATTGTTCTGAACTTAAAGACTATTTTATCTAAGATGCTTATTATATGCTTATTATAAGCATGGTATTATATGCTTATATATTATATGATATTATATATGCTTTTTATATGCTTATTATAAGCATGATATTATATGCTTATTGTTTTAAAATACATGGAATGTTTTCTCCTTTCTAACGTAATTCTTTTATTTTACCTGTATATTGTGAAAAAAATTTAGTTGCACGTAATATAAAAAATTACACTTTAATAGGAGATATTAATCCAGTTACATTTACTATAGTACTGAAAATACTTAGGTTTAGAGTTACCATGTTATCGAGTGCTGTTTTTTATTTATTTATTTTTTAAAAAGAGTTAATTGGGGGGGCATAAATTATTTATTTATTTATTTATATCATCTTATTGGACTATAATTGCTTTACTATGGTGTGTTAGTTTCTGCTTTATAACAAAGTGAACAAGCTATACATACACATATATCCCCATATCTTCTCCCTCTTGCATCTCCCTCCCACCCTCCCTATCCCACCGCTCTAAGTGGTCACAAAGCACTGAACTGATCTCCCTGTGCTATGCAGCAGTTTCTTACTAGCCATCTATTTTACATTTGGTAGTGTATATAAGTCCATGCCACTCTCTCACTTCATCCCAGCTTACCCTTCTCCCTCCCCATGTCCTCAAGTCCATTCTCTATGTCTATGTCTTTATTCCTGTCCTGCCCCTAGGTTCTTCCAAACCATTTTTTTTCTTTTTGTTTAGATTCCATATATATGTGTTAGCATACAGTATTTGTTTTTCTCTTTCTGACTTACCTCACTCTGTATGACAGATTCTAGGTCCATCCACCTCACTACAAATAACTCAATTTTATTTCTTTTTATGGCTGAGTAATATTCCATTTTATATTGAAGATGTGCAGCATCTTCTTTATCCAGTCATCAGTTGATGGACACTTAGATTGCTTCTATGTCCTGGCTATTGCAAATAGAGCTGCAGTGAACATTGTGGAACATGACTCTTTTTGAATTATGGTTTTCTGCAGGTATATGCCCAGTAGTGGGATTGCTGTGTCATATGGTAGTGGTAGTTCTATTTTTAGGTTTTTAAGGAACCTCCATACTGTTCTCAATAGTGGCTGTATCAATTTACACTCCCACCAACGGTGCAAGAGGGTTCCCTTTTCTCCACACCTCTGCAGCATTTATTGTTTGTAGATTTTTTTGATGATGGCCATTCTTACCTGTGTGTGGTGATACCTCATTGTAATTTTGATTTGCGTTTCTCTAATGATCAGTGATGTTGAGCATTCTTTCATGTGTTTGTTGGCAAACTGTATATCTTCTTTGGAGAAATGTCTGTTTAGGTCTTCTGCCCATTTATGGATTGGGTTGTTTGTTTTTTTGATATTGATCTGCATGGGCTGCTTGTAAAGTTTGGAGATTAATCCTTTGTCAGTTGCTTCGTTGGCAAATATTTTCTCCCATTCTGAGGGTTGCCTTTTCGTCTTGTTTACGTTTTCCTTTGCTGTGCAAAAGCTTTTAAGTCTCATTAGGTCTTATTTGTTTATTTTTGTTTTTATTTCCATTTCTCTAGGAGGTGGGTCAAAAAGGATCTTGCAGGCTTCCCTGGTGGCGCAGTGGTTGAGAGTCCGCCTGCCGATGCAGGGGACACAGGTTCGTGCCCCGGTCTGGGAAGATCCCACATGCCACGAAGCAGCTAGGCCTGTGAGCCATGGCTGCTGAGCCTGCGCGTCCAGAGCCTGTGCACTGCAATGGGAGAGGCCACAACAGTGAGAGGCCCGCGTACTGCAAAAAAAAAAAAAAAAAGGATCTTGCTGTGATTGATGTCATAGAGTGTTCTGCCTATGTTTTCCTCTAAGAGTTTTATAGTGTCTGGCCTTACATTTAGGTCTTTAATCAATTTTGAGTTTATTTTTGTGTATGGTGTTAGGGAATTTTCTAATTTCATTCTTTTACCTGCAGCTGCCCAGTTTTACCAGCACCATTTATTGAAGAGGCTGTGATTTCTCCATTGTATATTCTTGCCTCCTTTATCATAAATAATGTGACCATATGTGTATGGGTTTATCTCTGGGCTTTCCCTCATGTTCCATTGCTCTATATTTCTGTTTTTGTGCCAGTACCATACTGTCTTGAGTACTGTAGTTTTGTAGTATTGTCTGAAGTCAGGGAGCCTGCTTCCTCCAGCTCTGTTTTTCTTCTCAAGATTGCTTTGGCTGTTCGGGGTCTTTTGTGTTTCCATACAAATTGTGAAATTTTTTGGTGCAGTTCTCTGAAAAATGCCATTGGTAGTTTGATAGGGATTGCATTGAATCTGTAGATTGCTTTGGGTAGTATAGTCATTTCCACAATGTTGATTCTTCCAATCCAAGCACATGGTATATCTCTCTGTTTGTGTCATCTTTGATTTCTTTAATCAGTGTCTTATAGTTTGTTGAGTAAACTACTTTTGTCTCCTTAGGCAGGGTTATTCCTAGGTATTTTATTCTTTTTGTTGCAGTGGTAAATGGGAGTGTTTCCTTAATTTCTCTTTCAGATTTTTCATCTTTAGTGTATAGGGATGAAAGTGATAACTGTACATTTATTTTGTGTGCTGCAACCTTACCAGATTCATTGATTAACTCTAATAGGTTACTGGTAGCATCTTTAAGATTCTCTATGTATAGTATCATGTCATCTGCAAACAGTGAGAGCTTAACTTCTTCTTTTCCGATTTGGATTCCCTTTATTTCTTTTTCTTCTCTGGTTGCTGTAGCTAAAAATTCCAAAAGTGTGTTGAATCATAGTGGTGAGAGTGGGCAACCTTGTCTTGTTCCTGATCTTGGTGGAAATGGTTTCACTTTTTCACCATTGAGAACGATGTTGGCTGTGGGTTTGTCATATATGGCCTTTATTATGTTGAGGAAAGTTCCCTCTATGCCTACTCTCTGGAGGTTTTTTTTAATCATAAATGGGTGTTTAATATTGTCTAAAGCATTTTATGCATCTCTTGAGATGACCATATCGTTTTTATCCTTCAGTTTTTTAATATGGTGTATCACACTGATTTGCATATATTGAAGAATCCTTGCATCCCTGTGATAAATCCCATTTTATCTTGGTGTATGATCCTTTTAATGTGCTGTTGGATTCTGTTTGCTAGTCTTTTGCTGTGGATTTTTGCATCTGTGTTCATCAGTGATATTGGCCTGTAGTTTTCTTTCTTTGTGACATCTTTGTCTGGTTTTGGTATCAGGGAGACGGTGGTCTCATAGAATAAGTTTGGGAGAGTTCCTCCCTCTGCTATATTTTGGAAGAGTTTGAGAAGGATAGGTGTTAACTCTTCTCTAAATGTTTGATAGAATTTGCCTGTTAAGCCATCTGGTCCTGGGCTTTTGTTTGTTGGAAGATTTTTAATCACAGTCTCAATTTCAGTGCTTTGGATTGGTTTGTTTATAGTTTCTATTTCTTCCTGGTTCAGTCTTGGAAGCTTGTGCTTTTCTAAGAATTTGTCCATTTCTTCCAGGTTGTCCATTTTATTGGCATATTGTTGCTTGCAGTAATCTCTCATGATCCTTTGTATTTCTGCAGTGTCAGTTGTTACTTCTCCTTTTTTATTTGTAATTCTATTGATTTGAGCCTTCCTTTTTTTCTTGATGAGTCTGGCTAATGGTTTATCAATTTTGTTTATCTTCTTAGAGAGCAAACTTTTAGTTTTTTTGATCTTTGCTGTTGATTCATTCACTTCTTTTTCATTTATTTCTGATCTGATCTTTATGATTTCTTTCCTCTGCTGACTTTGTTTTTTTTTTTCTTTCTTTCTCTAATTGCTTTCGGTGTAAGGTTAGCTTGTTTATTTGAGATGTTTCTTGTTTCTTGAGGTAGGATTGTAGTGCTATAAACCTCCCTCTTAGAACTGCTTTTTCTGCATCCCATAGGTTTTGGATCTTCATTGTCATTTGTTTCTAGGTATTTTTTAAATTTCCTCTTTGATTTCTTCAGTGACGTCTTGGTTATTAAGTAGTGTATTGTTTAGCGTCCATGTGTTTGTATTTTTTACAGATCTTTTCCTGTAATTGATATCTATTCTGATGGCATTGTGGTCAGAAAAGATACTTGATACGATTTCAATTTTCGTAAATTTACCAAGGCTTTTTTTGTGACCCAGGATATGATCTATCCTGGAGAATATTCCACGAGCACTTGAGATAAAGTGTATTCTGTTGGTTTTGGATGGAATGTCCTATAAATATCAATTAAGTCCATCTTGTTTAATGTATTATTTAAAGCTTGTGTTTCTTTATTTATTTTCATTTTGGATGATCAGTTCATTGGTGAAAGAGGGGTGCTAAAGTCCCCTACTATGATTGTGTTACTGTCGATTTCCCCTTTTATGGCTGTTAGCATTTGCCTTATGTATTGAGGAGCTCCTGTGTTGGGTGCATAAATATTTACAATTGTTATATCTTCTTCTTGGATTGATCCCTTGATCATAATGTAGTGTCCTTCTTTGTCTCCGGTAATAGCCTTTATTTTAAAGTCTTTTTTGTCTGATATGAGAATTGCTACTCTAGCTTTTTTTTGATTTCCATTTGCATGGAATATCTTTTTCCATCCCCTATCTTTCAGTCTGTATGTGTCTCTAGGTCTGAAGTGGGTCTCTTGTAGACCGCGTATATGCTGGTCATGTTTTTGGATCCATTCAGCCAGTCTGTGTCTTTTGGATGGAGCATTTAATCCATTTACATTTAAGGTAATTATTGATATGTATGTTCTTATTACCATTTTCTTAATTGTTTTGGGTTTGTTATTGTACATCTTTTCCTTCTCTTGTGTTTCCTGCCTAGAGAAGTTCCTTTAGCGTTTGTTGTAAAGCTGGTTTGGTGGTGCTGAATTCTCTTAGCTTTTGCTTGTCTGTAAAGGTTTTAATTTCTCTGTCAAATCTGAATGAGATCCTTGCTGGGTCGAGTAATCTTGGTTGTAGCTTTTCCCCTTTCATCACTTTAAATATGTTCTGCCAGTCCCTTCTGGCTTGCAGAGTTTCTGCTGAAAGATCAGCCGTTAATCTTTTGGGGATTCCCTTGTATGTTATTTGTTGTTTTTCCCTTGGTGATTTTAATATTTTTTCTTTGTATTTAATTTTTGATAGTTTAAGTAATATATGTTTTGGCATGTTTCTCCTTGGGTGTATCTTGTATGGGACTCTGCACTTCCTGAACTTGATTAATGATATCCTTTCCCATATTAGGGAAGTTTTCAACTATTATCTCTTCAAATATTTTCTCAGTCTCTTTCTTTTTCTCTTCTACTTCTGGGACCCCTATATTCGAATATTGGTATGTTTAATGTTGTCCCAGAGGTGTCTCAGATTGTCCTCAATTCTTTTCATTCTTTTTTCTTTATTCTGCTCTGCAGTAGTTATTTCCACTATTTTGTCTTACAGGTCATTTATCCATTGTTCTGCCTCAATTATTCTGCTATTGTTTCCTTCTAGAGCATTTTAAATTCCATTTATTGTGTTGTTCGTCATTGTTTGTTTGCTTTGCTCTTTAGTTCTTCTACGTTCTTGTTAAACGTTTCTTGTATAGTCTCCATTCCAGTTCCAAGATTTGGGATTATCTTTAATATCATTACTCTGAATTCTTTTTCCGGTAGACTGCCTATTTCCTCTACGTTTGTTTGTTCTGGTGGGATCTTACCTTGCTCCTTCACCTGCTGTGTGTTCCTCTGTCATATTTGACTTTGGGGACTGTGTTTGGGGTCTCCTTTTCGCAGGCCGCAGATTCGTAGTTCCCGTTGTTTTTGGTGTCTGCCCCCAGTGGCTGAGGTTGGTTTAGTGGGTTGTGTAGGCTTTCTGGTGGAGGGGACTGGTGCCTGTGTTCTGGTGGGTGTGTCTGGATCTTGTCTTTCTGGTTGACAGGTCTGCATCCGGTGGTGTGTTTTGGAGTGTCTGTGGCATTATTATGATTTTAGGCAGCCTCTCTGCTAATGGGTGGGCCTGCATTCCTGTCTTGCTAGTTGTTTGGCATGGGATATCCAGCACTGGATCTTGCTCGTCTCTGAGTGGAGCTGGGTCTTAGCGTTGAGACGGATGTCTCTGGGAGGCTTTCACTATTTGATATTACAAGGTGCCAGAGGTCTCTGGTAGACCAATGACCTGAACTCGGCTCTCCCAACTCAGAGGCACAGGCCTGACACCCGGCTGGAGCACCAAGACCCTGTCAGCCACACGGCTGGGGGTGAGAGCAAGAGGTAGCTTTGGTACATCTGAAAGACCACCAATGAGATTCACTGACCATTTTCTCTACAGAAGTGAAGAAAACAAAATTCAGTGTTTGGCTAGTCAGCCACTTTGGAAGCCAGTCTCCAAGATGGCCCTAATTATCCCCTAATTATCTCCCAGTCTTCATGTACCTGTGTGGCTCCTCACACTTGAAAAGGGCTGACTGTTTAACTAATAAGAAATTGCAGAAATGACAAAGTGCAGCTTCCAAAGTTATGAAAGACATTGCAGCTTCTGCTTTGGTTTCTGCTAGATCACTCATCCTGGGGTAAGCCAGCTACCATGTCATGAGGACACTCAAGCAGCCCTAAGGAGAGATCCATGTGGCAAGGAACTGAGGCCTCTTACCTACAGCCACGTGAGTGAGTCATCTCAGAAGTCAAAAGATTTAATTTTATTTATTTTTCATTGCATTGGGTCTTTGTTGCTGCACAAGGTTTCTCTAGTTGTTTCAAGCAGGGGTTACTCATCGTTGTGGTGCACGGGCTTCTCCTTGTGGTCGTTTCTCTTGTTGTGGAGTATGGGCTCTAGGTGCATGGGCTTCAGTAGTTGTGTCATGCAGGCTCAATAGTTGTTGCTTGCTGGCTCTAGAGCGCAGGCTCAGTAGTTGTGGCACACGGGCTTAGTTGCTCTGCGGCATGTGGGATCTTCCCAGACCAGGGATTGAACCCCTGTCCCCTGCATTGGCAGGCAAATTCTTACCCACTGTGCCACCAGGGAAGTCCAGTGTGCTCTTTTTTAAACCTAGTCTGTTTTCATTATTTTCTATCTTAACAATTCTGTATTAATTAAAAAATAATAATACTCCTTTCTACCCCTCCTGTTTGAGGATTATATATGAAGAGTTATGTCTTATTTATTAATCTCAAATTTTCACCTTTTAAGAAGTAATCACAATGTCAAGTATTTAATACCTTTCAGTTCCACCTTGAAAAGCATGGATATTAAAGTGCTAATATAATTACCTTCCCTAGTATATCGTTTTTACTTTTTGTTATGTATAAAAAACAACTAAAAACATGCATGGTTTGTAAGGAAATGACAAATTTCAGAAAATTCAGAATCTGAATACACTCTATACATAGCTTCTAGATAAAGACACAGAAAATTGCCAGATACTCAGAGGCCCCCTGATCCCACTCTAGTGACTCCCCTTAAGGTTTAATATTGTTCTTGTATCTAACAAAAAGATCATGTTACCTGTATTTTGTAGTTTATATAAATGTTATGGCACAGTAAAATCACTTTTGGATTGGGCTTTTTTATTTTATGTTGCTTGTGAATATGTCTATATGGTTTCCTGTTGTGATCATGCATTGCCACTGTTGCATAGGATTCCATAGTGTAAATATTTAACAATTAATTTATTCCAATTTGTATTACAATATGAGTGATTTTCAGTTTGTGCCTGTTGAGAATAGCATGGGTATAAAAATTCTAGAACTTGAGCTTTGGTGGTGTGTGTATAAATTATTGTTCAGTATACATGTAGTAGTAAAATTTTCGAGTCATAGCTTTCATGTGTTTATCTTTTTAGATATTTCTAAATATTTTCAAAACATGTGTATGATTTTTCTTTTTCTTTTTTTTTACATCTTTATTGGAGTATAATTGCTTCACAATGGTGTGTTAGTTTCTGCTTTATAACAAAGCGAATCAGTTATACATATACATGTGTTCCCATATCTCTTCCCTCTTGCATCTCCCTCCCTCCCACCCTCCCCATCCCACCCCTCTAGGTGGTCACAAAGCACCGAGCTGATCTCCCTGTGCTATGTGGCTGCTTCCCACTAGCTATCTATTTTACGTTTGGTAGTGTATATATGTCCATGCCACTCTCTCGCTTTGTCACAGCTTACCCTTTCCCCTCCCCATATCGTCAAGTCCATTCTCTAGTAGGTCTGTGTCTTTATTCCTGTCTTACCCCTAGGTTCTTCATGACAGTTTTTTTTTGTTAAATTCCATATATATGTGTTAGCATACAGTATTTGTCTTTCTCTTTCTGACTTACTTCACTCATTTGTATGATTTTTCATCCTCAGCAGCAGTGAATGAGATTCAAGGATTATATACATTCTCGTCAAACCTGATAATACCTGTCATTTTCATTTGAACTTTCTGGTTGGTAAGTGATAATTAAATGTATCACTTTTTTTGCATTTAATTGACTACTAAGAAGCCAAGCATCTTTTGATATGTTTACTTAACATTCTGTACTCTCTTTTTGGAAATACCTTTTGGTATATTTTCCCCATATTTGCTATTACATTATCTTCTTATTGAAGACTTCTTTTTTTTTAACATCTGAAGACTTCTTATTGAGGAGTTTTTAATATATGCTTGCTATGAGTTCTTCTCTCTTTCTGTCTCTCCTTCTCTTTCTTTAGATGAGTGTCAGTTTTTAATAACATCTAATTTGTTATTTTCCTATTTATTTATTTATTTAGTCTTATTTCTATTTATTTATGTAGTCTTCTTATCTGTAGCAGAACACATTATTTATTCTAAATCACAAATATGTTTTCGTTTCTTCAATAAATCTAATTATTAATCTTTAAATTTAAGTTAACTTTCTAAACTAAATATGTTGTATCATAGTGAGTATTAATTTTTCTGTGACAGCTGAAAGGTTACATTTATTCAGAAAATGTTGTATTCAGCTTTCTTTTCATTTGCTCCTACTTCTCATTGATTCATAGAGGTAAACATCACTTCATCCATGGGTCTGACTTTTCTCTGATTTCTCATGGTCATTCTCACTAATTCGTCTTGCCTCCTGAAATCTTTAGCAATCCCATTATTCCACAGAAGCAGAAACCTTCCTTGGGCCTTTTTCCTCAGAAGGTTGATTATTCCCACATTTTAAATGGGAGATTGCAATAAGTTAGGAGAAAATGCCACAAGGGTCTCTCATTTTATTTTTCACATCTTGTATCAGCCTCTGCTTGCACTCTGTGTTCAAAGATTTTTGTACAACACATTGATGGAAGATGTCAGTTGTTTCTCTCCTTGGGGAAAAAGACAGATTAATTACCTGACAAATAAAATAAAGACAGTGTCTTGCTCTGTTCAAATGTTGGACAGGATTGCTTGCATCCTACTTTAAAAGTTTCAGGTGACTGTAGCTTAAGATTCCTAAGCTTTTTTTTTTTTTTTTTTTTTTTTTTGCGGTACGCGGGCCTCTCACTGCTGTGGCCTCTCCCGTTGCGGAGCGCAGGCTCAGCGGCCATGGCTCACGGGCCCAGCCGCTCCGCGGCATGTGGGATCTTCCCAGACCGGGGCACGAACCCGTGTCCCCTGCATCAACCACTGCGCCACCAGGGAAGCCCAAGATTCCTAAGCTTTAATCCATATTTGCACCAAGCACAGCACCCAAAAGGACTGCCTTACATAACCCCATGAGACTTTTGTGTGCAAGTGGAACAGATAAAAATATAAAACTATTGCTGTCTTTTTGTGTCATAAAAATGATTTTTTGTCTCATTTAAAATATTTTTTTCTAAAATCCAAAAACGTGTCAGGCTAAAATATTGGAATTTCAAATATGGTAAATCTAAGACCCTTCAAATTTCTGTCCAGTTTTGTTGATGATGGGATGCCATCAGAGATATGACTTCATCAAACACAATAGGTAAGATCCCTTCATATGCCTGATTGGGGAATATGAAAATAATCCCTGGAAAAATCTGGACATTTTCTGGTTCTCAAGTATTGGTTAAGATGGTAGAAAGGGCCCTTCATTGTCCTATATGTGAATGCAGATCAATTGAGAGAGGTGGGGATAAAACAAGCAGCCTAAATATCCTTTATGTTTGCTGTACTACTAGTAGAAAGAGGAAGGCTCAACCTGTCACCATGGTTGATATAGGAAATGAGCTGCTGAAACTACACAGAAATGTACCTGCTTGTATTTTCTGTGCAGATACCTTCTCTTTTGGTGTGCCCTGATACCTCCCTCAACTTATGTACCAACTCCAGTAGCATTAAGCAGAAATCCAAAGAAATCTATTCTTTGGAATTATGAGGAAGGGAAGAGTCAAAAATTTTATAGCATGTTCTATACAAGTATACACATCACCATCCTTATCTATGTCATGCCATGCATGGAGGGTCAGTAGGTTCAGGGGATTCTGGAAGCACCAAGGTCTGTGGGGTTAATCACAGCTACATTCATGGGCAGTAAAAGAGAAGGGCCTTATCTTGCTCACTTTCTCAATGCTAGTAGCTACAAAAAGAAGAGGACAGCAGACATCTTAGGGAGTAGAGCCAACATTAAATGAAATGTCCTAATTACTCTAGGCAACCTCTCATGATAGCCTCCCATAGCTCCTCGAATCCCTACATCCTTGCACAAGGGATAGTGTAATATTACTGGAGTGTGTGACTGCAGATTAGCATTATTTTTGCTGAAAAAAAATGAAAGTAGGTTCAAGTGATAGGGTTTGAAAAGGGTTCACAGTGCCAGGGAAACTATTGTAACAATGTGGACAGAACCCTTTGGATGGATTCATCATGTTTTTGTTTTTGTTTTTTTTTCTGCTTCAGAATCTGTAGTAGAGATTGGTGTGTTCCATGATGCATTCCCGCTTCTTATAAGTTTTAGATGGAATACCCCATTAGGAAGAAGTGCACATAAGGAAGATTAGTGAGTCAAACTCCTCTGCCCTCTGTCAGCAGTGGGTGCAAAGGGATTTAGACCAAGTGCTTTCATCCTTTGACGTGCAAAGTTTTCACTATATAAATGATGTTTTGTTTGTTTGCAGGTCAGGAGCCTTGGTCTCAATATCCCTGTTTAAAAAGTGTTATCAAATGTCTGCCAGAAAGAATTGCTGATGATACTGGAAAAAATTGAGAGTTATCCTTAACAATTAAAGGTTTTGTAGCAACATGGATGGACCTAGAGATTGTTATACTGAGTGAAGCAAGTCAGACACAGAAAGACAGATATCATTTGATATTGCTTATATGAGGAATCTAAAAAGGAAAAAAAAGGTACAAATGAACTAATTTACACAACAGAAATAGAGTCATGGATATAGAAAACAAACTTATGGTTACCAGGGGATAAGTGGGGAAGGGATAAATTGGGAGATTGGGACTGACCTATACACACTAGTATATATACAATAGATAAGTATTGATAAGGACCTGCTTTATAGCACAGGTAACTCTACTCAATGGTGTGTACTGGCATATACGGGAAAAGAATCTTAAAAAAAACAACAAGGGTTTTGGGAGTATATAATAAATATAAATGTGCAAACCGTTAACATGAAAGGAAAAATCAGTGAACTCTGTGGTCCCTGTTATGGTGTAAACATTTTGTAACTCTAATTTTAAAATTTTGAAACCCAGCTCCCATGTTGATGGTATTAGCAGGTGGGGCATTTGGGAGGTGATTAGGTCATGAGGCCAGACACCTCAAACATGGGATTAGTGACCTAATAAATGTAGCACACAGAAGATCTCATGCCCATCACATGATTTCATTGCCGAGCGAGAAGACCCACGTTATGAACCAGATATTGGTCCCTCACCAGACACTAAGTCAGCTGGCAACTTGTTCTTTTTTTAAAATTAATTAATTAATTAATTTTTTGGCTGTGTTGGGTCTTTGTTGCTGTGTGCGGGCTTCTCATTGGGTGGCTTCTCTTGTTGCAGAACATGGGCTCTAGGCGTGCGGGTTTCAGTAGTTGTGGCACACGAGCTCAGTAGTTGTGGCCTGTGGTCTCTAGAGTACAGGCTCAGTATTTGTGGTGCACGGGCTTAGTTGTTCCATGGCATGTGGGATATTCCAGGACCAGGGCTCGAACCCGTGTCCACTTTATTGGTAGGCAGATTCTTAACCACTGCGCCACCAGCGACGCCCCTGGTAACTTGTTCTTGAACTTTTCAGCCTCAGCAATTACGAGAAAACAAAAATATTCTGTTGTTTATAAAATACCAAGTCTCCCGTATTTCGTTTTAGCAGTCAAAGAGCTGGCTGAGGAGAAACATCTGTGAGCTTGAAGGCATATCAAGAGAAACCTTTAAATCTCAAAAGAAAAGAGAAAATGGGCAGGAAAGAAATCAACAGAACAGAGTAATCAATAATTGTGGAACAATGAAAATGCTGTGACCTATACATAATGGGTATGGCAGGAGGAGAATAAAGATAACAAAGAACAGAAAATATTTTTTAAAAATGACTGAGAATCTCCCCCAAATGAATGTCTGATACTAAATCCACAACATCCAAACTTAGAGGAACATATGAGTAGTAAAGAAAACGGACCAATATCTCTCAGGAACATCAATGCAAAAATCCTCAACAAAATATTAACAAATCGAATCCAACAATATTTTGAGAGAATTTTATATCATGAATGAGAGGGAATAATCCCAGGTATGCAAGGCTGGTTCAACATTCTAAAATCAAATAATTATATCCATCATATAAACACTCTAAAGTCAATCATTAGCATATCAATAGATTCAGAAGACCTTTGAAAAAATCTAACACCCATTCTTCATAAAAACTCTCAGTTAAAGAAATAGACTGGAGCTTTCTCAAGTTGATAACAAAGATCTACAGGAAACGTTTATCTTACATCATGATTAATGATCAAAAACATGAAGCTTTTCCACTAAGTTCAGGTAAAAGCAAGGATGTTCCCTTTCATGACTCCTTTTCCATATTTTACTCCACGTCCTTGCTAATGCAATAAGGCACGAAAATAAATAAAACAAATACAGATTGGGTAGAAAAAAATGAAAGCAGCCTAAATAAAATGTGGACCAATATACTTTACGGACACCTCACCAAAGAAAATAGACACTATGCATATAAGTATACAGAAGAATAATTCAGATTACATGCTGCCATCAAAAAGCAAATTAACAATACAATTGCATACGAGTTTAGCCATTAGAATGGCTAAAATGTGAACAATGACAAGAACAAATTCTGTAAGGGATGTGGAACAATAGGAAATGTCATGTGTTATTGGTGGAAATGAAAAATAATACAGCTACTTTGGTAGTCTGATTGACACTTGCTATAATATTGAACATTCCCTTACTGTATAATCCGGCAAGTGTTCTCATGTATATTTACTGAAAGTAGTTTAAAACATACTTCCAGACGAAAACCTGCATATGGATATTTATAGCACCTAATTCAATATTGCCAAAATGTGAATGAAACTAAGGTGTCCTCCAATAGGTGAATGAAATGATATAGTATTAATATATTCTGGGAATGGGATAATATTGAGCACTAAAAAAGTAAGCTATCAAGCCATAAAAATATGTGGGAATTCTTTTTATCTTTTGAAATATAGGCGATTTTCTTTATTTTGTAATTTAAATTTTCTTGGAGTATAGTTGATTTACAATGTTGTGTTCATTTCAACTGCACAGCAAGTGATTCAGTTACACATATGCATATATTCATTCTTTTTCAGATTCTTTTCTGATAAAGGTATTCCCAGAATATTGAGTAGAGTTCCCTGTGCTATACAGTAGGTCCTTGTTGCTTATCTACGTTATATATAGTAGTATTCGTATGTTTCCCCCAAGTTCCTGATTTATCCCTGCCCCCCGACCTTTCCCCTTTGGTAACCATAAGTTTGTGTTCCAAGTCTGTGAGTCTGCCTCTGTTTTGTAAGTTAGTTCATTTGTATCAATTTTTAAGTTCCACCTAGAAGTGATATCATACAATATTTGTCTTACTGTGTCTGACTTACTTCACTTAGTACAATCATCTCTAGGTCCATCCATGTTACTGCAATTGGCATTATTTTATTCTATTTTATGGCTGAGTCATATTCCATTATATATATGTATCACATATTCTTTACCTATATTCATATGTTGATGGACATTTTGGTTGCTTCCATGTCTTCGCTATTGTAAAGAGTGTTGCAGTGAACATTGGGGAAGATGTGTCTTTTCGATTTATGCTTTCCTCCAGATATGCACACAGGAGTGAACTTGCTGGATCATCTGGTAGCTCTGTTTTATTTTATTTCATTTCATTTCAATTTTTTTGGAGTATGGTTGATTTACGATGTTGTGTTACTTTCTGCTGCACAGCAGAGTGAAGCAGTTATACATATATCCAGTCCTTTTTGCATTCCTTTCCCATACAGGTCATTACACAGTATTGAGTAGAGTTCCCTGTGCTATACAGTAGGCCCTTATTTGTTATCTCTTTTATATATAGTGGTGTGTATATGTCAATCCCAATTTCCAGTTTATCCCTCCTACCTCCCCTTAATCTGGTAACCTCCATTCTGTGCCCCATAGTGGCTGTTACCAATTGGCATTGCCCCCAGTAACGTAGTATTGGTGGCACAGTGGTTAAGAATCCGCCTGCCAGTGCAGGGGACACAGGTTCGAGCCCTGGCCCAGGAAGATCCCACACGCCTCAGAGCAACTAAGCCTGTGTGCCACAACTACTGAGTCTGCGCTCTAGAGCCCACGAGCCACAACTACTGAGCTCACGTGCCACAACTACTGAAGCCTGTGTGCCTAGAGCCTGTGCTCCACAACAAGAGAAGCCACTGCACACGGAAGGCTGTGTACCACAACGATGAGTAAACCCCGCTTGCTGCAACTATAGAAAAGCCGCATGCAGCAACGAAGACCCAACGCAGATTAAAAAAATAATAATAATAAGTAGTAGGTTTCTCTTTTTTCCACACCCTCTGAAGCATTTCTTGTTTCTAGACATTGTGAGGATGGCTATTCTGAGTGGTTCCAGGTGATACTTCTTTGTACATCTGATTTGCATTTGTCTAACATAAAGCAACGGTGAGCATCTTCATATGTGCTTTTTTTTTGAACAGTGTGAGTAAAATTTACCCCTTGAAAAAGGGTTATTGAAAGGTTGCCTTGTTTTGAAGTCTATTTCGATTACCTACCCCAAGACATTTCTTGAGGGCTGTTGTCATTTACAGCTCCCCAGGCATTGTGAATATGAAGTGCCTATAAGGTCCAGTTTTAGAATTGTTGTTATGGGAAAAACAGAAGGCGGCAGGATTTCTACTGTCCCTCTCTGGTTACTGACACAACCTTAGATGTAGGGAAAGTCCTGTTCCTGGGTTTTAAATTAGAGTGGAATGTGCCTGACCAAACATGTAAGGGCTTCTGTCCCATTCATTCTTCCTCCTTACCCTTCATCCCCCGAACAAGTGTAAACCCCTGCAAAATCACCTGTTGAGGGTGCTGTCTTGTAGAGTGGGATGACCCTAACGAAGGAGTCGGGAGGTCGGAACCCAAACACCAGGATATGTTGAGACCAGGTGATTTTCCAAATGTCATCCAGCCCAGAGAGTCCACCATCCTTTGGGTGTCAGAGCGTTAGTTTAGTAGTATGAGGGAACACTTAGATCTGGAGATTGTGATCCCATGCAGAGGGGACCAGGTACTACATGTTCAAGGGGTCGGATTAGCTGGCATATCCTCCCGAGGTCCTCAGGCCCACAACAGTCCAGCCTTGGGACCAAATTGAGTCTGTGTCCAGGGATGTGACACTAGCACGTTAACTGAGACTAAACGAATTTAGTGATCATTTTTCTTTTCTATAATTCAATTTTAAATTTATAATGGAGTTTAGTTGATTTACCATGTTGTGTTCGTTTTTGATATACACCAACATGATTCACTTATACAGAGATGACTATATATTCTTTCTGGAATTATTTTTCCATGGAGGTTACTAAAGAGTGTTGAGAAGAGTTCCAAGTGCTCTACAGCAGGTCCATGTTGATTACAAGTTTTCTCTCTGTAAGTATGTATATACTAACTCCAACCTCATGATTTATGCCTTCAACACACCTTTCCAGTTTGGTAACCATAAGTTTGTGTTCTAAGTCTGGGACTCTGTTTCTGTGTTGTAAGATCGTACCTTTGTATCAATTGTTAGATTCCACCGATAAGTAATATCATATGATATTTATCATTGTCTGATTTATGACACTTAGTATGAATGTATCTATGTCCTTCCAAGTGGCTGCAAATGGCCTTATTCCATTCATTTCATGGCTGAGTAATATTCCATTGTACATATCTACCATAGTTTCTTCATCCAGTCTTCCTTCCAAGGACGTTTAGGTAGCTTCCAAGTACAGGCTCTTGTAAACAGGGCTGCATAAATTTCGGAGTGCCTGGGTCCTGTCAATTTATGTTTTTTCCAAGATACAGGCCCAGGAGTGGAAGCGCCATATGCTCTGAAGCTCTGTTTTTGAGACTTTTAAGGAATCACCACCCACTTCTCCACAGTGGCTGTTAGCAATTTACATTCCCACCATCAGCTTGTCAGGGTCCCCTTTTCTCGACGCCCTGTCCTGCATTTCAGGTTTTACACTTTGTGAGCTTGGCCATTCTGACTGGTGGAAGTGATACCTCTTTGTAGTATTAATTTACATTGCCCGCCTGTTTTGTTGGCCAAAAATGGAGTAAGGGTTTTTCCTGAATATATTAAGGAATAACGCATACAGCCTTTTTGGCAAACTGCATCATTGGCGATGTTCAGCAGCTTTTCATGTGCTTTAATGGCGAGTGCAAACTACCTCTTGAAATCCCTTTCCTGCAATTCTGCCTTGCTTACAAGGCCTTTAGGAATACTTGGCTCAAGAAATGACTCCATTAGAGGTGTCAATTACAACCCTGCATGTTTGTGAATTGCAGTGCCCCTGAGCACCAGTTTTCAACTTGTTTAGGGAAGCAGCCACAAAGGGGCAGGATTTCTACAGACCTATTCCGGTTACTGGGGCACCTGAAGGATAGGGAAATTCTTCCAGATTAGGAAACTAGAGTGGCATATGCCTGTCCAAACATCTAGGGCTTGTGTCTCATTCCATCCCCCCATTCCCCTTCTTCACATGGAAAATTCCAAGCTGTGCAAAACCGGCTCTTGAGTGTGCTGCCTTCCCAAAGTGGGGAGACTCTAAGGAAAGGAGCTGGGGCACCCGAATACCAGAAGAAGTGGAGATGAGGTGACTTTCCCAAATTCTTCCCGAACAGATGGTGTACCATCCTCTGGATGTCCCATTCATGTTTTAGCTGTAGGAAGGGTCCCCTGCACCTGGAGATATGGGACCCATGGAATGGGGGCCAGGCAGTATTACTCTAAAAGTGCTGCATTTGCTGTCCCATCCTCACCAAGCCTCTCAGAACCACGAGTGTAGAGCCTTACGTCCCATCCAGCTGTGTGTCTAGATGTGTTCAGTCCAGGTTGCATCACAGCCCTTGAACAAATTTTGTAAGAATTTCTCTCTCTCTCACTGTCTTTTTTTTTGTTCTTGTTATTTAATTTTATAATGGGGTATGGCTGATTTTCAATACTGTCTCTCTTCCTGCTCTACATCTATCCACTTGATTCACTTAAAGAGAGACATCAATAAATTCTTTTACAGATTCTTACCCGTCTTATATGTCCTTTTCCGGTGACAACAGTGTGCTGAGTCCAGCTCTTTGAGCTATACAGTAGGTCCTGTCGATTACCTATTTTGTTTATGGAACTGTATCTATGCTAATTCCAACCTCCTCGTTTATGCATCACCCCACCCCACCATTCTCCTTTAGCAGCCATAAGTGTGTTTTCTAAATGTGTGACTCTGTTTCTGTTTTGTAATTGAGTTCATGTGTAGCCATTTTTAGATACCATCTATAAGTGATACCTTATGATAAGTCTCTTTTTATGTCTGACTTATGTCACATAGAATGATCGTACCTCAGACTCCACGAGTTGCTGCAACTGGCCTTATTTCGCTGATTTAATTGCTCAGTAATATCCCATTGTACATAAGTACCACATCTTCTTTATCCATTTTTTACTTCCAAGAACATGTAAGTTGTACCCAAGTCATTTCTAAACAGAGTAACACTAAACGTAGCGGTGCCTGTGTCCTGTCGATGTTTGGTTTTCCCAAGATATACGCCCAAGAGTGGAAGTGCCCTAGGCTCTGTAGCTCTGCATTTTAGATGTTTTGGAAACACCATACACTTCTCCAGAGTGGCCTTGGCTATTTACATCCCTCCCATCAGCGTAACAAGGCTCCCTTTTCTCCATGGCCTGTGCTGCATTTCTGGTTTTACACTTTTCCAGGATGGCCCTTTTGACGAATGTGAAGTGAGACTTCTTTGTAGTGCTGATTTGCATTTGGCGCTTGTTTGCATGGCCAAAAAGAGCGTATGCGTTTTTCCTGAATATATTTATTTTTATGATGGGGTTTAGCTGATTTCCACTGTGTTTATGCCGCATTACACCCACTTGATTCACGTACAGAGAGATATCAATAAATACTTTTTAAGATTTTTAATAGTCATATATATTCCTCGGTGGTGAATAGGGTGTGTTGAGTCCAGTTCATAGAGCAATGAGTAGGTGTTCACTATTACATATTTGGTTTATGGAACGATATCTGTGCTAATTTCAAACTCTACTTTTATGCATCACCCCACCTCACCTTTCCCCTTAAGCAGGCATAAGTGTGTTTTCTAAATGTGAGCCTCTGTTCTGTTTTGTAATTCAGCTCATGTGTAGCCATGTTTACATTCCCTCTATAAGTGATATCTCATGGTAAGTTTCTTTTTCTCTGTGACTTATTTCACTTAGAATCATCGTACCTAAATCCACTCATTATGCTGCTACTAGCCTTATGACTTCATGGCTGAGGGGTATTCCATTGTACATAAGTACCACAACCTCTTTATCCATTTTTCTCTTTCCTGGGATATATAAGGTGTACCGAAGTCGAGGTTCTTATAAACAAAGCAGCCCTAAACTTTGGGGTGCCTAAGTCCTGTCGATTTTTGATTTTCTAAAGATATACACCCATGAGTGGAAGTGCCCTATGCTCTGTAGCTCTGTTTTTTTAGTTGTTTTAGGAAACACCATACACTACGCCAGAGTGGCCCTTGGCAATTTACATCCCACCCATCAGTGTAACAAGGCTCCCTTTTCTCCATGACCTGTCCTGCATTTCTGGTTTTTACATTTTTTCAGGATGGCCTTTTGAACCATGCAAAGTGAGACTTAGTTTTTGTGCTGATGTGCAGTGCCCGCTTGTTTGGTTGGCCAAAAAGGGGGCATATGCTTTTTTTCCTGAATATATTCAGGAAAAAACGCATACGCCCTTTTAGGCCAACTGCATCATTGTTGACGTTCTGCCGCTTTTCATGTGATTTAAAGGACAGTCCAATCTACCTCTTGAAAACTGTCTCCTGCAATTCTGCTTTGCTTTCAAATCCTCTTCGTTGCCTTACTTCAATATATTTTTGGATGATAGTTATCATTTATAACCCTGCAGGTTTGTGAATTGCAGTGCCCCTGAGCTCCATTTTTCAAATCGCCTTTTTGGGAGCTGGCCGCAAAACCGCAGGATTGCTTCAGGCCCTATGCTGGTTCCGGAGGGAAGGCTGAACCTTTGTTTAATTCTTCTTCCTGATGGGAAATTAGACTGACATGTGCCGGTCGAAACACCTACAGCTAGTCTGCCATTGGTTCCCCCTCTTCCCGTTCATCCAGCGCACTAATTGCAGACTGTGCGGAACAGGAGGTTAAAGGCGCTGACTCTCCGAGTGGGGAGATTATTAGTAAAGCAGTTGGAATGGCAAACCCGAGCACCAGGAGATGAAAAATGAGGTGCGTTGTAGAAACCATTCCCGATCGCGCGGTGTACCATCCTCTGGGTTTCCATGCATGTTGTAGCTGTAGGAATTTCCCCTTGAACCTGGAGAGTGGGGACCCGTGGAATGGGTAGCACACAGTATTTCTTTAAAGAGTCTGTATTTGCTCACCCAACCATACCAATCCTCTCAGCCCCAAGAGTGTCCAGCCTTATGTCTCATCCAGCTGTGTGTGTAGATGTGGTCAATTCAGGGTGCATCACAGCCCCTGAACGAATTTTGTAAGACTTTCTCTCTTTCACTATCTTTCTGTTTTGTGTTTGAAATTTATTCTTACAATGCGGTTTAGCTGATTTCACTGCTGTGTTTATGCAGCTTTACACAGCCATGATTCACTTACAGACAGATATCAATATATAGGTTTTAAGATTCTTACTAGTCAGATATCTTCTTCTGCGGTGAATAGGGCGTGTTGAGTCCAGTTCACTGAGCAAGGAGTAGGTCTTGTCTATTAAATATTTGTTTTATGGAACGGTATCTGTGCTGATTTCAAACTCTTGTGTTATGCATCACCGCACCTCACCTTTCCACTTAAACAGGCATAAGTGTGCTTTCTAAATGTGAGACTCTGTTCTGTTTTGTAATTCAGTTCATATGTAGAGATGTTTACATTCCCTCCATAAGTGATATCTTATGATAAGTTTCTTTTTCTGTGTGACTTCTTTCACTTAGAATCATCGTAACTAAATCCACTCATTATGCTGCTCCTGGTCTTATGACATTGATTTCATGGCCGACTGATATTCCATTGTACATAAGTACCACAACGTCTTTATCCATTTTTCTCTTTTCTGGGATATTAAGGTGTACCGAAGTCGAGGTTTTTGAAAACAGAGCAGCCCTAAACTTTGGGGTGGCTGTGTCTTGTTGCTTTTAAGTTTTCCCAAGATATATGCACATGAGTGGAAGTGCCCTATGCTCTGTTTCTCTGTTTTTTAGATGTTTCAGGAAACACCATACACTCCTCTAGAGTGGCTGTTGGCAATTAACATCCCGCCCATCAGAGTAACAAGGATGCCTGTTCTCTATGGCTTGTCCTGCCTCTGGTTTTTACACTGTTTTCGGATGGCCCTTTGGACCGGTGGGAACTGAGACTTTGCTGTAGTGCGGATTTGCATTGCCCGCTTGCTTGGTTGGCCAAAAAGTTCGTATGCGTTTTTTCCTGAATATATTCAGGAAAAACCACATACGCCCTTTTTGGCCAGCTGCATCACTGTCGAAGTTCTGCCGCTTTTCATGTTCTTTAAAGGAGACTCCAATCTACCTCTTGAAAGCTGTTTCCTGCAAATCTGCCTTGGTTTCAGATTCCCTTCTTTACCTTACCTCAATATATATTTCGACGAAAGTTGTCCTTTTCAACTCTGCAGGTTTGTGAATTGCAGTGACCCTGAGCTCCATTTTTCAACTCGCTCTTTTGTGAGCTGGCCGCAAAACCGCAGGATTGCTTCAGGCCCTATTCTGGTTCTGGGGCGGCGCGCTGAGCCTTTGGTTAATTCTTCCTCCTGATGGGAAACTAGAGTGACATGTGCCCGTCCAAACACCTACAGCTATTCTCTCATTGGTTCCCCCTCATCCCGTTCATCCTCCGCACTAATTGCAGACTGTGCAAAACAGGAGGTTAAAGGCTCTGACTCTCCAAATGGGGAGATTGTTAGTAAAGTGGCTGGAGTGGCGAACCCGTGCAGCAGGAGATGAAAAATGAGGTGCATTGTAGAAACCATTCCCGATCACATGGTGTACCATCCTCTGGGTTTCCCACGCATGTGTTAGCTGTAGGAAGATTCCCTTAAACCTGGAAAGTTGGGACCCATGGAATGGGTAGCACTCAGTATTGCTTTAAAGGGTCTGCATTTGCTCACCCAACCATACCAATCCTCTCAGCCCCGAGTGTCCAGCCTTATGTCTCATCCAGCTGTAGGTGTAGATAAGGTCAATTCAGGGTGCATCACAGCCCCTGAACTAATTTTGTAAGAATTTCTCTCTCTTTCGCTCTCTTTGTGTTTTTTTGATATTTAAAATTTATTTTTATAGTGGGGTTTAGCAGATTTTCACTACAGTGTTTATGCCACTCTACACACACTTGATTCCCTTACGGAGACATATCAATACATAGGTTTTAAGATTCTTACTAGTCAGATATACTCCTCTGCGGTGCATAGGAGGTGTTGAGTCCAGTTCATTGAGCAAAGTGTAGGTCTTGTCTATTACATATTTGGTTTATGGAATGGTATCTGTGCTAATTTCAAACTCTGGTTTTATGCATCACCCCACCTCACCTTTCCCCTGAAGCAGGCATAAGTGTGTTTTCTAAATGTGTGACTCTGTTCTGTTTTGTAATTCAGTTCATGTGTAGCCATGTTTACATTCCCTCTGTAAGTGATATCTTATGATAAGTTTCTTTTTCTGTGTTACTTCTTTCACTTAGGATCATCACCTAAATCCACTCATTATGCTGCTACTGGCCCGATGACACTGATTTCATGGCTGAGTGATATTCCATTGTACATAAGTACCGAAACTTCTTTATCCATTTTTCTCTTTTCTGGGCTATTTAAGGTGTACCGAAGTCGAGGATTTTGTAAACAGAGCAGCCCTAAACATTGGGGTGTCTGTGTCTTGTTCATTTTTAGTTTTTCCATGATATATGCGCATGAGTGGAAGTGTCCTATGCTTTGTAGCTCTGGTTTTTACATGTTTCAGGAAACACCAAACACTTCTCCAGAGTGGCTGTTGGCAATTTACATCCCGCCCATCAGGGTAACAAGGCTTCCTGTTCTCCATGGCCTGTCCTGCCTCTCTGGTTTTTACACTTTTTTCGCATGGCCCTTTGGACCGGTGGGAAGAGAGACTTCTTTGTTGTGCAGATTTGCATTGCCCGCTTGCCGGGTTGGCCAAAAAGGGCGTATGCGTTTTTTCCTGAATATATTCAGGAAAAAAACGCATACGCCCTTTTTGGCCAACTGCATCATTGTCGAAGTTCTGCCGCTTTTCATGTGCTTTAAAGGAGACTCCAATCTATGTCTTCAAACCTGTTTCGTGGAATTCTGCCTTGGTTTCAAATTCCCTTCTTTGCCTTACCTGAATATATTTTTCGACAATAGTTGTCCTTTATAACTCTGCAGGTTTGTGAATTGCAGTGACCCTGAGCTCCATTTTTCAACTCGCTTTTTTGTGAGCTGGCCGCAAAGCCGCAGGATTGCTTCAGGCCTTATTCTGGTTCCCGGGCAGCAGGCTGAGGCTTTGGTAAATTCTTCTTCCTTATGGGATATTAGAGTGACGTGTGCCCGTCCAAACACCTACAGCTATTCTCTCATTGGTTCCCCCTCATCCGGTTCATCTTCCGCACTAATTGCAGAGTGTGCGAAACAGGAGGTAAAGGTGCTGACTCTCCAAAGGGGAGATTGTTAGTAAAGTGGTTGGAATGGCTAACCCGAGTACCAGGACAGGAAAATTGAGGTGTGTTTTAGAAACATTTCCCCATCACACGGTGCACCATCTCTGGTTTTCCCATGCATGTTTTAGCTGTAGGAAGATTCCCTTAAACCTGGAGAGTTGGGACCCATGGAATGGGTAACACGCAGTATTACTTTAAATGGTCTGCATTTGCTCACCCAACCTCACCAATCCTCTCAGCCCCTACTGTCCAGCCTTATGTATCATCCAGCTGTGGTTGTAGATATGGTCAATCCTGGGTGCATCACAGCCCCTGAACGAATTTTGTAAGAATTTCTCTCTCTTTCGCTGTCTTTGTGTTTTGTTTTTGAAATTTATTTTTATAATGGAGTTTAGCTGATTTTCACTGCTGTGTTTATGCTGCTCTACACACACTTGTTTCCCTTATGGAGCCATATCAATACATAGGTTTTAAGATTCTTACTAGTCAGATATATTCCTCTGCGGTGAATAGGGGGTGTTGAGTCCAGTTCATTGAGCAAGGAGCAGGTCTTTTCTATTACATATTTGGTTTATGGAACGCTATCTGTGGTAATTTCAAACTCTGGTTTTATGCATCACCCCATCTCACCTTTCCCGTTAAGCAGGCATAAGTGCGTTTACTAAATGTGAGCCTCTGTTCTGTTTTGTAATTCAGCTCATGTGTAGCCATATTTACTTTCCCTCTATAAGTGATATGATAAGTTTTTTTTTCTGTGTGAGTTATTTCACTTAGAATCATCGTGCCTAAATCCACTCATTATGCTGCTGCTGGCCCTATGACATTGATTTCATGGCTGAGTGATATTCCATTGTACATAAGTACCACAACTTCTTTATCCATTTTTTTCTTTCCTGGGATATTTAAGGTGTACCGAAGTTGAGGTTCTTGTACGCAGAGCAGCCCTAAACTTTGGGGTGGCTGTGTCTTGTTGATTTTTAGTTTTCCCAAGATATACGCCCATGAGTCGAAGTGCCCTTTGATCTGTAGCTCTGTTTTTCAGATGTTTTAGGAAACACCATACACTTCTCCAGAGTGGCTGTTGACAATTTACATCCCGTCCATCAGTGTAACGAGGCTCCCTGTTTGCCATGGCCTGTCCTGCCTTTCTGGGTTTAACACTTTTTTCTGATGGCCCTTTGGACCGGTGGGAAGTGAGACTTCTTTGTAGTGAAGATTTGCAATGCCTACTTGCTTGGTTGGCCAAAACGTGTGAATGCGTTTTTCCCTGAATATATTCAGGGAAAAACGCATACGCCCTTTTTGGCGAACTGCATCATTGTCGAAATTCTTACGCTTTTCATGTGCTTTAAAGGTGACTCCAATCTCCCTCTTGAAATCTGTTCCCTGAAATTCTGCCTTGGTTTCAAATACTCTTCGTTGCCTTACCTCAATATATTTTTGGACGATAGTTGTCCTTTAATAACTCTGCAGGTTTGTGAACTGCAGTGCCCCTGAGCTCCATTTTTCAACTCGCATTTTGTTAGGTGGCCGCAAAACAGCAGGATTGCTTCAGGCCCTATTCTGGTTCTGAAGTGGGAGGCTGAGCCTTTGGTTCATTCTTCTTCCTGATGGGAAATTACAGTGACATGTGCCCCTCCAAACACCTACAGCTAGTCTCTCATTGGTTCCCCCTCTTCCCGTTTATCCTCCGGACAAATTGCAAACTGTGGAAAACAGTAGGTTAAAGGCGCTGATTATTCAAGTGAAGAGATTGTTAGTAAAGCAGCTGGAATGGCGAGCCCGAGCACCAGGAGATTAAAAAATGAGGTGCGTTTTAGAAACCTTTCCAGATCACACGGTGTACCATCCTCTGGGTTTCCCATGCGTGTTTTAGCTGTAGGAAGATTCCCTTACACCTGGAGAGTTGGGACCCATGGAATGCGTAGCACGCAGAATTACTTTAAAGGGTCTGCCTTTGCTCACCCAACCCTACCAATCGTCTCAGCCACAAGAGTGTCCAGCCTTATGTCTCATCCAGCTGTGGTTGGATGAGATGTGGTCAGTCCGGTTTGCATCACAGCCCCTGAACGCATTTTGTAAGAATTTCTCTCTCTTTCACTGTCTTTGTGTCTGTGGTTGAAATTTATTTTTATAATGGGGTTTAGCTGAGTTTCACTGCTGTGTTTATGCCGCTCTACACACACTTGATTCCCCTACGGCGACATATCAATACATAGGTTTTAAGATTCTTACTAGTCAGATATATTCTTCTTTGGTGAAGGGGGGGTGTTGAATCTAGTTCATTGAGCAAGGAGTAGGTCTTGTCTATTACATATTTGATGCATATAACGGTATCTGTGCTAATTTCAAACTCTTGTGTTAAGCATCACCCCACCTCACCTTTGCACTTAAGCAGGCATAAGTGTGTTTTCTAAATGTGACTCTGCTTTGTTTTGTAATTTAGTTCATGTGTAGCGATGTTTACATTCCTTCTAAAAGTGATATCTTATGATAAGTTTCTTTTTCTGTGTGACTTATTTCACTTAGAATCATCGGACGTAAATCCACTCATTATGCTGCTGCTGGCCTTATGACATTGATTTCATGGCTGAGTGATATTCCATTGTACATAAGTACCACAACTTCTTTATCCATTGTTTTCTTTCCTGGAATATTTAAGGTCAGCCGAAATCGAGGTTCTTGTAAACACAGCAGCCCTAAACTTTGGGTTGCCTTTGTCTTGTTGATTTTTAGTCTTCCCAAGATATTCGCCCATGAGTGGAAGTGCCCTATGCTCTGTCGCTCTGTTTTTTAAATGTTTTTGGAAACACCATCCACTTTTCCAGAGTGGCTCTCGGTAATTTACACCACGCACATCCCCATAATAAGGCTCCCTGTTCTCTATGGCCTGTCCTGCATTTCTGGTTTTTACACTTTTTTCGGATGGCCCTTTTGACTGGTGGTAAGTGAGACTTCTTTATTGTGCGGATTTGCATTGCCCGCTTGCTTGGTTGGCCAAAAAGGGGCGTATGCGTTTTTTCCTGAATATATTCAGGAAAAAACGCATACGCCCTTATTGGCCAACTGCATCATTGTCGAAGTTCTGACGCTTTTCATGTGCTTTAATAGCTAGACCAATCTAACTCTTGAAATCGGTTTCCTGAAATTCTGCCTTGCATTCAGAGCCTCTTCGTTGTCTTACCTCAATATATTTTTGGTCGTTAGGTGTCATTTATAACTCTGCAGTTTTGTGAATTGCGCTGCCCATGAGCTGCATTTTTCAACTCGCTCTTTTTTTGAGCTGGCTGCAAAACTGCAGGATTGTTTCAGGCCCTATTCTGGTTTCGGGCCGGCAGGTTGAGCCTTTGGTTAATTCTTGTTCCCAATGGGAAATTTGACTGACATGTGCCTGTCGAAACACCCATAGCTGGTGTCTCATAGTTTCCCCCTCTTCCCGTTCATCCTCTGCACAAATTGCAAACTGTGCGAAACAGGAGGTTAAAGGTGCTGATTCTCCTAGTGGGGAGAATTTTAGTAAAGTGGGTGGAATGGTGAACCTGAACACCAGGAGATGAAAAATGAGGTGCATTTTAGACACCTTTCCCGTTCACACGGTGTACAGTCCTCTGGGTTTCCCATGCATGTTTTACCTGTAGGCAGTGCCCTTGAACCTGCAGATTTGGGACCCATGCAATGGGTACCAGGCAGTATTACTTTAAAGGGTCTGCATTTCCTCACCCAACCTCACTAATTCTCTTAGCGCGATCAGTTTCCAGCCTTATGTCTCATCCTGCTGTGCGTCTATATGTATTCAATCCATGTTGATTAACAGCCCCTGAGCAAAAGTTGTAAGAATTTTTCTGTCTCACTCTCTTTTTTAAAATTTATTATTATATTGGTTACAGCTGATTTTCAGTGGTCTGTTTCTTGCTGCTGTACATCCACTTGATTAACGTATAGAGAGACATCAATAAATTCTTCTTCAGACTCTTACCAGTCATATATATTCTTTTCCGGTGACTTGATTGTGCTGAGTACCATTCTTTGAGGTACCGTATAGGCCTTTTCGATTATCAATTTGGTATTTGGAACGGTATATTTGCTAATTTCAACCTCCTGGATAATGCCTCACCCCTCCCTACCCTTCTCCTTTAGCAGCCTTATGTGTGTTTTCTACATATTTGACTATGTTTATCTTTTAAAATTTATTTCATGTGTAGCCATTTTTGATTCCACATTTAAGTGATATCTTATGATATGTGTCTTTTTCTTTATGATGTATGTCACTTAGAATGATCGTACGTAACTCCTTTGGAGTTGTTGCAACTGGACTCATTTCATTAATTTCTAGGCTAATATTCCACTCTACATAAGTACCACATCTCTTTTATCCATTTTTTCCTTCCAGGGACATTTAGGTTATATCCAAGTCGAGGCTCTTTTAAACAGACAGGCGGTAAATGTTGGGGTGCCAGTGTCCTGTCGATTTTTGTTTTTCCCAAGATATACGCCCATGAGTGCAAGTGCCCTATGCTCTGTAGCTCATTTTTTAGATGATTTAGTAAACACAATACACTTCTCCAGAGTGGCCGTTGGCAATTTACATTTCCACTATCAGCCTCACAGGGCTCCCTTTGCTCCTCGCCCTGTCCTGCATTTCTAGTGTTTACACTTTATGAGGATGGCTCTTCTGACTGATGCGAAGTGATACCTTTTGTAGTGTTGATTTCCAGTGCCCACCTGCTTGGTTGGCTAAAAAGGGCGTATGCCCTTTTCTTGAATATATTCAGAAAAAACGCATACGCCCTTTTTGGCCAACTGCATCGCTGGTGATGTTCAGCCCCTTTTCTTGTGCTTTAATGGCGAGTCCTTTCTACCTCTTCAAATCCCTTTCCTGCCATTCTCCCTTGCTTACAAGTCCTTTTCGGTGACTTACCTCAAGACATTTTTCAACGATAGATATTTTCAGCTCTTAAGTTTCGTGAATTTCAGTGCCCCTGTGTTCCATTTTTCAACTTGTGTTTTTGGGAACTGGCCACAAAACAGCAGGATTTCCTCAAGCCCTATTCTGTTTCCGTGGGTAATCTTAGCCTTTGGTCAATACGTCTTCCTGATTGGAAATTAGCGTGACATGTGCCTGTCCGAACACCTAGGACTTGTCTCTCATTGTTTCTCATCCTTCCGCTTCATCCTCTGGACAGATTCCAAACTGTGTGCAACAGGATGTTGATGGTGCTGACATCGCCAAGTGGGGAGATTGTTAGGAAAGATGCTGGAGGGGTGAACCCTAGCACCAAGAGATGAGGAGATGAGATGCCTTTTCCAAACTCTTCCTGATCAAATGGTGTACCATCTCCTGGGTGTGACAGGCATGTTTTAGCAGTAGGAAGGGTCCCGTGCATGTAAGGAGAACACCAGCGATTTTTTCAAATCAGTGTCTCCCCGAACCCCAAACTGGGAAATTTTTAAGCTACGGCTACACGTATGTTCATTAAGGGCCTTGGGAAGTAGGCAGAGTCCGAACTTTAGATGATTGAAGTGTTCAGGGTCAGAAGCGCTCACCATCGGCCTCCCTTAGGTTACATTTTATCTGTCATTGATAGATGATGTCGATAAAAATACCTATTCTTTTTCAGATTATTTCCCCTTATAGGTTATTGCAAAATATTGACTGTAGTTCCCTGTGCTATACAGTGGTTCCTTGTTGATGATCTATTTTATACATAGCAGTGTGTATGTGTTAATCCCAAACTGTTAATTTATCCCTCCTCCCACCTTTCCCCTTTGGTAATAATAAACTATAAGATTTTATACTTCTCAGAAATGGGTGAGCTGAAAGAGAGGTAGCATTTTCAATGGCAAAGCATTCAAAACAAGATTGAAGCTTCAGCCAAGATTATTAGATGTACATCCTTGGAAAGAAATCACTTCATTTCTCTAATGTTGACCTGACAAATAAGACAAACCCCTTCACTGAACTTGCTTATAATAAAGTGATGGAAATATCAAATGGAAGTGTTAGAAACATCTTATTTTACCCGAGCCTTATACACTGCTCTATGTTAATTACAGTTTGGCTCACACATCTGTTCATTGAAGTTACAGTGTTCTCAATTTCTGTTACTGATCCTCCAGAGTTGGCCTCAACAAGGGTCCCCCTGCCCAGTGTCATTGGAGCCAACAGATCGAGACTGAGTTTGGTTCAGAAGCAAAGGAAACTTTATATTTTGATCAGAGAATGCAAGGTGAGAGCGTGCGCTCCCTCACGGGCTGTGGGTCGGGCTGCTGTGTAGGGATCCCAGCAGCGTCAGCGGGAGGGAGGGGGCGGAGCTCTTGAGGGCCGGGTTGGCTGCAGCTCAGGCTCTATGTCGAGGAGTCTGCACGGGGGCCCCGGGAGCTGAGGTGTTGACCCAGCCATTCTGCACTAGGAAATCGGGTCTGAAGTGCCGGGTGTGGGACCTCTGCATGCGGGACCCTAGGAGCACGTGAAATTAGACAAAGCACAAAGGAAAAAAAGGTTAGACTTTATTTTATTGCCCAGATTCTACTTTTATCTCCCAGGAATTTTTCATGGGCTTTGCCGGTGACAAACCCCTCCTCTGCCTTTTGTCCCGTTCCTCATTCTTGGGGCGCTGAGGGTGCAGACCCCTCTTCTGTAACTGCTTCGTGCTGAGTTGGGAGTCCTCATACCCGGGGGGGAGGGGCAGAACTTCTCCCCAGCAGCCTCCAGGTGAGGTTGATTGTCCCCAGGCCTCCTGCCTCACTGCTCGTCCGCCTGAGCACCAGCATTGGAAGTGTTATAGATTCCAATGACCTTGAAGGGTCCAGGAAAGAGATGTGCAGAGACGCTGGGGGGGCCATTTTTACCCCGCCCCACATTTGATAGGCCACCTTAGGCTGACGGTTTCTGCCAGCCTAGATGCTCTGACCAGTGGTCTGTGCTTTCTTCAATTAGGCCCCTGAATTAACGTGCAAATAGCACCAGGTGTCAGAGCCCTGCCTGCTCAACTCCCAGACAGTCCAGGGCCGGTGGTGATCCAGGACCATGACGGCCACTGAGTCAACGGCCTTTTGAAGTAGACAGGAGTCCAGCCGGTCTCATTGGCCGCCATCACCGCGGTGTCTGTAGGCTTTTCTATGGTGACAGCGTGATATACGGTTCCCCCGCCAAGCTTATTAGCACCCCTCTGGGTGCAGTAAGTCCTGCAAGCAGTAGCCTGCTCTTTTGGGGCACACTCTTGTTGTTTTCTGAGAGAAGGTCCAGGTCAAGTGATGGTCACACGAGTCGTCATGGGGGCCCGTTGCCCCTGGTTGTCTCTCTGGAGGTTGGAGCTGGAGGGCCTCCTCACTCGAGGTCAGTGTGCCCACGGAGCGACCCCTGCATCTTCAGGGCATGGTGGGTGGTTAGGATAAGCACATGGGGTCCTTTTCCCTTAGGAGGGAGCTGGCCTTGCGGGCTGCTGATTTCCAGGTTTTTAGATACCCCCAGTATCCTAGCTGGATGGGGCGGCGGGCCAAGCCCTTGGTGACCGTAGTTTATTCTACCTGTAGGGCATTCTTGCGTTGTTCCATTTCAGGTGGTCCCAGTTTTTACACTAATACTCCAAGGGCGATTCACCTTTGACTGGGAATGTAAAGGTCAAAGGGTATAGCTAAATTAGGGAGGTCCAGGGCAAGGGTCTGAATTGACTGCTCTTTCCATTCTTGAAAGACCACTTCTGGGTTCTATACAAAAGGATCATCATCTTTTCCTTTCAGTGTTTCCTATAGAGGCGCAGCTATTAGACTGTAGTTAGGGATCCAGATGCAGCAAACCCCGGCCTTCCCAGGAACCCCTGAGCTATCTTCTAGTTTAAGAAGTGGTAAGGCTGCAAATGGCTTCTTCCCTTTCCTGGGATGGGCTTATCTGACCTTCTGTGAGAATGAAGCCCAGGTAGGCCACCTTAGTCTGTGATATTTGCACCTTTTTCTTGGACACCTTCTATCCTTTATTGGCTAGGTAGTTCAGAGGCCTCCTTAGTAGGGCTGGAGATCAGAAAGTAATCTGCATATTGAAGGAGGGTTCCCTTTTCCAGAGGTAGAACTTTTAGGTGTTTAGCTAACGTTTCCCCAAAGATGGTGTGGGAATTTTTGAACCCTTGGGGCAGGATGGCCCAGCAGTATTGTTTTTGTTGTATGTTGAGTCCTGCCACTCACAAGCCAAAATTTCTTGTGACTCTGGGACTAATGGTATACAGAAGACGGCATCATTGAAGTCTAATACAGAATACCATGTCCTGGTGGATGGTAGAATGACCAGCAGTGTGTAGGAATTAGGAACTACTGGATGTATATCCTCAGTGGCTTCACTGACTGTCCTGACATCCATTACCAGGTCCCCAGCAGCCCACGGGGCTCTCGTGGTCAGGCCCCTCCCAGGATATGGAGCTCACCTGGGCAGGTACCCAGCAGCCACCCGGGCTCTCTTGGTCAGGCACCTCCCAGGATATGGAACTTCCCTTGGCAGGTATCCCGGCAGGGCTGGGCACACAGGAACCATGCATATAGCCCTCAATGCAGAGCAACCCCAGCTCACCTGTTGCTCAGAGCTGACACAGAGCACTTCAGAGCAGGACTTGAACTAACAAACAGCAGCTCTGACAGGTCTGTGACCCTGGGCATCACTCTGTGGGGCTTCCCTCCACCTGTCTTCCAGAGACTTCCACTGCAGCTGGGGCACCAGGCCTCTGTCTCCACCCACCACCCCTCCTCTCCCTGACTCCTGGGTTCCTCTCATTAGGAGAGGGTTTTCTTGAAGTTGTCTCCCACTCATGGGCCAGGTAAAATGATTAGAAAACAAGCCGCAGCTGCAGCCCCTTGTCTATCCTGACTCTCAGGAGCCCACACCTGTTCCTTGGACTTGGCCGGTTCAGCAAGGTCCATTTTCTGCAACTGTGAGCCCCTGAGGGGTGAGGATTGGCTGACCTGGGCAGCCTGACCGTGCGGGCCAGCCCTCCCCAGGTGTGCCTTGTTGAGGTCAATATAAACACCGCTCCAGGCAGCAAGATTCCCCGCAGCCGTGCCTGACGCCATTTTCTCTGCCCCGTCAGCAGTGTTAGGGCTGGGCTGGTGGGTGGGAGTGAGGGGCTACGGGTTTGTGGCTGGCCCAGTGTGAGTGGGGCGCTGCTGGACTTTCTGCAGGAGTTGCCAAGCTGCCACCTGCTAAAGAAGAGGATGTGTCACCCATACCTGCCGCTGTAATTTCTCCCCAGGCAGAGGTGAGGAAGGGAAAAAAGCAGTGGGGGCCGGGACAGGAGGGGTATCTCAGGCAGGGAAATGGAAAGCTTCCAGAAGAGTGCCCGGGCCCAGGACAATCCTAGCTGGCCTGCAGGCACCAAGTCGGCCGGCGTGCTGTCGCTGGTGTGGCTCCACGGCCCTTCCTCTAGGCTTTCAAGTCCTTGTACATATTCCGGTGTTTTACCTGGGAAGGGTGGGAACAGTTCAGCAGCAGCTGGCCTGGGGCTCAGCTCACGTTTACTCACAGACGCCTCGGCACGGTCCCCCAGCTTTGCAATGAGGACGCTCCTTGTGGGTGGGCTGCTGGCTTCATGGGAGACGATTCCCCACCTCTGACCAACTTCAGAATTGTTTACCACTGGAGCAAGTGCCCTGATAGGGTTTTCCTCTGTTTAACTGGTGGTTTCTGGGTTGTTTTTCTTTTTTTCTTTTTTGGTTCAAGGTAGGTTTTATTCCTCTTCTTTGTATTTATACATATGAGCATGGAAATAATTCATTCATATAAATACATCTATGGGAAGGGAAGAACTTTGTTTTCTGTTTTATTATTTTTTAAATTTTATTTAATTTTTAAATTTTATTTTTTTATACAGCAGGTTCTTATTGGTTATCTATTTTATACATATAAATGTATACATGTCAATCCCAAACTCCCAACTCATCCCACCACCACCCCACCACGGCTTTCCCCCTTGGTGTCCATACGTTTGTTCTCTACATCTGTGTCTCTATTTCTGCCCTGCAAACCGGTTCATCTGTAGCATTTTTCTAGGTTCCACATATATGCATTAATATACAATATTTGTTTTTCTCTTTCTGACTTACTTCACTCTGTATGACAGTCTCTGGATCCATCGACGTCTCTACAAATGACCCAATTTCATTCCTTTTTATGGATGAGTAATATTCCATTTTATATATGTACCACATCTTTATCCATTCGTCTGTCTCTGGGCATTTATGTTGCTTCCATTACCTGGCTATTGTAAACAGTGCTGCAATGAACATAGTGGTAAATGTGTCTTTTTGATTTATGGTTTTCTCTGGATATATGCCCAGTAGTGGGATTGCTGGATCATATGGTAATTCTAGTTTTAGGTTTTTAAGGAACCTCCATACTGTTCTCCATAGTGACTGTACCAATTTATATTCCCACCAATAGTGGAAGAGGGTTCCTTTTCTCCACACACTCTCCAGCATTTGTTGTTTGTAGATTTTCTGATGATGCCCATTCTAACAGGTGTGAAGTGATATCTCATTGTAGGTTTTTTTGCATTTCTGTAATAATTAGTGATGTTGAGCAGCTTTTCATGTGCGTCTTGGCCATCTCTGTGTCTTCTTAGAAGAAATGTCTATTTAGATCTTCTGCCCGTTTTTGTATTGGGTTGTTTGTTTTTTTAATACTGAGCTGCATGAGCTGTTTATATATATTGGAGATTAAACCTTTGTCCATTGATTCGTTTGCAAATATTTTCGCCTATTCTGAGGGTTGTCTTTTCGTCTTGTTTGTAGTTTCCTTTGCTTTGCAAAAGCTTTTATGTTTTATTAGGTCCCATTTGTTTAGTTTTCTTTTTTATTGCATTACTCTAGGCGGTGGATCAAAACAGATGTTGCTGTGATTTATGTCAGAGTATTCTTCCTGTTTCCTCTAAGAGTTTTATACTGTCCGGTCTTACATGAAGGTCTGTAATCCATTTTGAATTTATTTTTCTGTATGGTGTTAGGGAGTGTTCTATTTTCATTCTTTTACATGTAGCTGTCCATTTTTCCCAGCACCACTGATTGAAGAGACTGTCTTTACTCCATTGTATAGTCTTGTCTCCTTTGTCATAGATTAGTTGACCATAGGTGTGTAGGTTTATCTCTGGGCTTTCTTTTTTTATTTCCTTTTACACCTTTATTGGAGTATAATTGCTTTACAATGGAGTGTTAGTTTCTGCTGTATAACAAAGTGAATCAGCTATACATATACACATATCACCATATCCCCTTCTTCTTGCATCTCCCTCCCACCCTCCGTATCCCACCCCTTTAGGTGGTCACAAAGCACTGAGCTGATCTCCCTGTGCTATGTGGCTGCTTCCCAGTAGCTATTGATGTTACATTTGGTAACGTATATATGTCCATGGCACTCTCTCACTTCGTCCCAGCTTACCCTTCCCTCTCCCCGTGTCCTCAAGTCCTTTCTCTACGTCTGTGTCCTTAATCCTGTCCTGCCCCTAGGTTTTTCATAAACATTTTTTTCCTTTAGATTCCATATATCTCTGTTAGCATACGGTATTTGTTTTTCTCTTTCTGACTTACTTCACTGTGTAGGACTGATTCTAAGTCCATCCACCTCACGACAAATACCTCAGTTTTGTTTCTTTTCATGGCCGAGTAATATTCCATTTTATATATGGGCCAGATCTTCTTTATCCATTCATCTGTCGATGGACACTTAGGTTGCTTCCATGTCCTGACTATTGTAAATAGAGCTGCAATGAACATTGTTGTACATAACTCTTTTTGAATTATGGTTTTCTCAGGGTAAATGCCCAGTACTTGGATTGATGGGTCATATGGTACCTCTATTTTTAGTTTTTTAAGGAACCTCCATACTGTTCTCCCTAGTGGCTATATCGATTTACATTCCCACCAACAGTGCAAGAGCGTTCCCTTTTCTCCAGTAAATGCCTCTCCAGCATGTATTGTTTGTAGATGTTTTGATGATTGCCATTCTGACTGCTGTGAGGCGATACCTCACTGTAGTTTTGATTTGCATTTCTCTAATGATTAGTGATGTCGAGCATCCTTTCATGTTTTTGTTGGCAATCTGTATATCTTCTTTGGAGAAATGTCTCTTTAGGTCTTCTGCCCATTTTTGGATTGGGTTGTTTGTTTTTGTGATATTGAGCTACCTGAGCTGCTTGTAAATTTTGGAGATTAATCCTTTATCATTTGCTTCATTTGAAAATATTGTCTCCCATTCTGAGGGTTGTCTTTTCCTCTTGTTTATGTTTTCCTTTGCTGTGCAAAAGCTTTTAAGTTTCATTCGGTCCCATTTTTTTATTTTTGTTTTTATTTCCATTTCTCTAGGAGGAGGGTCAAAAAGGATCTTGCTGTGATTTATGTCATAGAATGATCTGCCTATGTTTTCCTCTAAGAGTTTTATAGTGTCTGATCTTACATATAGATCTCTAATCCATTTTGAGTTTATTTTTGTGTATGGTGTTATCGAGTGTTCTAATTTCATTCTTTTATGTGTAGCTGTCCAGTTTTCCCAGCACCACTTACTGAAGAGACTGTCTTTTCTCCATTGTATATCCTTGCCTCCTTCGTCATAGATGAGTTAGCCATAGGTACGTAGGTTTATCTCTGGGCTTTCTATCCTGTTCCACTGATCTATATTTCTGTTTTTGTGCCAGTACCATATAGTCTTGATTACTGTAGCTTTGTAGTATAGTCCAAAGTCAGGAACTCTGATTCCTCCAGCTCTTTTAATTTCCCTCAAGACTGCTTTGGCTCTTGGGGGTCTTTTGTGTCTCCATACAAATTTAAGATTTTTTTGCTCCAGTTCTGTACAAAATGCCACTGGTAATTTGATAGGGATTGCATTGAATCTGTAGATTGCTTTGGGTAGTATAGTCATTTTCACAATATTGATTCTTCTAATCCAAGAACATGGTTTATACCTCCATCTGTTTATATCATCTTTGATTTCTTTCAGCAGTGTCTTATAGTTTTCTGAGTACAGGTCTTTTACCTCCTTAGGTAGGTTCATTCCTACGTATTTTATTCTTTTTGTTGCAATGGTGAATGGGATTGTTTCCTTAATTTCTCTTTCTGATCTTTCATTGTTAGTGTATAGGAATGCAAGAGATTTCAATGCATTAATTTTGTATCCTGCAACTTTACCAAATTCATTGATTAGCTCAAGTAGTTTTCTGGTGGCATCTTTAGGATTCACTATGTGTAGTATCGTGTCATTTGCAAACAGTGACAATTTTACTTCTTCTTTTCCAATTTGTATTCCTTTTATTTTTTTTCTCTGATTGCTGTGTCTAGGACTTCCAAAACTATGTTGAATAATAGTGGTGAGAGTGGATATCCTTGTCTTGTTCCCGATCTTAGAGGAAATGCTTTTAGTTTTTCACCATTGAGAATGATGTTTGCTGTGGGTTTGTCATATACGGCATTTAGTATGTTGAGGTAGATTCCCTCTTTGTCCACTTTTTGGCGACTTTTTATCATAAATGGGTGTTGAATTTTGTGAAAAGCTTTTCCTGCATCTTTTGGGATGATCATATTTTTATTCTACAATTTGTTAATGTGGTGTATCAGATTGATTGATTTGTGTATATTGAAGAATTCTTGCATCCCTGGGATAAACCCCACCTGATCATGGTGCGTGATCCTTTTAATGTGTTGTTCAATTCTGTTTCCTAGTATTTTGTTGAGGATTTTTACATCTATATTCATCAGTGATATTGTTCTCTAATTTTCTTTTTCTGCAGTATCTTTGTCTGGTTTCAGTATCAGGGTGATGGTGACCTCATAGAATTGGTTTGGGGGTGTTCCTTTCCCTGAAAATTTCTGAAGAGTTTGAATAGGTTGGGTGTTAGCTCTTGTTTAAGTGTTTGGTAGAATTCACCTCTGATGCCATCTGGTTCTGGACATTTGCTTGTTGGAAGATTTTTAATCACAGTTTCAATTTCATTACTTGTGATTGGTCTGTACATATTTTCTATTCCTTCCTGGTTCAGTCTTGGAAGGTTATACCTTTCTAAGAATTTGTCCATTTCTTCCAGGTTGTCCATTTGATTGGCATAGAGTTGCTTGTAGTAGTCTCTTAGGATGCTTTGTATTTCTGTTGTGTCTGTTACAACTTCTCCTTTTTCATTTCTAATTTTATTGATTTGAGTCCTCTCCCTCTTTTTCTCGAGTCTGGCTAAAGGTTTATCATTTTTGTTTATCTTCTCAAAGAACTAGCTTTTAGTATTATTGACCTTTGCTATTGCTTTTATTTCATTTATTTCTGCTCTGATCTTTATGATTTCTTTCCTTCTACTAACTTTGGGTTTTGTTCTTCTTTCTCTAGTTCCTTTAGGTGTGAGGTTACATTGTTTATTTGAGATTGTTCTTGTTTCTTGAGGTAGGCTTGTATTGCTATAAACTTCCCTCTTAGAACTGCTTTTGCTGCATCCCATAGGTTTTGGATCATCATGTTTTTGTTGTCATTTGTCTCTAGGTAGTTTTAGATTTCCTCTTTTATTTCTTTAGTGATCTCTTGGTTATTTAGTAACGTATCATTTAGCCTCCATGTGTTTGTGTTTTTTACGTTTTTTTCCTTTTAATTGATTTCTAATCTCATAGCATTGTGGTCGGAAAAGCTGCTTGATATGATTTCAGTTTTCTTAAACTTACTGAGGCTTTATTTGTGACCCAAGATGTGATCTATCCCGGAGAATGTTCCGTGTGCCATTGAGAAGAAACGTGTAATCTGCTGTTTTTGGATGGAATGTCCTATAAATATCCATTAAATCTATCTGGTCTCCTGTGTCATTTAAAGTTTGTGTTTCCTTATTAATTTTCTGTCGGGATGATCTCCATTGGTGTAAGTGTGGTGTTAAAGTGTCCTCCTATTACTGTGTTACTGTCTATTTCCTCTTTTATAGCTGTTAGCAATTGCCTTATATATTGAGGTGCTCCTATGTTGGGTATGTGTGTGTGTGTATATATATATATATATATATATATACTTATAATTGTTATATCTTCTTGGATTGATCCCTTGATCATTATGTAGTGTCCTTCCTTGTCTCTTGTAACATTCTTTATTTTAAAATCTATTTTATCTGATATGAGTATTGCTACTCCAGCTTTCTTTTGATTTTCATTTGCATGGAATATCTTTTTCCATCCCCTCACTTTCAGTCTGTATGTGTCCCTAGGTCTGAAATGGGTCTCTTGTAGACAGCGTATATATGGGTCTTGTTTTTGTATCCATTAAGCGAGACTGTGTCTTTTGGTTGGAGCATTTGATCCATTCACGTTTAAGGTAATTATCGATATGTATATTCCTATTACTGTTTTCTTAATTGTTATGGGTTTGCTTGGTGGGTCCTTTTCTTCTCTTGTGTTTCCCACTTAGAGAAGTTCCTTTAGCATTTGTTGTAGAGCTGGTTTCATGGTGCTGAATTCTCTTAGCTTTTGCTTGTCTGTAAAGCTTTTGATTTCTCCATCAAATCTGAATGAGATCCTTGCTGGGTGGAGTACTCTTGGTGGTACGTTCTTCCCTTTCATCACTTTAAATTTATCATGCCACTCCCTTCTGGCTTATAGATTTTCTGCTGAGAAATCAGCTGTTAACCTTATGTGAGTTCCGTTGTATGTTGTCATTTTTCCCTTGTTGCTTTCAGTAATTTTTCTTTGTCTTTAATTTTTGTCAATTTGATTACTGTGTGTCTCGGCATTTTTCTCCTTTGGTTTATCCTGCCTGGGACTTTCTGCGCTTTGTGGACTTTGGTGGCTCTTTCTTTTCCCATGCTAGGGAAGTTTTCGACTGTAATCTCTTCAAATAGTTTCTTGGGTCCTTTCTCTCTCTCTTCTCCATCTGGGACCACTATAATGCGAATGTTGTTGTGTTTAATGTTGTCCCAGAGGTCTCTTAGGGTGTCATCATTTATTTTCATTCTTTTTCTTTTTCTGTTCCATGGCAGTGATTTCCACCTTTCTGTCTTCCAGGTCACTTATCTGTTCTTCTGCCACAGTTATTCTGCTACTGATTCCTTTTAGTATATTTTTCATTTCAGTTATTGTATTGTTTATCTCTGTTTGTTTGTTCTTTAATTCTTCTAGGTGTTTGTTCCTTAATTCTTCTAGGTCTTTGTTAAGCATTTCTTGCATCTTCTCGATCTTTGCCTCCATTCTTTTTCCAAGGTCTTGGATCATCTTCACTCTCATTATTCCGAATTCTTTTACTGGAAGGTTGCATATCCCCACCTCATTTCATTGTTTTTCTGGGGATTTATCTTGTTCCTTGATCTGGTATAATGTTCTCTGCCTTTTCATTTTCTCTATCTTTCTGTGAATGTGGTTTTCCTTCCACAAGCTGCAGAATTGTAGTTCTTGCTTCTGCTGTCAGCCCTCCAGTGATTGAGTCTATCTTAGAGGTTTGTGCAAGCTTCTTTATGGGAGGGACTGGTGGTGGGTAGAGCTGGGTGTTGCTCTGGTGGGCAGAGCTTTAATCTGCTTGTCTGTGGATTAAATAAAAGTTTAATAAAAAGTTTAATCCGCTTGTCTGCTGATGTATGGGTCTTGGTTCCCTCCCTGTTGGTTGTTTGGCCTGAGGTGACCCAGCACTGGAGCCTACCTTGCTCTTGGTGGAGCTAATGGCAGACTCTGGGAGGGCTCACGCCAAGGAGTATTTCCCAGAACTTCTGCTTCCAGTGTTGTTGTCCCCATGGTGATCCACAGCCACTCCCTGCCTCTGCAGGAGACCCTCTAACACTAGCAGTTAGGTATGGTCATCATTCGCCTATTTTGTGACTGCTCCTTCCCCTGGGTCCTGATGTGCCCACTACTTTGTGTGTGCCCTCCAAGAGTGGAGTCTCTGTTGAGACTCTGAGACTTGTAGTGGAGTCGCACAGACTCTGGGTCCTGTGAAGCTTCGATGTTTTGTGGTTCTAGAAATCCTATAGGAGACGGTCCACAGCAGGTGAAGCTAATGCTGTCAGTAGAGGTGGTGAAGCCAAAGATCTTCAGTTCCGATGAGAGGTGCCGATGTACATACAGGACAAAATCATCTCGTGTGAATGTAGTTCAGGCACGTTTAAGATGAATGCAGTCATGTTAATGCCTAACATCTTCTATCTTGTGCCTCTCCTCAGGGACCCCCTCCTCAGTTCCTGAGGCTCCTGTAAGTCATGTACAGGGGAATGGAGAGTGGGCTCTGTCCAGTCTGAGCCCTGAGTTACCCTGTGTGTACCTTAGGATACTTTGTATTTCTGTGGTGGCTGTTGTAATATCATCTCTTTCATTTCTGATTTATTTGGGCCCTCTCTTTTTAACAAAACAAACTACTGTTGTCTTTTATTCTTTACAGAAGTTTAATAAGTGTTTGATCTACTACCCTTACTCTATGTATACTTTTTGCAGTGAGATTTTTACTCTTGTTTGTTTTGTTGTTACTATCAATAATTAGTGAGACTTCTTTTAAGCTACCTTCAACATTGCTTGTAAAGCTGCTTTATTAGTGATGACAGAGCCTTAATGGAAGTCATGTTCTGGTTGTAAATTAGAATGCAATGTGTCAGCAAAAAGCCCCTTAAGTGTTTGTCTCATTACTTCTTTTTTCAATTTAATTTTTATTTTTTATCAGAGTAAATTTGATTAAAATGTTTTGTTTGTTCTAGGTGTGCAAGATGTGGTTCTTTTACACATATACATGTATCTATACTTCTTCAGATCGTTTGCTCATGTAGCTTATGACACAATGTTGAGTAGTCTTCTCTTGGTATTCCATAGGTCTCTGGTGATTATATATTTCACATGTGTTTCTATATCTATGTTAACACCAATATCCTAATGTATCCAATCCTCACACCTTTTATTTGGTGAACCATAACTTTGTTTAATGAATCTGTGATTGCCTTTCCCTGTGGAAATATCTTCATTGGTATCAGTTTTTAGCTAACGCCTGTAAGTGATATTATAGGATATGTGTCTTTTGCTGTCTGACTTAGTACAATTTGCCTGATTACCTCTAGAATCATCTACGGTGCTGCAAATGGCTTTGTTTTATTTTTTTCCGGAGCTAATATCCCATCTGTACATGTACCAGTTCTTCTTTGTGCACTCACCTCTTGATAGACTTCTTGGTTGCCTCCATGTCTTGGCTATTGTAACACTGCTGCACTGCACATTTGACTGCCTGTGTCTTTCCAATTCTGTCTTCTTATGTTATAGGCCCAGGAGTGGGCCTCCTGTATCATACCGTATCTCAGGGTTTACCTTTTAAATGCACCACGATTCTGTGCTCATTAGTGGCTCTTTCCAGATTACATCCCACTTAAAGTTGAGGGTATGCATTTCTCCACAACACCTTCAGCATTTATTGTTTGTAGTTTTCTTGCTGATGGATATGCTGAGTGGTGTGAGCTGATACATCTTTGTGGTTGAATTTGCATGTGACTCATAATCCGTTGAAATTGAGCTTTAAGGCATGTCCTTTTTATTTTTCAAACTGTGATTACAGCTTAGTTCTTCAAAGTGTTTTCCTAAAGTATGTGTCACATTTTGAAATTGATTGGCCATTACATCCCTCAAGACATTTTGAGGGAAGGTTTCACTTACAGCCCTGCAGTACTTGTTCACATGAAGTGACCATTAGCACAGGCTTTAAAGCTGCTTTTGCAGGTAACAGCCAGAGTGTGGCAGCCTTTCTTCATTCCCCATGCTGGTACTAGGGAAACAGACCTTCTGGCTAGTGGTCTTCCTCGGTTATAAATCAGAGTGGAATGTGCCCGGATAAACCCCAAAAAGCTGACGTCTCCTTAATATTGCTTGTTTTTTAAATTTAATTTATATTTTTATTGGAGTAATATTCCATTGTATATATGGACCACTTCTTGATGCATTCCTCTGTTGATGGACATTTTTGTTGCTTCCAAGTGTCGGCTATGGTAAGTATTTCTGGAGTGCAAGATTGCCAGCTTGTGACTTTTTGATTCTCATTTTCTCAGGTGATAGGCCCAGCAGTGGGTGTGACTGATTGACTAGTAGCTCAATGTTTACCTTTTCAAAGCACCTCCACTGTGTTTTCATTAGTGGCTCTTACCACGCCCCCCTTAAAACCAAGGGTACGCATTTCTCCACAATCCCTTCAGCATTCCTTGTTTGCAGCATTTTTACTAATGCCCATTCTGACTGCTGTGACCTGATAGGTTTTTGTAATTTGGGTTTGCATGTCTTTAAAAATTCCTAAAATTCATGATTTTCCATGCCTTTTTTTTTTTCTGTTAAAAAAGAAGTGTGAGTACAATATATCTCTTGAAGCTGTCTTGTTGGAAGGTTGCCCTCTTTTGAATTTTTGGTCGATATTCGACCCCAGGATCTTTTTGGAGGGCAGGTGTCATTACAGAACTGCAAGTTTGATGAATATTTAGTGACAATTAGCACTGGGTTTAAAGCTGCTGTTGTGGGAAATGGCCACAAGGAGGCAGCATTTCTCCATTCCCAAATCTGGGTACTAGGGCAGCAGAGCCTTTCTGGAAGTCGTGTTCCTAGGTTGTAAGTTAGAATGGAATGTGCCAGGAGAAACGCCCATAAGTTTATGTCGCATTACTTCTTTTTGGTTTTTAAAATTTATTTAATCGAGCTAATGAATAGATATTGTTTGTCCACGTGTACACAATCTGGTTCATTTGTACTATATATATATATACGTCTATTCATGTTCAGATCCTCTTTCCATGTAAAATATTACAGAGTGTTCCATAGACCTCCCTTGCTACGTGGTCAGTCTTTTTGATATATGTGTATCATATGTATTTGTATACGTATGGTAATGCTAATCTTAATTTATCCATTCCGCCCACCTTTCCTTTTAGATAAGCATACTTAATTTCTAAGTCTGTGAGTGTCTTTCTCTTTGGAAATATGTTCATTTGTGTTAGTTATTAGATAGCGCCTGTAAGTGATATCATAGGGTATAGATCTTTTGCTTTCTGACTTACCTCATGTTCTGTGATTATCTCCAAGCTCATCTATGGTGCCTCAAAGAGCAGTGTTTCATTGTTTTCCATGGCTAATATTCTATTGTGTATATGGATCACTTCTTCTTTATCCATTCATCTGTTGATGGACATTTTGGTAGCTTCACCGTCTTGGCTATAGTGAATAAGGCCTCAGTGCAGCTGTTGCAGCCCGGGTCTCCTCGCTTCTGGTCTTCTCAGGTGAGAGGCCCAGTGGTGTGACTGCTGGATTGAATGGTACCTCAATTTTTACTTCTAAAGGCAGCTCCTTTCTGTTCTCATTATTGGCTGTTACCACTTTGCATCTCACCAGCAGCTAGAGGGTACACAGTTCTCTATAACCCCTTCAGAATTTATGGTTTGTAGACGTTTTGCTAATGGTCAGTCGATTGGTGTGAGTTGAAACCTTTTTGTAGATAAGATTTTCATGAGTCTAATAATTCCTGAGGTTGAGCTTTTACCCATTTTCCTTTTTTTTTAAAAAAAGAGTGAGTCACACTTACCTCTTCATACTATCTTCTTGAAAAATTTGCCAGTTTTGAATTTTATTGGCCATTCCCTACCTCTGCACAATTGTTTAGGGCAGGTGTCCTTTACAGGCCTGAGTCCTTGTGAATGTTAAGAGACCATTAGCTGTGGGCTGAAAGCCACTCTTGAGGGAAACGGCCACAAGGTGACAGAATTTCTACATTTCTAACTCTGGGATTTTGGGCAGCAGAGCCATCCTGGAAATCGTGTTAGTAGGCTTCAAATTAGAGTGGAATGTGCCAGGGCACATCCGAAGAGATTCTATCTCCTTACTTCTTGTTTGTTTTTTTAATTTCATTTTTATTATTTATCAGAGAAAATTTCATAAAAATGTAGATTCTCCTAGGTGTACAGAATCTGGTTCATCATATCAACGTATCTGTCTATTCCTCTTTGGATCCTTTCCCGTGTAGGTTATTATAGAGTGTTGAGTAGACCTCTCTTGGCATTCCATAGGTATTTTGTGATTATATATTTCATATGTATTGGTACATGTGTGTTAACCCCCATATCATAATTCATACATTCCTTACACTTTTCCATTTGGTTAAACATAATATTTTTTTCTTAATCCATGCTTTTCATTCTCTTGGAAATAAGTTTATGAGTATCAATTTTTAGGTAACATCTATAAGTGATGTCATAGGATATCTTTCACTTTCTTTCTTACTTCAAGTTGGGTGATTATCTCTAGGTCCTTATATGGTGGTGCAAACGGCACTGTTTCATTGTTTTCCATAGCTAATATTCCATTGTTGACATGGACCACTTCCTCTTTGTGCATTTTCCTGTTGTTGGACATTTTGGTTTCTTCCAAGTCTTGGCTATATTAAATGTTTCTGCCATGCAGGATTGCCAGCCTGTGTCTTTTCCATTCTGCTCTGCTCAGGTGATAGGCGCATCAAAGGCCCTACCAGATCACATGGTAACTCAATTTTTACCCTTAATCGCACCTCCATTATGTTCTCCCTGCTGGCTGTTACCAGTTTACATCCCCCCAGCAGCTAGAGGGTACACAGTTCTCTGAAACCCCCTTCAGCATTTATTCTTCGTAGACTTCTTTCTGAAGATCATTCTGACGGCTGTGAGGTGAACATTTCTGTAATTGGATTTGCATGGCTTTATTAATTGCTGATGTTGCACATTTTTCAATTCCCTTTCATTTTAAAGGAAAAAAAAAGAAAAGACGAAATCTGTCTAAAATATGCCTCTTGAAATTGTCTTCTTGAAATGTTGACGTCTTTTGAATTTTCTGGTCGATTTATGACCCCAGGAATTTTTTTGATGGCAGGTGTCATTTACAGGCCTGCAATTATTTTGAACATTAAGTGACCATTAGCGCTGTTGTGGGAAACGGCCAGAAGGCGGCAGCACTTCTCCTAACCAAATCTGCTTAATAGGGCAACAGAGCCATAATGGAAGTTGTGGTGTCGGTTGTAAATTAGAACGCAATGTGCCAGGAACAGCCCCTTAAGATTATGTCTCATTACTTCTTGTTCGTTAGTTTAATTTAATTTTTATTCCTTATCACAGCAAATTAGATTACAATGTTTTGTTTGTTCTAGGTGTGCAAGATGTGGTTCTTTTACACATACACATATATCTATTCTTCTTCAGATCCTTTTCCCATGTAGGTTATGACACAATGTTGAGTAGTCTTCTCTTGGTATGCTGTAGGTTTTTGGTGATTATATATTTCACATGTGTTTGTATATCTGTTAACCCCAATATCGTAATATATCCAATCCTCACACCTTTCAATTTGGTGAACCATAAGTTTGTTTAATGAATCTGTGGTTGCCTTTCTCTCTGGAAATATTTTCATAGGTATCAATTTTTAGGTAACACCCATAAGTGATATGATAGGATAGGTGTCTTTCGCTTTCTCACTTACTACCAGTTGCATGATTACCTCTAGACTCCTCTGTGGTCCTGCAAATGGCATTGTATCATTTTTTTCCTTGGCTAATATTCCATCTGTACATGTACCAGTTCTTTGTCCACTCATCTGTTGATGGACTTTTGGTTGCTTCCATGTCTTGGCTATTGTAATACTGCTGCAGTGCAGATTTCCTGCCTGTGTCTTTCCAATTCTGTCTTCTTAGGCTGTAGGCCGTGGAGTGGGCCTGCTGGATCATAGAGTAGCTGAATGTTTACCTTTTAAAGGCACCTCCATTCTCTTCCCATGAGTGGCTCTTACCAGGTTACGTCACCCTTCAAATTGAGGGTATGCATTTCTCCAAAAGCTCTTCAGCATTGATCGTTTGTAGTTTCTTTGCTGATGGTTATTCTGAGTGGTGTGAGCTGATACCTCTTTGTGGTTGGATTTGCATGTGTCTCATACTCCCTTGAAATTGAGCTTTCAGGCATGTCCTTCTATTTTTCAGACTGTTATTACAGCTGACTTCTTCAAATTGTTTTCTTGAAGTATGTACCACACTTTGAAATTTTTTGGCCTTTACCTGCATCAAGACATTTTAAGGGCAGGTTTCATTTGCAGCCCTGCAGTACTTGTGCATATGAAGTGCCCATTAGCACAGATTTCAAAACTGCTGTTGCAGGTATCGGCCAGAGGATGGCAGCATTTCTACGTTCCCCACTCTGGTACCTAGAGAAACAGACTTTCCTGCCAGTGGTGTTCCTCAGTGATAAATTAGAGTGCAATGTGCCTTGATATACCCCCAAAAGCTTACGTATCCTTACTTATGTTTGTTTTTTAAATTTAATTTATATTTTTTAGTGGAGTAATAGTCCATTCTGTACATGGACCACTTCTTCTTTGTGCGTTCCTCTGTTGATGGACATTTTTGTTGCTTCCCAGTGTTGCCTATGGTAAATGTTGCTGGAGTGCAGTACTGCCAGCCTGTGACTTTTGATTCTCATTTTCTCAGGTGATGGGCCCAACAGTGGGTATGATTCATTGACTGGTAGCTCAATGTTTACCTTTTCAAGGAACCTGCATTGTGTTTTCATTAGTGGCTCTTACCACGTCCCAATTAACACCGAGTGTACGCATTTTTCCACAACCCCTTCAGCATTTATTGTTTGCAGAATGTTTGCTCATGGCCATTCTGACTGGTGTGAGGTGATAGGTTTATGTATTTTGGATTTGCATGCCTTTAATAATTCCTAATATTCGGAATTTTCCCACATCTTTCTCTTTTATTTAGAAAAAAAAGTGTGAGTACAATATACCTCTTGAAATTGTCTTCTTGGAAGGTTGCCATCTTTTGAATTTTGTGGTCGATTTTCGACCACAGGATTTTTTTTGAGAGCAGGTGTCATTTACATGCCTGCAATGATTGTGAATATTTAGTGACCATTAGCACTGGGTTTAAAGCTGGTGTTGTGGGAAACGGCCCCAAGGCGGCAGCATTTCTCCATTCGCAAATCTGGTTACTAGGGCAGCAGAGCTTTTCTGGAAGTCCTCTTACTAGGTTGTAAATTAGAGTTGAATGTGCCAGGAAAAAGCCCCTGAAGTTTATGTCTCATTACTTCTTGTTCGTTGTTTTAATTGTTTTAACCAGCGTAATGATTAGAATACACTTTGTCCTAGGTGTACACAATCTGGTTCATTCGTACATCATATATATCTATTCATGTACAGATCCTTTTCCCATATAAAGGATTACAGAGCGTTCTGTAGACCTCCCTTGCTATGTGGTAGGGCTTTTTGATATATGTACTTAATCTGTATTTGTATAGGTATGGTAAACCTAATCTTAATTTATCCATTGCCACCACCTTTCCTTTTAGATATGCAGTTTGTTTTTTAAGTCTGTGTGTGTCTTTCTCTGTGGAAGTGTGTCCATTTTTGTCAGTTGTTAGGTAAATCCTATAAGAGATATCATAGGATATATGTCTTTTGCTTTCCAACTTACCTCATGTTCTGTGTTTATCTCTAGGCTCATCTATGGTACGTCAAAGAGCAGTGTTTCATTGTTTTCCATGGCTAATATTCCATTGTGTACATGGACCACTTCTTCTTTATCCATTCATCTGTTGATGGACATTTAGGTTGCTTCCATGTCTTGGCTATTGTGAATAAGGCTGCAGTGCAGCTTTTGCAGCCTCTCAGGTGAGAGGCACAGTGGTGTGCCTGCTGCATCGAATGGTAGCTCAATTTTTACTTTTAAATGCAGCTCCTTTCTGTTCTCATTATTGGCTGTTACCACTTTACATCTTACCAGCAGCTAGTGGGTACACAATTCTCTAAAACCCCTTCAGAATTTATTTGTAGACTTTTGGTTGATGGTCAGTTGACCTGTGTGAGTTGAAACCTTTTTGTAGATTAGACTTGCATGAGTGTAATAATTCCTGAGTTTGAGCTTTTATTCATTTTCCTTTTTTTTTAAAAGACAGTGAGTAAAACTTATGTCTTTATATTATCTTCTTGAAAAATGTGCCTGTTTTGAATTTTGTTGGCCATTCCCTACCTCAGCACAACTTTTTAGGGCAGGTGTCCTTTACAGACCTGAGTCCTTGTGAATGTTAAGTGACCATTAGCTGTGGGTTTAAGGCCGCTCTTGTGGGAAAGGGCCACAAGGCGGCAGCATTTCTACATTTCCAACTCTGGGTTTTTGGGCGACAGAGCTTTCCTGGAAATCGTGTTAGTAGCCTGCAGATTAGAGGGGAATGTGCCAAGGCAAACCCCCAAGAGCTTATATCTCCTACTTCTTGTTTTTTAAATTAAATTTTTATTACATGTCAGAGCAAATTTGATAAAAAAAAATGTAGTTTCTCCTAAGTGTACAGAATCTTGTTCATCATATCAATGTATCTGTCTATTCATCTTTGGATCCTTTCCCATGTAGGTTAGTACAGAGTGTTGAGTAGACATCTCTTCGTATTCCGTACGTATTTTGTGATTATATATTTCATCTGTGTTAGTACATGTCTGTTAACCCCCATATCGTAATTCATTTATTCCTTATACCTTTCCATTTGGTTAAACATAATTTTATTTTCTTAGTCCATGCTTTTCCTTCTCTTGGAAATAATTTCATGGGTATCAATTTTTAGGTAACACCTAGAAGTGATGTCATAGGATATCTGTCTTTCAGTTTCTTTCTTACTTCAAGTGGGGTGGTTATCTCTAGATCCTTATATGGTGGTGCAAACGACACTGTTTCATTGTTTTCCATGGCTAATATTCCATTGTGTACATGGACCACTTCCTCTTTGTGCATTTTTCTGTTGTTGGACATTTTGGTTTCTTCCAAGTCTTGGCTATGTTAAATGTTCCTGCACTGCAGGATTGCCTGCCTGTGTTTCTTTCATTCTTGTCTTCTCAGGTGATACGCGCATCAAAGGACCTACCAGATCACATGGTAGCTCAATTTTTACTGTTAAACGCACCTTCATTATGTTCTCACTACTAACATTTACCAGTTTACATTCCCCCAGCAGCTAGAGGGTACACAATTCTCTCAAACCACTTCAGCATTTATTCTTTGTAGACTTTTTTCTGATGGTCAGTCGACTGGTGTGAGTTGAAACCTTTTTGTAGATGAGATTTGCATGAGTCTAATAATTCCTGAGGTTGAGCTTCTATCCATTTTCCTTTTTTTAACAAGAGAGTAAGTCAAATGTACCGCTTCGTACTACCTTCTTGAAAATTTTGCCTTTTTTGAATTTTTTTGGCCATTCCTCACCTCAGGACATTTTTTGAGGGCAGGTGTCCTTTACAGCCCTGAGTTCTTGTGAATGTTAAGTGACCATTAGTTGTTGGTTTAAAGCCGTTCTTGTGGGAAACCGCCACAAGGCGGCAGCATTTCCACATTTCCAACTCTGGGTTTTTGGGCAACAGAGCCTTCCTGGAAATCGTGTTAGTAGGCTGCAAATTAGAGTGGAATGTGCCAGGGCACACCCCCAAGATCTTATATCTCCTTACCTGTTGTTTGTTTTATAAATTTAATTTTTATTTATTATCTGAGCAAATTTGATAAAAAATGTGTTTGTTCTAGGTGTACAGAATCTGGTTCATTATATCTGTGTATCTATCTGTTCATCTTTGGTTCCTTTCCCGTGTAGGTTATTACAGAGTGGTGAGCTCAATTTTTAACTTTAAACACACCGCCATTCTCATCTCACTACTGGCTGTTACCAGTTATCCTCCCAGCAGCAGCTTGAGGGTACACGGTTCTCTAAAACCCTTTCAGCATTCATGTTTTGCAGACTATTTTGCTGATGATCACTCTGACGGTGGTAAGGTGAAAGTTTTTGTAGATTGCATTTGCATGGCTTTATTAGTTCCTGATATTGAGCATTATTCCATGCATTTTTTTTAAACAAAAAGAAAAGACAAAATGTGCGCAAAATATGCCTCTTGATATTGTCTTTTTGAAATGTTGACGTCTTTTGAATTTTCTGGTCGATTTACGACCCCAGGAATTTTTTGAGGCCTGGTGTCCTTTACAGTCCTGCACATATTTTGAATATTAAGTGATCATTAGCGCTTGGTTTAAAGCTGCTGTTGTGTGAAACAGCCACAAGGTTGCAGCACTTCTCCTTACCAAATCTGGTTACTAGGGCATCAGAGCCATAATGGAAGTGGCGTTGTAAATTGTAAATTAGAATGGAGTGTGCCAGGAAAAAGCCCCTTAGGTTTATGTCTCATTACTTGCTGTTCGTTTTTTAAATTTAATTTTTATTTTGTGTCAGAGCAAATTTGATTACAATGTTTTGCTTGTTCTAGGTGTGCAAGATGTGGTTGTTTTACACGTATACATATATCTATTCTTCTTCGGGTCCTTCTCCCATGTAGCTTATGACGCAGTGTTGAGTAGTGTCCTCTTGACATGCCGCAGGTCTGTGGTGATTTTATATTTCACATGTGTTTGTATATCTCTGTCAACCCCAATGTCCTAATGTATCCAATCCTCACACCTTTCCATTTGGTGAACCATAAGTTTGCTTAATGAATCTGTGATTGGATGTCTCTGTGGAAATATCTTCACTGGTATCGATTTTTAGGTAACCCCTATAAGTGGTATCATACGTTAGGTGTCTTTTGCTTTCTCGCTTACTGCACGTTGCGTGATCACCTCTAGACTCATCTGTGGTGCTACAAGTGGCATTGATTCATTTTTTTCCCCACGCTAATATTCCATCTCTACACGTAGCAGTTCTTCTTTGTCCACTCATCTGTTGGTGGACTTTTGGTTGCTTCCGTGCCTTGGCTATTGTAATACTGCTGCAGTGCAGATTTCCTGCCTGTGTCTTTCCAATTCTGTCTTCTTAGGCTGTAGGCCGCGGAGTGGGCCTGCTGGATCATAGAGTAGCTGAATGTGTACCTTTTAAAGGCACCTCCGTTCTGTTCCCATGAGTGGCTCTTACCAGGTTACGTCCCACTTGAAACTGAGGGTATGCATGTCTCCACAACCTCTTCAGCATTGATCGTTTGTAGTTTCTTTGCTGATGGTTATTCTGACTGGTGTGAGTTGATAGCTCTTTGTGGTTGGATTTGCATGTGTCTCATAATCCCTTGAAATTGAGCTCTGAGGCATGTCCTTTTATGTTTCAAACTGTTATGACAGCTTACGTCTTCAAATTGTTTTCTTGAAATATGTGCCACATTTTGAAATATTTTGGCCTTTACCTGCGTCAGGACATTTTGAGGGCAGGTTTCCTTTGCAGCCCTGCAGTACTTGGGCATATGAAGTGACCATTCGCACAGATTTCCAAGCTGCTGTTGCAGGTATCGGCCAGAGGCCGGCAGCCTTTCTACGATGCCCACTCTGGTACCTAGGGAGACAGACCTTCCTGCCAGTGGTGTTCCTCAGATATCAATTAGACTGCCATGTGCCCTGATAAACCCCCCAAAGCTTATGTCTCCTTACTCATGTTTGTTTTTTTAATTCATATTTTCTAGTGGAGTAATATTCCATCGTGTGCATGGACCACTTCTTCTTGGTGCACTCCTCTGTTGATGGACATTTTCGTTGCTTCCAAGTGTCGGCTATGGTAAGTATTGCTGGGGCGCAGGATTGCCAGCCTGTGCCTTTTGATTCTCATTTTCTCAGGTGATCGGCCCAGCAGTGGGTGTTGACTGATTGACTAGTAGCTCAATGTTTCCCTTTTCAAAGCACCTCCACTGTGTTTTCATTAGTGGCTCTTACCACGTCCCCCTTAGAACCGAGGGTACGCATTTCTCCACAATCCCTTCAGCATTTATTGTTTGCAGCATTTCTGCTAATGGCCATTCCGAGTGCTGTGAGCGGATAGGTTTTTGTAATTTGGGTTTGCATGTCTTTAAAAATTCCTAAAATTCATCATTTTTCCACGCCTGTTTTCTTTTCTTTTCTTTAAAAAGAAAGGAAAAGAAAAGAAAAACGTGGGGGTACAATATACCTCTTGAAATCGTTTTCTTGGAATGTTGCCCTCTTTTGAATTTTTGGTCGATGTTTGACCCCAGGATTTTTTTGGAGGGCAGGTGTTATTTACAGGCCTGCAAGTTTGGTGACTATTTAATGACCATTAGCACTGGGTTTAAAGCTGCTGTTTTGGGAAACGGCCACAAGGCGGCAGCATTTCTCCATTCCCAAATCTGGGTACTAGGGCAGCAGAGCCTTTCTGGAAGTCGTGTTCCTAGGTTGTACATTAGAATGGAATGTGCCAGGAGAAACGCCCATAAGTTTATGTGGCATTACTTCTGGTTGGTTTTTTAAACTATTTTAATCGGGGTAACGATTAGAATATTGTTTGTCCTAGGTGTACACAGTCTGGTTCATTTGTACATTATATACGTCTATTCACGTACAGATCCTCTTCCCCTGTGAAATATCACAGAGTGTTCCGTACACCTCCCTTGCTACGTGGTCGGTCTTTTTGATATTTGTATACGTGTGGTAACGCTAATCTTAATTTATCCATTCCGCCCACCTTTCCTTTTAGATAAGCATAGTTGTTTTCTAAGTCTGTGAGTGTCTTTCTCTGTGCAAATATGTTCATTTGTGTCAGTTATTACATAACGCCTATAAGTGGTATCATAGGATATAGGTCTTTGGCTTTCCGACTTACCGCACGTTCTGCGATTATCTCCAAGCTCATCTATGGTGCCTCAAAGAGCAGTGTTCCATTGTGTACACGGACCATTTCTTCTTAATCCATTCGTCTGTTGATGGACATTTTGGTAGCTTCACCGTCTTGGCTATTGTGAATAAGGCCTCAGTGCAGCTGTTGCAGCCCGGGTCTCCTCGCTTCTGGTCTTCTCAGGTGAGAGGCCCAGTGGTGTGACTGCTGGATTGAATGGTACCTCAATTTTTACTTCTAAAGGCAGCTCCTTTCTGTTCTTATTGGCTGTTACCACTTGACATCTCGCCAGCAGCTAGAGGGTACACAGTTCTCTAAAACCCCTTCAGTGTTGACTGTGTGTAGAATTTTTGCTGATCGTCGGTCGACAGGTGTGTGTTGCAAACTTTTTGTAGATTAGATCTGCATGAGTCTAATAATTCCTGAGGTTGAGCTTTTATCCATTTCCCTTTCTATTTATGTATGTATGTATGTATGTATGTATTTAGTTATCTACCTATCTATTTAGTTTTGCGGTACGCGGGCCTCTCACCGTTGTGGCCTCTCCCGTTGCGGAGCACAGGCTCTGGACGCGCAGGCTCAGCGGCCATGGCTCACGGGCCCAGCCACTCCGCGGCATGTGGGATCTTCCCGGACCGGGGCACGAACCCGTGTCCCCTGCGTCGGCAGGCGGACTCTCAACCGCTGCGCCACCAGGGAAGCCCCTGTTTTGAACTTTTTTGGTCCGTTCCCTACCTCAGCACAATATTTTAGGGCAGGTGTCCTTTACGGCCCTGAGTCCTTGTGACTATTAAGTGACCATTAGCTGCGGGCTTAAAGCCGCTCTTGCGGGAAACGGCCACAAGGCGGCAGCATTTCTACCTTTGCAGCTCTGGGTTCCTGGGCGACAGCGCTTTCCGGGAAATCGTGTTAGTAGCCTGCAGATTAGAGGGGAATGTGCCAGGGCAAACCCCCAAGAGCTTATACCTCCTACTTCTTGTTTTTTAAATTAAATTTTTTTTAGGTATCAGAGCAAGTTTGATAAAAAAAAAATGCAGTTTCTCCTAAGTGTACAGAATCTGGTTCATCATATCAACGTATCCGTCTATTCCTCTTTGGATCCTTTCCCGTGTAGGTTATTATAGAGTGTTGAGTAGACCTCTTGGCGTTCCATAGGTATTCTGTGGTTATATATTTCATCTGTATTAGTACATGTCTGTTAACCCCCATATCATAATTCATACATTCCTTTCACCTTTCCATTTGGCTAAACGTAATTTTGTTTTCTTAATCCATGCTCTTCCTTCTCTTGGAAATAAGTTCATGAGTATCAATTTTGAGGTAACACCTATAAGTGATGTCATAGGATATCTGTCTTTCAGTTTCTTTCTTACTTCAAGTTGGGTGGTTATCTCTAGGTCCTTATATGGTGGTGCAAACGGCACTGTTTCCTTGTTTTCCGTGGCTAATATTCCATTGTTGACATGGACCACTTCCTCTTTGTGCATTTTCCTGTTGCTGGACATTTCGGTTTCTTCCAAGTCTTGGCTATATTAAATGTTTCTGCCGTGCAGGATTGCCAGCCTGTGTCTCTTCCATTCTGCCCTGCTCAGGGGATAGGCGCATCAAAGGACCTACCAGATCACATGGTAGCTCAGTTTTTTTTTTTTTTTTTTTGGTAGCTCAGATTTTACCCTTAAACGCACCTCCATTATGTTCTCCCTGCTGGCTGTTACCAGTTGACATCCCCCCAGCAGCTAGTGGGTACACAGTTTTCTGAAACCCCTTCAGCATTTATTCTTTGTAGACTTTTTGCTGAAGAGCATTCTGACGGCTGTGAGGTGAACATTTCTGTCGATTGGATTTGCATGGCTTTATTAATTGCTGATGTTGAGCATTTTTAAATTCCCTTTTATTTTAAAGGAACAAAGAAGACAGAATGGGCATAAAACATGCCTCTTGAAATTGTCTTCTTGAAATGTTGACGTCTTTTGAATTTTCTGGTCGATTTACGACCCCAGGATTTTTTTTTTTTTTGATGGCAGGTGTCATTTACTGGCCTGCAATTATTTTGAATATTAAGTGACCATTAGCGCTGTTGTGTGAAACGGCCAGAAGGCGGCAGCACTTCTCCTTACCAAATCTGGTTACTAGGGCATCAGAGCCATAATGGAAGTGGCGTTGTAAATTGTAAATTAGAATGGAGTGTGCCAGGAAAAAGCCCCTTAGGTTTATGTCTCATTACTTGCTGTTCGTTTTTTAAATTTAATTTTTATTTTGTGTCAGAGCAAATTTGATTACAATGTTTTGCTTGTTCTAGGTGTGCAAGATGTGGTTGTTTTACACGTATACATATATCTATTCTTCTTCGGGTCCTTCTCCCATGTAGCTTATGACACCATGTTGAGTAGTCTCCTCTTGGTATGCCGTAGGTCTGTGGCGACTTTGTATTTCACACGTGTTTGTATATCTCTGTCAACCCCAATGTCCTAATGTATCCAATCCTCACACCTTTCCATTTGGTGAACCATAAGTTTGCTTAATGAATCTGTGATTGGATGTCTCTGTGGAAATATCTTCACTGGTATCGATTTTTAGGTAACCCCTATAAGTGGTATCATACGTTAGGTGTCTTTTGCTTTCTCGCTTACTGCACGTTGCGTGATCACCTCTAGACTCATCTGTGGTGCTACAAGTGGCATTGATTCATTTTTTTCCCCACGCTAATATTCCATCTCTACACGTAGCAGTTCTTCTTTGTCCACTCATCTGTTGGTGGACTTTTGGTTGCTTCCGTGCCTTGGCTATTGTAATACTGCTGCAGTGCAGATTTCCTGCCTGTGTCTTTCCAATTCTGTCTTCTTAGGCTATAGGCCGCGGAGTGGGCCTGCTGGATCATAGAGTAGCTGAATGTGTACCTTTTAAAGGCACCTCCGTTCTGTTCCCATGAGTGGCTCTTACCAGGTTACGTCCCACTTGAAACTGAGGGTATGCATGTCTCCACAACCTCTTCAGCATTGATCGTTTGTAGTTTCTTTGCTGATGGTTATTCTGACTGGTGTGAGTTGATAGCTCTTTGTGGTTGGATTTGCATGTGTCTCATAATCCCTTGAAATTGAGCTCTGAGGCATGTCCTTTTATGTTTCAAACTGTTATGACAGCTTACGTCTTCAAATTGTTTTCTTGAAATATGTGCCACATTTTGAAATATTTTGGCCTTTACCTGCGTCAGGACATTTTGAGGGCAGGTTTCCTTTGCAGCCCTGCAGTACTTGGGCATATGAAGTGACCATTCGCACAGATTTCCAAGCTGCTGTTGCAGGTATCGGCCAGAGGCCGGCAGCCTTTCTACGATGCCCACTCTGGTACCTAGGGAGACAGACCTTCCTGCCAGTGGTGTTCCTCAGATATCAATTAGACTGCCATGTGCCCTGATAAACCCCCCCAAAGCTTATGTCTCCTTACTCATGTTTGTTTTTTTAATTCATATTTTCTAGTGGAGTAATATTCCATCGTGTGCATGGACCACTTCTTCTTGGTGCACTCCTCTGTTGATGGACATTTTCGTTGCTTCCAAGTGTCGGCTATGGTAAGTATTGCTGGGGCGCAGGATTGCCAGCCTGTGCCTTTTGATTCTCATTTTCTCAGGTGATCGGCCCAGCAGTGGGTGTTGACTGATTGACTAGTAGCTCAATGTTTCCCTTTTCAAAGCACCTCCACTGTGTTTTCATTAGTGGCTCTTACCACGTCCCCCTTAGAACCGAGGGTACGCATTTCTCCACAATCCCTTCAGCATTTATTGTTTGCAGCATTTCTGCTAATGGCCATTCCGAGTGCTGTGAGCGGATAGGTTTTTGTAATTTGGGTTTGCATGTCTTTAAAAATTCCTAAAATTCATCATTTTTCCACGCCTGTTTTCTTTTCTTTAAAAAGAAAGGAAAAGAAAAGAAAAACGTGGGGGTACAATATACCTCTTGAAATCGTTTTCTTGGAATGTTGCCCTCTTTTGAATTTTTGGTCGATGTTTGACCCCAGGATTTTTTTGGAGGGCAGGTGTTATTTACAGGCCTGCAAGTTTGGTGACTATTTAATGACCATTAGCACTGGGTTTAAAGCTGCTGTTTTGGGAAACGGCCACAAGGCGGCAGCATTTCTCCATTCCCAAATCTGGGTACTAGGGCAGCAGAGCCTTTCTGGAAGTCGTGTTCCTAGGTTGTACATTAGAATGGAATGTGCCAGGAGAAACGCCCATAAGTTTATGTGGCATTACTTCTGGTTGGTTTTTTAAACTATTTTAATCGGGGTAACGATTAGAATATTGTTTGTCCTAGGTGTACACAGTCTGGTTCATTTGTACATTATATAGGTCTATTCACGTACAGATCCTCTTCCCCTGTGAAATATCACAGAGTGTTCCGTACACCTCCCTTGCTACGTGGTCGGTCTTTTTGATATTTGTATACGTGTGGTAACGCTAATCTTAATTTATCCATTCCGCCCACCTTTCCTTTTAGATAAGCATAGTTGTTTTCTAAGTCTGTGAGTGTCTTTCTCTGTGCAAATATGTTCATTTGTGTCAGTTATTACATAACGCCTATAAGTGGTATCATAGGATATAGGTCTTTGGCTTTCCGACTTACCGCACGTTCTGCGATTATCTCCAAGCTCATCTATGGTGCCTCAAAGAGCAGTGTTCCATTGTGTACACGGACCATTTCTTCTTAATCCATTCGTCTGTTGATGGACATTTTGGTAGCTTCACCGTCTTGGCTATTGTGAATAAGGCCTCAGTGCAGCTGTTGCAGCCCGGGTCTCCTCGCTTCTGGTCTTCTCAGGTGAGAGGCCCAGTGGTGTGACTGCTGGATTGAATGGTACCTCAATTTTTACTTCTAAAGGCAGCTCCTTTCTGTTCTTATTGGCTGTTACCACTTGACATCTCGCCAGCAGCTAGAGGGTACACAGTTCTCTAAAACCCCTTCAGTGTTGACTGTGTGTAGAATTTTTGCTGATCGTCGGTCGACAGGTGTGTGTTGCAAACTTTTTGTAGATTAGATCTGCATGAGTCTAATAATTCCTGAGGTTGAGCTTTTATCCATTTCCCTTTCTATTTATGTATGTATGTATGTATTTAGTTATCTACCTATCTATTTAGTTTTGCGGTACGCGGGCCTCTCACCGTTGTGGCCTCTCCCGTTGCGGAGCACAGGCTCTGGACGCGCAGGCTCAGCGGCCATGGCTCACGGGCCCAGCCACTCCGCGGCATGTGGGATCTTCCCGGACCGGGGCACGAACCCGTGTCCCCTGCGTCGGCAGGCGGACTCTCAACCGCTGCGCCACCAGGGAAGCCCCTGTTTTGAATTTTTTTGGTCCGTTCCCTACCTCAGCACAATATTTTAGGGCAGGTGTCCTTTACGGCCCTGAGTCCTTGTGACTATTAAGTGACCGTTAGCTGCGGGCTTAAAGCCGCTCTTGCGGGAAACGGCCACAAGGCGGCAGCATTTCTACCTTTGCAGCTCTGGGTTCCTGGGCGACAGCGCTTTCCGGGAAATCGTGTTAGTAGCCTGCAGATTAGAGGGGAATGTGCCAGGGCAAACCCCCAAGAGCTTATACCTCCTACTTCTTGTTTTTTAAATTAAATTTTTTTTAGGTATCAGAGCAAAAAAAATGCAGTTTCTCCTAAGTGTACAGAATCTGGTTCATCATATCAACGTATCCGTCTATTCCTCTTTGGATCCTTTCCCGTGTAGGTTATTATAGAGTGTTGAGTAGACCTCTTGGCGTTCCATAGGTATTCTGTGGTTATATATTTCATCTGTATTAGTACATGTCTGTTAACCCCCATATCATAATTCATACATTCCTTTCACCTTTCCATTTGGCTAAACGTAATTTTGTTTTCTTAATCCATGCTCTTCCTTCTCTTGGAAATAAGTTCATGAGTATCAATTTTGAGGTAACACCTATAAGTGATGTCATAGGATATCTGTCTTTCAGTTTCTTTCTTACTTCAAGTTGGGTGGTTATCTCTAGGTCCTTATATGGTGGTGCAAACGGCACTGTTTCCTTGTTTTCCGTGGCTAATATTCCATTGTTGACATGGACCACTTCCTCTTTGTGCATTTTCCTGTTGCTGGACATTTCGGTTTCTTCCAAGTCTTGGCTATATTAAATGTTTCTGCCGTGCAGGATTGCCAGCCTGTGTCTCTTCCATTCTGCCCTGCTCAGGGGATAGGCGCATCAAAGGACCTACCAGATCACATGGTAGCTCAGTTTTTTTTTTTTTTTTTTTTTTTTTGGTAGCTCAGATTTTACCCTTAAACGCACCTCCATTATGTTCTCCCTGCTGGCTGTTACCAGTTGACATCCCCCCAGCAGCTAGTGGGTACACAGTTTTCTGAAACCCCTTCAGCATTTATTCTTTGTAGACTTTTTGCTGAAGAGCATTCTGACGGCTGTGAGGTGAACATTTCTGTCGATTGGATTTGCATGGCTTTATTAATTGCTGATGTTGAGCATTTTTAAATTCCCTTTTATTTTAAAGGAACAAAGAAGACAGAATGGGCGTAAAACATGCCTCTTGAAATTGTCTTCTTGAAATGTTGACGTCTTTTGAATTTTCTGGTCGATTTACGACCCCAGGATTTTTTTTTTTTTTTTTTTGATGGCAGGTGTCATTTACTGGCCTGCAATTATTTTGAATATTAAGTGACCATTAGCGCTGTTGTGTGAAACGGCCAGAAGGCGGCAGCACTTCTCCTTACCAAATCTGGTTCCTAGGGTATCAGAGCCATAATGGAAGTGGCGTTGTAAATTGTAAATTAGAATGGAGTGTGCCAGGAAAAAGCCCCTTAGGTTTATGTCTCATTACTTGCTGTTCGTTTTTTAAATTTAATTTTTATTTTGTGTCAGAGCAAATTTGATTACAATGTTTTGCTTGTTCTCGGTGTGCAAGATGTGGTTGTTTTACACGTATACATATATCTATTCTTCTTCGGGTCCTTCTCCCATGTAGCTTATGACACCATGTTGAGTAGTCTCCTCTTGGTATGCCGTAGGTCTGTGGCGACTTTGTATTTCACACGTGTTTGTATATCTCTGTCAACCCCAATGTCCTAATGTATCCAATCCTCACACCTTTCCATTTGGTGAACCATAAGTTTGCTTAATGAATCTGTGATTGGATGTCTCTGTGGAAATATCTTCACTGGTATCGATTTTTAGGTAACCCCTATAAGTGGTATCATACGTTAGGTGTCTTTTGCTTTCTCGCTTACTGCACGTTGCGTGATCACCTCTAGACTCATCTGTGGTGCTACAAGTGGCATTGATTCATTTTTTTCCCCACGCTAATATTCCATCTCTACACGTAGCAGTTCTTCTTTGTCCACTCATCTGTTGGTGGACTTTTGGTTGCTTCCGTGCCTTGGCTATTGTAATACTGCTGCAGTGCAGATTTCCTGCCTGTGTCTTTCCAATTCTGTCTTCTTAGGCTGTAGGCCGCGGAGTGGGCCTGCTGGATCATAGAGTAGCTGAATGTGTACCTTTTAAAGGCACCTCCGTTCTGTTCCCATGAGTGGCTCTTACCAGGTTACGTCCCACTTGAAACTGAGGGTATGCATGTCTCCACAACCTCTTCAGCATTGATCGTTTGTAGTTTCTTTGCTGATGGTTATTCTGACTGGTGTGAGTTGATAGCTCTTTGTGGTTGGATTTGCATGTGTCTCATAATCCCTTGAAATTGAGCTCTGAGGCATGTCCTTTTATGTTTCAAACTGTTATGACAGCTTACGTCTTCAAATTGTTTTCTTGAAATATGTGCCACATTTTGAAATATTTTGGCCTTTACCTGCGTCAGGACATTTTGAGGGCAGGTTTCCTTTGCAGCCCTGCAGTACTTGGGCATATGAAGTGACCATTCGCACAGATTTCCAAGCTGCTGTTGCAGGTATCGGCCAGAGGCCGGCAGCCTTTCTACGATGCCCACTCTGGTACCTAGGGAGACAGACCTTCCTGCCAGTGGTGTTCCTCAGATATCAATTAGACTGCCATGTGCCCTGATAAACCCCCCAAAGCTTATGTCTCCTTACTCATGTTTGTTTTTTTAATTCATATTTTCTAGTGGAGTAATATTCCATCGTGTGCATGGACCACTTCTTCTTGGTGCACTCCTCTGTTGATGGACATTTTCGTTGCTTCCAAGTGTCGGCTATGGTAAGTATTGCTGGGGCGCAGGATTGCCAGCCTGTGCCTTTTGATTCTCATTTTCTCAGGTGATCGGCCCAGCAGTGGGTGTTGACTGATTGACTAGTAGCTCAATGTTTCCCTTTTCAAAGCACCTCCACTGTGTTTTCATTAGTGGCTCTTACCACGTCCCCCTTAGAACCGAGGGTACGCATTTCTCCACAATCCCTTCAGCATTTATTGTTTGCAGCATTTCTGCTAATGGCCATTCCGAGTGCTGTGAGCGGATAGGTTTTTGTAATTTGGGTTTGCATGTCTTTAAAAATTCCTAAAATTCATCATTTTTCCACGCCTGTTTTCTTTTCTTTTCTTTAAAAAGAAAGGAAAAGAAAAGAAAAACGTGGGGGTACAATATACCTCTTGAAATCGTTTTCTTGGAATGTTGCCCTCTTTTGAATTTTTGGTCGATGTTTGACCCCAGGATTTTTTTGGAGGGCAGGTGTTATTTACAGGCCTGCAAGTTTGGTGACTATTTAATGACCATTAGCACTGGGTTTAAAGCTGCTGTTTTGGGAAACGGCCACAAGGCGGCAGCATTTCTCCATTCCCAAATCTGGGTACTAGGGCAGCAGAGCCTTTCTGGAAGTCGTGTTCCTAGGTTGTACATTAGAATGGAATGTGCCAGGAGAAACGCCCATAAGTTTATGTGGCATTACTTCTGGTTGGTTTTTTAAACTATTTTAATCGGGGTAACGATTAGAATATTGTTCGTCCTAGGTGTACACAGTCTGGTTCATTTGTACATTATATACGTCTATTCACGTACAGATCCTCTTCCCCTGTGAAATATCACAGAGTGTTCCGTACACCTCCCTTGCTACGTGGTCGGTCTTTTTGATATTTGTATACGTGTGGTAACGCTAATCTTAATTTATCCATTCCGCCCACCTTTCCTTTTAGATAAGCATAGTTGTTTTCTAAGTCTGTGAGTGTCTTTCTCTGTGCAAATATGTTCATTTGTGTCAGTTATTACATAACGCCTATAAGTGGTATCATAGGATATAGGTCTTTGGCTTTCCGACTTACCGCACGTTCTGCGATTATCTCCAAGCTCATCTATGGTGCCTCAAAGAGCAGTGTTCCATTGTGTACACGGACCATTTCTTCTTAATCCATTCGTCTGTTGATGGACATTTTGGTAGCTTCACCGTCTTGGCTATTGTGAATAAGGCCTCAGTGCAGCTGTTGCAGCCCGGGTCTCCTCGCTTCTGGTCTTCTCAGGTGAGAGGCCCAGTGGTGTGACTGCTGGATTGAATGGTACCTCAATTTTTACTTCTAAAGGCAGCTCCTTTCTGTTCTTATTGGCTGTTACCACTTGACATCTCGCCAGCAGCTAGAGGGCACACAGTTCTCTAAAACCCCTTCAGTGTTGACTGTGTGTAGAATTTTTGCTGATCGTCGGTCGACAGGTGTGTGTTGCAAACTTTTTGTAGATTAGATCTGCATGAGTCTAATAATTCCTGAGGTTGAGCTTTTATCCATTTCCCTTTCTATTTATGTATGTATGTATGTATTTAGTTATCTACCTATCTATTTAGTTTTGCGGTACGCGGGCCTCTCACCGTTGTGGCCTCTCCCGTTGCGGAGCACAGGCTCTGGACGCGCAGGCTCAGCGGCCATGGCTCACGGGCCCAGCCACTCCGCGGCATGTGGGATCTTCCCGGACCGGGGCACGAACCCGTGTCCCCTGCGTCGGCAGGCGGACTCTCAACCGCTGCGCCACCAGGGAAGCCCCTGTTTTGAATTTTTTTGGTCCGTTCCCTACCTCAGCACAATATTTTAGGGCAGGTGTCCTTTACGGCCCTGAGTCCTTGTGACTATTAAGTGACCATTAGCTGCGGGCTTAAAGCCGCTCTTGCGGGAAACGGCGACAAGGCGGCAGCATTTCTACCTTTGCAGCTCTGGGTTCCTGGGCGACAGCGCTTTCCGGGAAATCGTGTTAGTAGCCTGCAGATTAGAGGGGAATGTGCCAGGGCAAACCCCCAAGAGCTTATACCTCCTACTTCTTGTTTTTTAAATTAAATTTTTTTTAGGTATCAGAGCAAGTTTGATAAAAAAAAAATGCAGTTTCTCCTAAGTGTACAGAATCTGGTTCATCATATCAACGTATCCGTCTATTCCTCTTTGGATCCTTTCCCGTGTAGGTTATTATAGAGTGTTGAGTAGACCTCTTGGCGTTCCATAGGTATTCTGTGGTTATATATTTCATCTGTATTAGTACATGTCTGTTAACCCCCATATCATAATTCATACATTCCTTTCACCTTTCCATTTGGCTAAACGTAATTTTGTTTTCTTAATCCATGCTCTTCCTTCTCTTGGAAATAAGTTCATGAGTATCAATTTTGAGGTAACACCTATAAGTGATGTCATAGGATATCTGTCTTTCAGTTTCTTTCTTACTTCAAGTTGGGTGGTTATCTCTAGGTCCTTATATGGTGGTGCAAACGGCACTGTTTCATTGTTTTCCGTGGCTAATATTCCATTGTTGACATGGACCACTTCCTCTTTGTGCATTTTCCTGTTGCTGGACATTTCGGTTTCTTCCAAGTCTTGGCTATATTACATGTTTCTGCCGTGCAGGATTGCCAGCCTGTGTCTCTTCCATTCTGCCCTGCTCAGGGGATAGGCGCATCAAAGGACCTACCAGATCACATGGTAGCTCAGTTTTTACCCTTAAACGCACCTCCATTATGTTCTCCCTGCTGGCTGTTACCAGTTGACATCCCCCCAGCAGCTAGTGGGTACACAGTTTTCTGAAACCCCTTCAGCATTTATTCTTTGTAGACTTTTTGCTGAAGAGCATTCTGACGGCTGTGAGGTGAACATTTCTGTCGATTGGATTTGCATGGCTTTATTAATTGCTGATGTTGAGCATTTTTAAATTCCCTTTTATTTTAAAGGAACAAAGAAGACAGAATGGGCGTAAAACATGCCTCTTGAAATTGTCTTCTTGAAATGTTGACGTCTTTTGAATTTTCTGGTCGATTTACGACCCCAGGATTTTTTTTTTTTTTTTTTATGGCAGGTGTCATTTACTGGCCTGCAATTATTTTGAATATTAAGTGACCATTAGCGCTGTTGTGTGAAACGGCCAGAAGGCGGCAGCACTTCTCCTTACCAAATCTGGTTACTAGGGCATCAGAGCCATAATGGAAGTGGCGTTGTAAATTGTAAATTAGAATGGAGTGTGCCAGGAAAAAGCCCCTTAGGTTTATGTCTCATTACTTGCTGTTCGTTTTTTAAATTTAATTTTTATTTTGTGTCAGAGCAAATTTGATTACAATGTTTTGCTTGTTCTAGGTGTGCAAGATGTGGTTGTTTTACACGTATACATATATCTATTCTTCTTCGGGTCCTTCTCCCATGTAGCTTATGACACCATGTTGAGTAGTCTCCTCTTGGTATGCCGTAGGTCTGTGGCGACTTTGTATTTCACACGTGTTTGTATATCTCTGTCAACCCCAATGTCCTAATGTATCCAATCCTCACACCTTTCCATTTGGTGAACCATAAGTTTGCTTAATGAATCTGTGATTGGATGTCTCTGTGGAAATATCTTCACTGGTATCGATTTTTAGGTAACCCCTATAAGTGGTATCATACGTTAGGTGTCTTTTGCTTTCTCGCTTACTGCACGTTGCGTGATCACCTCTAGACTCATCTGTGGTGCTACAAGTGGCATTGATTCATTTTTTTCCCCACGCTAATATTCCATCTCTACACGTAGCAGTTCTTCTTTGTCCACTCATCTGTTGGTGGACTTTTGGTTGCTTCCGTGCCTTGGCTATTGTAATACTGCTGCAGTGCAGATTTCCTGCCTGTGTCTTTCCAATTCTGTCTTCTTAGGCTGTAGGCCGCGGAGTGGGCCTGCTGGATCATAGAGTAGCTGAATGTGTACCTTTTAAAGGCACCTCCGTTCTGTTCCCATGAGTGGCTCTTACCAGGTTACGTCCCACTTGAAACTGAGGGTATGCATGTCTCCACAACCTCTTCAGCATTGATCGTTTGTAGTTTCTTTGCTGATGGTTATTCTGACTGGTGTGAGTTGATAGCTCTTTGTGGTTGGATTTGCATGTGTCTCATAATCCCTTGAAATTGAGCTCTGAGGCATGTCCTTTTATGTTTCAAACTGTTATGACAGCTTACGTCTTCAAATTGTTTTCTTGAAATATGTGCCACATTTTGAAATATTTTGGCCTTTACCTGCGTCAGGACATTTTGAGGGCAGGTTTCCTTTGCAGCCCTGCAGTACTTGGGCATATGAAGTGACCATTCGCACAGATTTCCAAGCTGCTGTTGCAGGTATCGGCCAGAGGCCGGCAGCCTTTCTACGATGCCCACTCTGGTACCTAGGGAGACAGACCTTCCTGCCAGTGGTGTTCCTCAGATATCAATTAGACTGCCATGTGCCCTGATAAACCCCCCAAAGCTTATGTCTCCTTACTCATGTTTGTTTTTTTAATTCATATTTTCTAGTGGAGTAATATTCCATCGTGTGCATGGACCACTTCTTCTTGGTGCACTCCTCTGTTGATGGACATTTTCGTTGCTTCCAAGTGTCGGCTATGGTAAGTATTGCTGGGGCGCAGGATTGCCAGCCTGTGCCTTTTGATTCTCATTTTCTCAGGTGATCGGCCCAGCAGTGGGTGTTGACTGATTGACTAGTAGCTCAATGTTTCCCTTTTCAAAGCACCTCCACTGTGTTTTCATTAGTGGCTCTTACCACGTCCCCCTTAGAACCGAGGGTACGCATTTCTCCACAATCCCTTCAGCATTTATTGTTTGCAGCATTTCTGCTAATGGCCATTCCGAGTGCTGTGAGCGGATAGGTTTTTGTAATTTGGGTTTGCATGTCTTTAAAAATTCCTAAAATTCATCATTTTTCCACGCCTGTTTTCTTTTCTTTTCTTTAAAAAGAAAGGAAAAGAAAAGAAAAACGTGGGGGTACAATATACCTCTTGAAATCGTTTTCTTGGAATGTTGCCCTCTTTTGAATTTTTGGTCGATGTTTGACCCCAGGATTTTTTTGGAGGGCAGGTGTTATTTACAGGCCTGCAAGTTTGGTGACTATTTAATGACCATTAGCACTGGGTTTAAAGCTGCTGTTTTGGGAAACGGCCACAAGGCGGCAGCATTTCTCCATTCCCAAATCTGGGTACTAGGGCAGCAGAGCCTTTCTGGAAGTCGTGTTCCTAGGTTGTACATTAGAATGGAATGTGCCAGGAGAAACGCCCATAAGTTTATGTGGCATTACTTCTGGTTGGTTTTTTAAACTATTTTAATCGGGGTAACGATTAGAATATTGTTCGTCCTAGGTGTACACAGTCTGGTTCATTTGTACATTATATACGTCTATTCACGTACAGATCCTCTTCCCCTGTGAAATATCACAGAGTGTTCCGTACACCTCCCTTGCTACGTGGTCGGTCTTTTTGATATTTGTATACGTGTGGTAACGCTAATCTTAATTTATCCATTCCGCCCACCTTTCCTTTTAGATAAGCATAGTTGTTTTCTAAGTCTGTGAGTGTCTTTCTCTGTGCAAATATGTTCATTTGTGTCAGTTATTACATAACGCCTATAAGTGGTATCATAGGATATAGGTCTTTGGCTTTCCGACTTACCGCACGTTCTGCGATTATCTCCAAGCTCATCTATGGTGCCTCAAAGAGCAGTGTTCCATTGTGTACACGGACCATTTCTTCTTAATCCATTCGTCTGTTGATGGACATTTTGGTAGCTTCACCGTCTTGGCTATTGTGAATAAGGCCTCAGTGCAGCTGTTGCAGCCCGGGTCTCCTCGCTTCTGGTCTTCTCAGGTGAGAGGCCCAGTGGTGTGACTGCTGGATTGAATGGTACCTCAATTTTTACTTCTAAAGGCAGCTCCTTTCTGTTCTTATTGGCTGTTACCACTTGACATCTCGCCAGCAGCTAGAGGGCACACAGTTCTCTAAAACCCCTTCAGTGTTGACTGTGTGTAGAATTTTTGCTGATCGTCGGTCGACAGGTGTGTGTTGCAAACTTTTTGTAGATTAGATCTGCATGAGTCTAATAATTCCTGAGGTTGAGCTTTTATCCATTTCCCTTTCTATTTATGTATGTATGTATGTATTTAGTTATCTACCTATCTATTTAGTTTTGCGGTACGCGGGCCTCTCACCGTTGTGGCCTCTCCCGTTGCGGAGCACAGGCTCTGGACGCGCAGGCTCAGCGGCCATGGCTCACGGGCCCAGCCACTCCGCGGCATGTGGGATCTTCCCGGACCGGGGCACGAACCCGTGTCCCCTGCGTCGGCAGGCGGACTCTCAACCGCTGCGCCACCAGGGAAGCCCCTGTTTTGAATTTTTTTGGTCCGTTCCCTACCTCAGCACAATATTTTAGGGCAGGTGTCCTTTACGGCCCTGAGTCCTTGTGACTATTAAGTGACCATTAGCTGCGGGCTTAAAGCCGCTCTTGCGGGAAACGGCGACAAGGCGGCAGCATTTCTACCTTTGCAGCTCTGGGTTCCTGGGCGACAGCGCTTTCCGGGAAATCGTGTTAGTAGCCTGCAGATTAGAGGGGAATGTGCCAGGGCAAACCCCCAAGAGCTTATACCTCCTACTTCTTGTTTTTTAAATTAAATTTTTTTTAGGTATCAGAGCAAGTTTGATAAAAAAAAAATGCAGTTTCTCCTAAGTGTACAGAATCTGGTTCATCATATCAACGTATCCGTCTATTCCTCTTTGGATCCTTTCCCGTGTAGGTTATTATAGAGTGTTGAGTAGACCTCTTGGCGTTCCATAGGTATTCTGTGGTTATATATTTCATCTGTATTAGTACATGTCTGTTAACCCCCATATCATAATTCATACATTCCTTTCACCTTTCCATTTGGCTAAACGTAATTTTGTTTTCTTAATCCATGCTCTTCCTTCTCTTGGAAATAAGTTCATGAGTATCAATTTTGAGGTAACACCTATAAGTGATGTCATAGGATATCTGTCTTTCAGTTTCTTTCTTACTTCAAGTTGGGTGGTTATCTCTAGGTCCTTATATGGTGGTGCAAACGGCACTGTTTCATTGTTTTCCGTGGCTAATATTCCATTGTTGACATGGACCACTTCCTCTTTGTGCATTTTCCTGTTGCTGGACATTTCGGTTTCTTCCAAGTCTTGGCTATATTAAATGTTTCTGCCGTGCAGGATTGCCAGCCTGTGTCTCTTCCATTCTGCCCTGCTCAGGGGATAGGCGCATCAAAGGACCTACCAGATCACATGGTAGCTCAGTTTTTACCCTTAAACGCACCTCCATTATGTTCTCCCTGCTGGCTGTTACCAGTTGACATCCCCCCAGCAGCTAGTGGGTACACAGTTTTCTGAAACCCCTTCAGCATTTATTCTTTGTAGACTTTTTGCTGAAGAGCATTCTGACGGCTGTGAGGTGAACATTTCTGTCGATTGGATTTGCATGGCTTTATTAATTGCTGATGTTGAGCATTTTTAAATTCCCTTTTATTTTAAAGGAACAAAGAAGACAGAATGGGCGTAAAACATGCCTCTTGAAATTGTCTTCTTGAAATGTTGACGTCTTTTGAATTTTCTGGTCGATTTACGACCCCAGGATTTTTTTTTTTTTTTTTGTTTGATGGCAGGTGTCATTTACTGGCCTGCAATTATTTTGAATATTAAGTGACCATTAGCGCTGTTGTGTGAAACGGCCAGAAGGCGGCAGCACTTCTCCTTACCAAATCTGGTTCCTAGGGCATCAGTAACCAGAATGGAAGTGGCGTTGTAAATTGTAAATTAGAATGGAGTGTGCCAGGAAAAAGCCCCTTAGGTTTATGTCTCATTACTTGCTGTTCGTTTTTTAAATTTAATTTTTATTTTGTGTCAGAGCAAATTTGATTACAATGTTTTGCTTGTTCTAGGTGTGCAAGATGTGGTTGTTTTACACGTATACATATATCTATTCTTCTTCGGGTCCTTCTCCCATGTAGCTTATGACACCATGTTGAGTAGTCTCCTCTTGGTATGCCGTAGGTCTGTGGCGACTTTGTATTTCACACGTGTTTGTATATCTCTGTCAACCCCAATGTCCTAATGTATCCAATCCTCACACCTTTCCATTTGGTGAACCATAAGTTTGCTTAATGAATCTGTGATTGGATGTCTCTGTGGAAATATCTTCACTGGTATCGATTTTTAGGTAACCCCTATAAGTGGTATCATACGTTAGGTGTCTTTTGCTTTCTCGCTTACTGCACGTTGCGTGATCACCTCTAGACTCATCTGTGGTGCTACAAGTGGCATTGATTCATTTTTTTCCCCACGCTAATATTCCATCTCTACACGTAGCAGTTCTTCTTTGTCCACTCATCTGTTGGTGGACTTTTGGTTGCTTCCGTGCCTTGGCTATTGTAATACTGCTGCAGTGCAGATTTCCTGCCTGTGTCTTTCCAATTCTGTCTTCTTAGGCTATAGGCCGCGGAGTGGGCCTGCTGGATCATAGAGTAGCTGAATGTGTACCTTTTAAAGGCACCTCCGTTCTGTTCCCATGAGTGGCTCTTACCAGGTTACGTCCCACTTGAAACTGAGGGTATGCATGTCTCCACAACCTCTTCAGCATTGATCGTTTGTAGTTTCTTTGCTGATGGTTATTCTGACTGGGGTGAGTTGATAGCTCTTTGTGGTTGGATTTGCATGTGTCTCATAATCCCTTGAAATTGAGCTCTGAGGCATGTCCTTTTATGTTTCAAACTGTTATGACAGCTTACGTCTTCAAATTGTTTTCTTGAAATATGTGCCACATTTTGAAATATTTTGGCCTTTACCTGCGTCAGGACATTTTGAGGGCAGGTTTCCTTTGCAGCCCTGCAGTACTTGGGCATATGAAGTGACCATTCGCACAGATTTCCAAGCTGCTGTTGCAGGTATCGGCCAGAGGCCGGCAGCCTTTCTACGATGCCCACTCTGGTACCTAGGGAGACAGACCTTCCTGCCAGTGGTGTTCCTCAGATATCAATTAGACTGCCATGTGCCCTGATAAACCCCCCAAAGCTTATGTCTCCTTACTCATGTTTGTTTTTTTAATTCATATTTTCTAGTGGAGTAATATTCCATCGTGTGCATGGACCACTTCTTCTTGGTGCACTCCTCTGTTGATGGACATTTTCGTTGCTTCCAAGTGTCGGCTATGGTAAGTATTGCTGGGGCGCAGGATTGCCAGCCTGTGCCTTTTGATTCTCATTTTCTCAGGTGATCGGCCCAGCAGTGGGTGTTGACTGATTGACTAGTAGCTCAATGTTTCCCTTTTCAAAGCACCTCCACTGTGTTTTCATTAGTGGCTCTTACCACGTCCCCCTTAGAACCGAGGGTACGCATTTCTCCACAATCCCTTCAGCATTTATTGTTTGCAGCATTTCTGCTAATGGCCATTCCGAGTGCTGTGAGCGGATAGGTTTTTGTAATTTGGGTTTGCATGTCTTTAAAAATTCCTAAAATTCATCATTTTTCCACGCCTGTTTTCTTTTCTTTTCTTTAAAAAGAAAGGAAAAGAAAAGAAAAACGTGGGGGTACAATATACCTCTTGAAATCGTTTTCTTGGAATGTTGCCCTCTTTTGAATTTTTGGTCGATGTTTGACCCCAGGATTTTTTTGGAGGGCAGGTGTTATTTACAGGCCTGCAAGTTTGGTGACTATTTAATGACCATTAGCACTGGGTTTAAAGCTGCTGTTTTGGGAAACGGCCACAAGGCGGCAGCATTTCTCCATTCCCAAATCTGGGTACTAGGGCAGCAGAGCCTTTCTGGAAGTCGTGTTCCTAGGTTGTACATTAGAATGGAATGTGCCAGGAGAAACGCCCATAAGTTTATGTGGCATTACTTCTGGTTGGTTTTTTAAACTATTTTAATCGGGGTAACGATTAGAATATTGTTCGTCCTAGGTGTACACAGTCTGGTTCATTTGTACATTATATACGTCTATTCACGTACAGATCCTCTTCCCCTGTGAAATATCACAGAGTGTTCCGTACACCTCCCTTGCTACGTGGTCGGTCTTTTTGATATTTGTATACGTGTGGTAACGCTAATCTTAATTTATCCATTCCGCCCACCTTTCCTTTTAGATAAGCATAGTTGTTTTCTAAGTCTGTGAGTGTCTTTCTCTGTGCAAATATGTTCATTTGTGTCAGTTATTACATAACGCCTATAAGTGGTATCATAGGATATAGGTCTTTGGCTTTCCGACTTACCGCACGTTCTGCGATTATCTCCAAGCTCATCTATGGTGCCTCAAAGAGCAGTGTTCCATTGTGTACACGGACCATTTCTTCTTAATCCATTCGTCTGTTGATGGACATTTTGGTAGCTTCACCGTCTTGGCTATTGTGAATAAGGCCTCAGTGCAGCTGTTGCAGCCCGGGTCTCCTCGCTTCTGGTCTTCTCAGGTGAGAGGCCCAGTGGTGTGACTGCTGGATTGAATGGTACCTCAATTTTTACTTCTAAAGGCAGCTCCTTTCTGTTCTTATTGGCTGTTACCACTTGACATCTCGCCAGCAGCTAGAGGGCACACAGTTCTCTAAAACCCCTTCAGTGTTGACTGTGTGTAGAATTTTTGCTGATCGTCGGTCGACAGGTGTGTGTTGCAAACTTTTTGTAGATTAGATCTGCATGAGTCTAATAATTCCTGAGGTTGAGCTTTTATCCATTTCCCTTTCTATTTATGTATGTATGTATGTATTTAGTTATCTACCTATCTATTTAGTTTTGCGGTACGCGGGCCTCTCACCGTTGTGGCCTCTCCCGTTGCGGAGCACAGGCTCTGGACGCGCAGGCTCAGCGGCCATGGCTCACGGGCCCAGCCACTCCGCGGCATGTGGGATCTTCCCGGACCGGGGCACGAACCCGTGTCCCCTGCGTCGGCAGGCGGACTCTCAACCGCTGCGCCACCAGGGAAGCCCCTGTTTTGAATTTTTTTGGTCCGTTCCCTACCTCAGCACAATATTTTAGGGCAGGTGTCCTTTACGGCCCTGAGTCCTTGTGACTATTAAGTGACCATTAGCTGCGGGCTTAAAGCCGCTCTTGCGGGAAACGGCGACAAGGCGGCAGCATTTCTACCTTTGCAGCTCTGGGTTCCTGGGCGACAGCGCTTTCCGGGAAATCGTGTTAGTAGCCTGCAGATTAGAGGGGAATGTGCCAGGGCAAACCCCCAAGAGCTTATACCTCCTACTTCTTGTTTTTTAAATTAAATTTTTTTTAGGTATCAGAGCAAGTTTGATAAAAAAAAAATGCAGTTTCTCCTAAGTGTACAGAATCTGGTTCATCATATCAACGTATCCGTCTATTCCTCTTTGGATCCTTTCCCGTGTAGGTTATTATAGAGTGTTGAGTAGACCTCTTGGCGTTCCATAGGTATTCTGTGGTTATATATTTCATCTGTATTAGTACATGTCTGTTAACCCCCATATCATAATTCATACATTCCTTTCACCTTTCCATTTGGCTAAACGTAATTTTGTTTTCTTAATCCATGCTCTTCCTTCTCTTGGAAATAAGTTCATGAGTATCAATTTTGAGGTAACACCTATAAGTGATGTCATAGGATATCTGTCTTTCAGTTTCTTTCTTACTTCAAGTTGGGTGGTTATCTCTAGGTCCTTATATGGTGGTGCAAACGGCACTGTTTCATTGTTTTCCGTGGCTAATATTCCATTGTTGACATGGACCACTTCCTCTTTGTGCATTTTCCTGTTGCTGGACATTTCGGTTTCTTCCAAGTCTTGGCTATATTAAATGTTTCTGCCGTGCAGGATTGCCAGCCTGTGTCTCTTCCATTCTGCCCTGCTCAGGGGATAGGCGCATCAAAGGACCTACCAGATCACATGGTAGCTCAGTTTTTACCCTTAAACGCACCTCCATTATGTTCTCCCTGCTGGCTGTTACCAGTTGACATCCCCCCAGCAGCTAGTGGGTACACAGTTTTCTGAAACCCCTTCAGCATTTATTCTTTGTAGACTTTTTGCTGAAGAGCATTCTGACGGCTGTGAGGTGAACATTTCTGTCGATTGGATTTGCATGGCTTTATTAATTGCTGATGTTGAGCATTTTTAAATTCCCTTTTATTTTAAAGGAACAAAGAAGACAGAATGGGCGTAAAACATGCCTCTTGAAATTGTCTTCTTGAAATGTTGACGTCTTTTGAATTTTCTGGTCGATTTACGACCCCAGGATTTTTTTTTTTTTTTTTGTTTGATGGCAGGTGTCATTTACTGGCCTGCAATTATTTTGAATATTAAGTGACCATTAGCGCTGTTGTGTGAAACGGCCAGAAGGCGGCAGCACTTCTCCTTACCAAATCTGGTTCCTAGGGCATCAGTAACCAGAATGGAAGTGGCGTTGTAAATTGTAAATTAGAATGGAGTGTGCCAGGAAAAAGCCCCTTAGGTTTATGTCTCATTACTTGCTGTTCGTTTTTTAAATTTAATTTTTATTTTGTGTCAGAGCAAATTTGATTACAATGTTTTGCTTGTTCTAGGTGTGCAAGATGTGGTTGTTTTACACGTATACATATATCTATTCTTCTTCGGGTCCTTCTCCCATGTAGCTTATGACACCATGTTGAGTAGTCTCCTCTTGGTATGCCGTAGGTCTGTGGCGACTTTGTATTTCACACGTGTTTGTATATCTCTGTCAACCCCAATGTCCTAATGTATCCAATCCTCACACCTTTCCATTTGGTGAACCATAAGTTTGCTTAATGAATCTGTGATTGGATGTCTCTGTGGAAATATCTTCACTGGTATCGATTTTTAGGTAACCCCTATAAGTGGTATCATACGTTAGGTGTCTTTTGCTTTCTCGCTTACTGCACGTTGCGTGATCACCTCTAGACTCATCTGTGGTGCTACAAGTGGCATTGATTCATTTTTTTCCCCACGCTAATATTCCATCTCTACACGTAGCAGTTCTTCTTTGTCCACTCATCTGTTGGTGGACTTTTGGTTGCTTCCGTGCCTTGGCTATTGTAATACTGCTGCAGTGCAGATTTCCTGCCTGTGTCTTTCCAATTCTGTCTTCTTAGGCTATAGGCCGCGGAGTGGGCCTGCTGGATCATAGAGTAGCTGAATGTGTACCTTTTAAAGGCACCTCCGTTCTGTTCCCATGAGTGGCTCTTACCAGGTTACGTCCCACTTGAAACTGAGGGTATGCATGTCTCCACAACCTCTTCAGCATTGATCGTTTGTAGTTTCTTTGCTGATGGTTATTCTGACTGGGGTGAGTTGATAGCTCTTTGTGGTTGGATTTGCATGTGTCTCATAATCCCTTGAAATTGAGCTCTGAGGCATGTCCTTTTATGTTTCAAACTGTTATGACAGCTTACGTCTTCAAATTGTTTTCTTGAAATATGTGCCACATTTTGAAATATTTTGGCCTTTACCTGCGTCAGGACATTTTGAGGGCAGGTTTCCTTTGCAGCCCTGCAGTACTTGGGCATATGAAGTGACCATTCGCACAGATTTCCAAGCTGCTGTTGCAGGTATCGGCCAGAGGCCGGCAGCCTTTCTACGATGCCCACTCTGGTACCTAGGGAGACAGACCTTCCTGCCAGTGGTGTTCCTCAGATATCAATTAGACTGCCATGTGCCCTGATAAACCCCCCAAAGCTTATGTCTCCTTACTCATGTTTGTTTTTTTAATTCATATTTTCTAGTGGAGTAATATTCCATCGTGTGCATGGACCACTTCTTCTTGGTGCACTCCTCTGTTGATGGACATTTTCGTTGCTTCCAAGTGTCGGCTATGGTAAGTATTGCTGGGGCGCAGGATTGCCAGCCTGTGCCTTTTGATTCTCATTTTCTCAGGTGATCGGCCCAGCAGTGGGTGTTGACTGATTGACTAGTAGCTCAATGTTTCCCTTTTCAAAGCACCTCCACTGTGTTTTCATTAGTGGCTCTTACCACGTCCCCCTTAGAACCGAGGGTACGCATTTCTCCACAATCCCTTCAGCATTTATTGTTTGCAGCATTTCTGCTAATGGCCATTCCGAGTGCTGTGAGCGGATAGGTTTTTGTAATTTGGGTTTGCATGTCTTTAAAAATTCCTAAAATTCATCATTTTTCCACGCCTGTTTTCTTTTCTTTTCTTTAAAAAGAAAGGAAAAGAAAAGAAAAACGTGGGGGTACAATATACCTCTTGAAATCGTTTTCTTGGAATGTTGCCCTCTTTTGAATTTTTGGTCGATGTTTGACCCCAGGATTTTTTTGGAGGGCAGGTGTTATTTACAGGCCTGCAAGTTTGGTGACTATTTAATGACCATTAGCACTGGGTTTAAAGCTGCTGTTTTGGGAAACGGCCACAAGGCGGCAGCATTTCTCCATTCCCAAATCTGGGTACTAGGGCAGCAGAGCCTTTCTGGAAGTCGTGTTCCTAGGTTGTACATTAGAATGGAATGTGCCAGGAGAAACGCCCATAAGTTTATGTGGCATTACTTCTGGTTGGTTTTTTAAACTATTTTAATCGGGGTAACGATTAGAATATTGTTCGTCCTAGGTGTACACAGTCTGGTTCATTTGTACATTATATACGTCTATTCACGTACAGATCCTCTTCCCCTGTGAAATATCACAGAGTGTTCCGTACACCTCCCTTGCTACGTGGTCGGTCTTTTTGATATTTGTATACGTGTGGTAACGCTAATCTTAATTTATCCATTCCGCCCACCTTTCCTTTTAGATAAGCATAGTTGTTTTCTAAGTCTGTGAGTGTCTTTCTCTGTGCAAATATGTTCATTTGTGTCAGTTATTACATAACGCCTATAAGTGGTATCATAGGATATAGGTCTTTGGCTTTCCGACTTACCGCACGTTCTGCGATTATCTCCAAGCTCATCTATGGTGCCTCAAAGAGCAGTGTTCCATTGTGTACACGGACCATTTCTTCTTAATCCATTCGTCTGTTGATGGACATTTTGGTAGCTTCACCGTCTTGGCTATTGTGAATAAGGCCTCAGTGCAGCTGTTGCAGCCCGGGTCTCCTCGCTTCTGGTCTTCTCAGGTGAGAGGCCCAGTGGTGTGACTGCTGGATTGAATGGTACCTCAATTTTTACTTCTAAAGGCAGCTCCTTTCTGTTCTTATTGGCTGTTACCACTTGACATCTCGCCAGCAGCTAGAGGGCACACAGTTCTCTAAAACCCCTTCAGTGTTGACTGTGTGTAGAATTTTTGCTGATCGTCGGTCGACAGGTGTGTGTTGCAAACTTTTTGTAGATTAGATCTGCATGAGTCTAATAATTCCTGAGGTTGAGCTTTTATCCATTTCCCTTTCTATTTATGTATGTATGTATGTATTTAGTTATCTACCTATCTATTTAGTTTTGCGGTACGCGGGCCTCTCACCGTTGTGGCCTCTCCCGTTGCGGAGCACAGGCTCTGGACGCGCAGGCTCAGCGGCCATGGCTCACGGGCCCAGCCACTCCGCGGCATGTGGGATCTTCCCGGACCGGGGCACGAACCCGTGTCCCCTGCGTCGGCAGGCGGACTCCCAACCGCTGCGCCACCAGGGAAGCCCCTGTTTTGAATTTTTTTGGTCCGTTCCCTACCTCAGCACAATATTTTAGGGCAGGTGTCCTTTACGGCCCTGAGTCCTTGTGACTATTAAGTGACCATTAGCTGCGGGCTTAAAGCCGCTCTTGCGGGAAACGGCGACAAGGCGGCAGCATTTCTACCTTTGCAGCTCTGGGTTCCTGGGCGACAGCGCTTTCCGGGAAATCGTGTTAGTAGCCTGCAGATTAGAGGGGAATGTGCCAGGGCAAACCCCCAAGAGCTTATACCTCCTACTTCTTGTTTTTTAAATTAAATTTTTTTTAGGTATCAGAGCAAGTTTGATAAAAAAAAAATGCAGTTTCTCCTAAGTGTACAGAATCTGGTTCATCATATCAACGTATCCGTCTATTCCTCTTTGGATCCTTTCCCGTGTAGGTTATTATAGAGTGTTGAGTAGACCTCTTGGCGTTCCATAGGTATTCTGTGGTTATATATTTCATCTGTATTAGTACATGTCTGTTAAGCCCCATATCATAATTCATACATTCCTTTCACCTTTCCATTTGGCTAAACGTAATTTTGTTTTCTTAATCCATGCTCTTCCTTCTCTTGGAAATAAGTTCATGAGTATCAATTTTGAGGTAACACCTATAAGTGATGTCATAGGATATCTGTCTTTCAGTTTCTTTCTTACTTCAAGTTGGGTGGTTATCTCTAGGTCCTTATATGGTGGTGCAAACGGCACTGTTTCCTTGTTTTCCGTGGCTAATATTCCATTGTTGACATGGACCACTTCCTCTTTGTGCATTTTCCTGTTGCTGGACATTTCGGTTTCTTCCAAGTCTTGGCTATATTAAATGTTTCTGCCGTGCAGGATTGCCAGCCTGTGTCTCTTCCATTCTGCCCTGCTCAGGGGATAGGCGCATCAAAGGACCTACCAGATCACATGGTAGCTCAGTTTTTTTTTTTTTTTTTTTTTTTGGTAGCTCAGATTTTACCCTTAAACGCACCTCCATTATGTTCTCCCTGCTGGCTGTTACCAGTTGACATCCCCCCAGCAGCTAGTGGGTACACAGTTTTCTGAAACCCCTTCAGCATTTATTCTTTGTAGACTTTTTGCTGAAGAGCATTCTGACGGCTGTGAGGTGAACATTTCTGTCGATTGGATTTGCATGGCTTTATTAATTGCTGATGTTGAGCATTTTTAAATTCCCTTTTATTTTAAAGGAACAAAGAAGACAGAATGGGCGTAAAACATGCCTCTTGAAATTGTCTTCTTGAAATGTTGACGTCTTTTGAATTTTCTGGTCGATTTACGACCCCAGGATTTTTTTTTTTTTTTTTTGATGGCAGGTGTCATTTACTGGCCTGCAATTATTTTGAATATTAAGTGACCATTAGCGCTGTTGTGTGAAACGGCCAGAAGGCGGCAGCACTTCTCCTTACCAAATCTGGTTCCTAGGGTATCAGAGCCATAATGGAAGTGGCGTTGTAAATTGTAAATTAGAATGGAGTGTGCCAGGAAAAAGCCCCTTAGGTTTATGTCTCATTACTTGCTGTTCGTTTTTTAAATTTAATTTTTATTTTGTGTCAGAGCAAATTTGATTACAATGTTTTGCTTGTTCTAGGTGTGCAAGATGTGGTTGTTTTACACGTATACATATATCTATTCTTCTTCGGGTCCTTCTCCCATGTAGCTTATGACACCATGTTGAGTAGTCTCCTCTTGGTATGCCGTAGGTCTGTGGCGACTTTGTATTTCACACGTGTTTGTATATCTCTGTCAACCCCAATGTCCTAATGTATCCAATCCTCACACCTTTCCATTTGGTGAACCATAAGTTTGCTTAATGAATCTGTGATTGGATGTCTCTGTGGAAATATCTTCACTGGTATCGATTTTTAGGTAACCCCTATAAGTGGTATCATACGTTAGGTGTCTTTTGCTTTCTCGCTTACTGCACGTTGCGTGATCACCTCTAGACTCATCTGTGGTGCTACAAGTGGCATTGATTCATTTTTTTCCCCACGCTAATATTCCATCTCTACACGTAGCAGTTCTTCTTTGTCCACTCATCTGTTGGTGGACTTTTGGTTGCTTCCGTGCCTTGGCTATTGTAATACTGCTGCAGTGCAGATTTCCTGCCTGTGTCTTTCCAATTCTGTCTTCTTAGGCTATAGGCCGCGGAGTGGGCCTGCTGGATCATAGAGTAGCTGAATGTGTACCTTTTAAAGGCACCTCCGTTCTGTTCCCATGAGTGGCTCTTACCAGGTTACGTCCCACTTGAAACTGAGGGTATGCATGTCTCCACAACCTCTTCAGCATTGATCGTTTGTAGTTTCTTTGCTGATGGTTATTCTGACTGGTGTGAGTTGATAGCTCTTTGTGGTTGGATTTGCATGTGTCTCATAATCCCTTGAAATTGAGCTCTGAGGCATGTCCTTTTATGTTTCAAACTGTTATGACAGCTTACGTCTTCAAATTGTTTTCTTGAAATATGTGCCACATTTTGAAATATTTTGGCCTTTACCTGCGTCAGGACATTTTGAGGGCAGGTTTCCTTTGCAGCCCTGCAGTACTTGGGCATATGAAGTGACCATTCGCACAGATTTCCAAGCTGCTGTTGCAGGTATCGGCCAGAGGCCGGCAGCCTTTCTACGATGCCCACTCTGGTACCTAGGGAGACAGACCTTCCTGCCAGTGGTGTTCCTCAGATATCAATTAGACTGCCATGTGCCCTGATAAACCCCCCAAAGCTTATGTCTCCTTACTCATGTTTGTTTTTTTAATTCATATTTTCTAGTGGAGTAATATTCCATCGTGTGCATGGACCACTTCTTCTTGGTGCACTCCTCTGTTGATGGACATTTTCGTTGCTTCCAAGTGTCGGCTATGGTAAGTATTGCTGGGGCGCAGGATTGCCAGCCTGTGCCTTTTGATTCTCATTTTCTCAGGTGATCGGCCCAGCAGTGGGTGTTGACTGATTGACTAGTAGCTCAATGTTTCCCTTTTCAAAGCACCTCCACTGTGTTTTCATTAGTGGCTCTTACCACGTCCCCCTTAGAACCGAGGGTACGCATTTCTCCACAATCCCTTCAGCATTTATTGTTTGCAGCATTTCTGCTAATGGCCATTCCGAGTGCTGTGAGCGGATAGGTTTTTGTAATTTGGGTTTGCATGTCTTTAAAAATTCCTAAAATTCATCATTTTTCCACGCCTGTTTTCTTTTCTTTTCTTTAAAAAGAAAGGAAAAGAAAAGAAAAACGTGGGGGTACAATATACCTCTTGAAATCGTTTTCTTGGAATGTTGCCCTCTTTTGAATTTTTGGTCGATGTTTGACCCCAGGATTTTTTTGGAGGGCAGGTGTTATTTACAGGCCTGCAAGTTTGGTGACTATTTAATGACCATTAGCACTGGGTTTAAAGCTGCTGTTTTGGGAAACGGCCACAAGGCGGCAGCATTTCTCCATTCCCAAATCTGGGTACTAGGGCAGCAGAGCCTTTCTGGAAGTCGTGTTCCTAGGTTGTACATTAGAATGGAATGTGCCAGGAGAAACGCCCATAAGTTTATGTGGCATTACTTCTGGTTGGTTTTTTAAACTATTTTAATCGGGGTAACGATTAGAATATTGTTTGTCCTAGGTGTACACAGTCTGGTTCATTTGTACATTATATACGTCTATTCACGTACAGATCCTCTTCCCCTGTGAAATATCACAGAGTGTTCCGTACACCTCCCTTGCTACGTGGTCGGTCTTTTTGATATTTGTATACGTGTGGTAACGCTAATCTTAATTTATCCATTCCGCCCACCTTTCCTTTTAGATAAGCATAGTTGTTTTCTAAGTCTGTGAGTGTCTTTCTCTGTGCAAATATGTTCATTTGTGTCAGTTATTACATAACGCCTATAAGTGGTATCATAGGATATAGGTCTTTGGCTTTCCGACTTACCGCACGTTCTGCGATTATCTCCAAGCTCATCTATGGTGCCTCAAAGAGCAGTGTTCCATTGTGTACACGGACCATTTCTTCTTAATCCATTCGTCTGTTGATGGACATTTTGGTAGCTTCACCGTCTTGGCTATTGTGAATAAGGCCTCAGTGCAGCTGTTGCAGCCCGGGTCTCCTCGCTTCTGGTCTTCTCAGGTGAGAGGCCCAGTGGTGTGACTGCTGGATTGAATGGTACCTCAATTTTTACTTCTAAAGGCAGCTCCTTTCTGTTCTTATTGGCTGTTACCACTTGACATCTCGCCAGCAGCTAGAGGGCACACAGTTCTCTAAAACCCCTTCAGTGTTGACTGTGTGTAGAATTTTTGCTGATCGTCGGTCGACAGGTGTGTGTTGCAAACTTTTTGTAGATTAGATCTGCATGAGTCTAATAATTCCTGAGGTTGAGCTTTTATCCATTTCCCTTTCTATTTATGTATGTATGTATGTATTTAGTTATCTACCTATCTATTTAGTTTTGCGGTACGCGGGCCTCTCACCGTTGTGGCCTCTCCCGTTGCGGAGCACAGGCTCTGGACGCGCAGGCTCAGCGGCCATGGCTCACGGGCCCAGCCACTCCGCGGCATGTGGGATCTTCCCGGACCGGGGCACGAACCCGTGTCCCCTGCGTCGGCAGGCGGACTCTCAACCGCTGCGCCACCAGGGAAGCCCCTGTTTTGAATTTTTTTGGTCCGTTCCCTACCTCAGCACAATATTTTAGGGCAGGTGTCCTTTACGGCCCTGAGTCCTTGTGACTATTAAGTGACCATTAGCTGCGGGCTTAAAGCCGCTCTTGCGGGAAACGGCGACAAGGCGGCAGCATTTCTACCTTTGCAGCTCTGGGTTCCTGGGCGACAGCGCTTTCCGGGAAATCGTGTTAGTAGCCTGCAGATTAGAGGGGAATGTGCCAGGGCAAACCCCCAAGAGCTTATACCTCCTACTTCTTGTTTTTTAAATTAAATTTTTTTTAGGTATCAGAGCAAGTTTGATAAAAAAAAATGCAGTTTCTCCTAAGTGTACAGAATCTGGTTCATCATATCAACGTATCCGTCTATTCCTCTTTGGATCCTTTCCCGTGTAGGTTATTATAGAGTGTTGAGTAGACCTCTTGGCGTTCCATAGGTATTCTGTGGTTATATATTTCATCTGTATTAGTACATGTCTGTTAACCCCCATATCATAATTCATACATTCCTTTCACCTTTCCATTTGGCTAAACGTAATTTTGTTTTCTTAATCCATGCTCTTCCTTCTCTTGGAAATAAGTTCATGAGTATCAATTTTGAGGTAACACCTATAAGTGATGTCATAGGATATCTGTCTTTCAGTTTCTTTCTTACTTCAAGTTGGGTGGTTATCTCTAGGTCCTTATATGGTGGTGCAAACGGCACTGTTTCATTGTTTTCCGTGGCTAATATTCCATTGTTGACATGGACCACTTCCTCTTTGTGCATTTTCCTGTTGCTGGACATTTCGGTTTCTTCCAAGTCTTGGCTATATTACATGTTTCTGCCGTGCAGGATTGCCAGCCTGTGTCTCTTCCATTCTGCCCTGCTCAGGGGATAGGCGCATCAAAGGACCTACCAGATCACATGGTAGCTCAGTTTTTACCCTTAAACGCACCTCCATTATGTTCTCCCTGCTGGCTGTTACCAGTTGACATCCCCCCAGCAGCTAGTGGGTACACAGTTTTCTGAAACCCCTTCAGCATTTATTCTTTGTAGACTTTTTGCTGAAGAGCATTCTGACGGCTGTGAGGTGAACATTTCTGTCGATTGGATTTGCATGGCTTTATTAATTGCTGATGTTGAGCATTTTTAAATTCCCTTTTATTTTAAAGGAACAAAGAAGACAGAATGGGCGTAAAACATGCCTCTTGAAATTGTCTTCTTGAAATGTTGACGTCTTTTGAATTTTCTGGTCGATTTACGACCCCAGGATTTTTTTTTTTTTTTTTATGGCAGGTGTCATTTACTGGCCTGCAATTATTTTGAATATTAAGTGACCATTAGCGCTGTTGTGTGAAACGGCCAGAAGGCGGCAGCACTTCTCCTTACCAAATCTGGTTACTAGGGCATCAGAGCCATAATGGAAGTGGCGTTGTAAATTGTAAATTAGAATGGAGTGTGCCAGGAAAAAGCCCCTTAGGTTTATGTCTCATTACTTGCTGTTCGTTTTTTAAATTTAATTTTTATTTTGTGTCAGAGCAAATTTGATTACAATGTTTTGCTTGTTCTAGGTGTGCAAGATGTGGTTGTTTTACACGTATACATATATCTATTCTTCTTCGGGTCCTTCTCCCATGTAGCTTATGACACCATGTTGAGTAGTCTCCTCTTGGTATGCCGTAGGTCTGTGGCGACTTTGTATTTCACACGTGTTTGTATATCTCTGTCAACCCCAATGTCCTAATGTATCCAATCCTCACACCTTTCCATTTGGTGAACCATAAGTTTGCTTAATGAATCTGTGATTGGATGTCTCTGTGGAAATATCTTCACTGGTATCGATTTTTAGGTAACCCCTATAAGTGGTATCATACGTTAGGTGTCTTTTGCTTTCTCGCTTACTGCACGTTGCGTGATCACCTCTAGACTCATCTGTGGTGCTACAAGTGGCATTGATTCATTTTTTTCCCCACGCTAATATTCCATCTCTACACGTAGCAGTTCTTCTTTGTCCACTCATCTGTTGGTGGACTTTTGGTTGCTTCCGTGCCTTGGTTATTGTAATACTGCTGCAGTGCAGATTTCCTGCCTGTGTCTTTCCAATTCTGTCTTCTTAGGCTATAGGCCGCGGAGTGGGCCTGCTGGATCATAGAGTAGCTGAATGTGTACCTTTTAAAGGCACCTCCGTTCTGTTCCCATGAGTGGCTCTTACCAGGTTACGTCCCACTTGAAACTGAGGGTATGCATGTCTCCACAACCTCTTCAGCATTGATCGTTTGTAGTTTCTTTGCTGATGGTTATTCTGACTGGTGTGAGTTGATAGCTCTTTGTGGTTGGATTTGCATGTGTCTCATAATCCCTTGAAATTGAGCTCTGAGGCATGTCCTTTTATGTTTCAAACTGTTATGACAGCTTACGTCTTCAAATTGTTTTCTTGAAATATGTGCCACATTTTGAAATATTTTGGCCTTTACCTGCGTCAGGACATTTTGAGGGCAGGTTTCCTTTGCAGCCCTGCAGTACTTGGGCATATGAAGTGACCATTCGCACAGATTTCCAAGCTGCTGTTGCAGGTATCGGCCAGAGGCCGGCAGCCTTTCTACGATGCCCACTCTGGTACCTAGGGAGACAGACCTTCCTGCCAGTGGTGTTCCTCAGATATCAATTAGACTGCCATGTGCCCTGATAAACCCCCCAAAGCTTATGTCTCCTTACTCATGTTTGTTTTTTTAATTCATATTTTCTAGTGGAGTAATATTCCATCGTGTGCATGGACCACTTCTTCTTGGTGCACTCCTCTGTTGATGGACATTTTCGTTGCTTCCAAGTGTCGGCTATGGTAAGTATTGCTGGGGCGCAGGATTGCCAGCCTGTGCCTTTTGATTCTCATTTTCTCAGGTGATCGGCCCAGCAGTGGGTGTTGACTGATTGACTAGTAGCTCAATGTTTCCCTTTTCAAAGCACCTCCACTGTGTTTTCATTAGTGGCTCTTACCACGTCCCCCTTAGAACCGAGGGTACGCATTTCTCCACAATCCCTTCAGCATTTATTGTTTGCAGCATTTCTGCTAATGGCCATTCCGAGTGCTGTGAGCGGATAGGTTTTTGTAATTTGGGTTTGCATGTCTTTAAAAATTCCTAAAATTCATCATTTTTCCACGCCTGTTTTCTTTTCTTTTCTTTAAAAAGAAAGGAAAAGAAAAGAAAAACGTGGGGGTACAATATACCTCTTGAAATCGTTTTCTTGGAATGTTGCCCTCTTTTGAATTTTTGGTCGATGTTTGATCCCAGGATTTTTTTGGAGGGCAGGTGTTATTTACAGGCCTGCAAGTTTGGTGACTATTTAATGACCATTAGCACTGGGTTTAAAGCTGCTGTTTTGGGAAACGGCCACAAGGCGGCAGCATTTCTCCATTCCCAAATCTGGGTACTAGGGCAGCAGAGCCTTTCTGGAAGTCGTGTTCCTAGGTTGTACATTAGAATGGAATGTGCCAGGAGAAACGCCCATAAGTTTATGTGGCATTACTTCTGGTTGGTTTTTTAAACTATTTTAATCGGGGTAACGATTAGAATATTGTTTGTCCTAGGTGTACACAGTCTGGTTCATTTGTACATTATATACGTCTATTCACGTACAGATCCTCTTCCCCTGTGAAATATCACAGAGTGTTCCGTACACCTCCCTTGCTACGTGGTCGGTCTTTTTGATATTTGTATACGTGTGGTAACGCTAATCTTAATTTATCCATTCCGCCCACCTTTCCTTTTAGATAAGCATAGTTGTTTTCTAAGTCTGTGAGTGTCTTTCTCTGTGCAAATATGTTCATTTGTGTCAGTTATTACATAACGCCTATAAGTGGTATCATAGGATATAGGTCTTTGGCTTTCCGACTTACCGCACGTTCTGCGATTATCTCCAAGCTCATCTATGGTGCCTCAAAGAGCAGTGTTCCATTGTGTACACGGACCATTTCTTCTTAATCCATTCGTCTGTTGATGGACATTTTGGTAGCTTCACCGTCTTGGCTATTGTGAATAAGGCCTCAGTGCAGCTGTTGCAGCCCGGGTCTCCTCGCTTCTGGTCTTCTCAGGTGAGAGGCCCAGTGGTGTGACTGCTGGATTGAATGGTACCTCAATTTTTACTTCTAAAGGCAGCTCCTTTCTGTTCTTATTGGCTGTTACCACTTGACATCTCGCCAGCAGCTAGAGGGTACACAGTTCTCTAAAACCCCTTCAGTGTTGACTGTGTGTAGAATTTTTGCTGATCGTCGGTCGACAGGTGTGTGTTGCAAACTTTTTGTAGATTAGATCTGCATGAGTCTAATAATTCCTGAGGTTGAGCTTTTATCCATTTCCCTTTCTATTTATGTATGTATGTATGTATTTAGTTATCTACCTATCTATTTAGTTTTGCGGTACGCGGGCCTCTCACCGTTGTGGCCTCTCCCGTTGCGGAGCACAGGCTCTGGACGCGCAGGCTCAGCGGCCATGGCTCACGGGCCCAGCCACTCCGCGGCATGTGGGATCTTCCCGGACCGGGGCACGAACCCGTGTCCCCTGCGTCGGCAGGCGGACTCTCAACCGCTGCGCCACCAGGGAAGCCCCTGTTTTGAATTTTTTTGGTCCGTTCCCTACCTCAGCACAATATTTTAGGGCAGGTGTCCTTTACGGCCCTGAGTCCTTGTGACTATTAAGTGACCATTAGCTGCGGGCTTAAAGCCGCTCTTGCGGGAAACGGCCACAAGGCGGCAGCATTTCTACCTTTGCAGCTCTGGGTTCCTGGGCGACAGCGCTTTCCGGGAAATCGTGTTAGTAGCCTGCAGATTAGAGGGGAATGTGCCAGGGCAAACCCCCAAGAGCTTATACCTCCTACTTCTTGTTTTTTAAATTAAATTTTTTTTAGGTATCAGAGCAAGTTTGATAAAAAAAAAATGCAGTTTCTCCTAAGTGTACAGAATCTGGTTCATCATATCAACGTATCCGTCTATTCCTCTTTGGATCCTTTCCCGTGTAGGTTATTATAGAGTGTTGAGTAGACCTCTTGGCGTTCCATAGGTATTCTGTGGTTATATATTTCATCTGTATTAGTACATGTCTGTTAACCCCCATATCATAATTCATACATTCCTTTCACCTTTCCATTTGGCTAAACGTAATTTTGTTTTCTTAATCCATGCTCTTCCTTCTCTTGGAAATAAGTTCATGAGTATCAATTTTGAGGTAACACCTATAAGTGATGTCATAGGATATCTGTCTTTCAGTTTCTTTCTTACTTCAAGTTGGGTGGTTATCTCTAGGTCCTTATATGGTGGTGCAAACGGCACTGTTTCATTGTTTTCCGTGGCTAATATTCCATTGTTGACATGGACCACTTCCTCTTTGTGCATTTTCCTGTTGCTGGACATTTCGGTTTCTTCCAAGTCTTGGCTATATTACATGTTTCTGCCGTGCAGGATTGCCAGCCTGTGTCTCTTCCATTCTGCCCTGCTCAGGGGATAGGCGCATCAAAGGACCTACCAGATCACATGGTAGCTCAGTTTTTACCCTTAAACGCACCTCCATTATGTTCTCCCTGCTGGCTGTTACCAGTTGACATCCCCCCAGCAGCTAGTGGGTACACAGTTTTCTGAAACCCCTTCAGCATTTATTCTTTGTAGACTTTTTGCTGAAGAGCATTCTGACGGCTGTGAGGTGAACATTTCTGTCGATTGGATTTGCATGGCTTTATTAATTGCTGATGTTGAGCATTTTTAAATTCCCTTTTATTTTAAAGGAACAAAGAAGACAGAATGGGCGTAAAACATGCCTCTTGAAATTGTCTTCTTGAAATGTTGACGTCTTTTGAATTTTCTGGTCGATTTACGACCCCAGGATTTTTTTTTTTTTTTTTTGATGGCAGGTGTCATTTACTGGCCTGCAATTATTTTGAATATTAAGTGACCATTAGCGCTGTTGTGTGAAACGGCCAGAAGGCGGCAGCACTTCTCCTTACCAAATCTGGTTCCTAGGGCATCAGAGCCATAATGGAAGTGGCGTTGTAAATTGTAAATTAGAATGGAGTGTGCCAGGAAAAAGCCCCTTAGGTTTATGTCTCATTACTTGCTGTTCGTTTTTTAAATTTAATTTTTATTTTGTGTCAGAGCAAATTTGATTACAATGTTTTGCTTGTTCTAGGTGTGCAAGATGTGGTTGTTTTACACGTATACATATATCTATTCTTCTTCGGGTCCTTCTCCCATGTAGCTTATGACACCATGTTGAGTAGTCTCCTCTTGGTATGCTGTAGGTCTGTGGCGACTTTGTATTTCACACGTGTTTGTATATCTCTGTCAACCCCAATGTCCTAATGTATCCAATCCTCACACCTTTCCATTTGGTGAACCATAAGTTTGCTTAATGAATCTGTGATTGGATGTCTCTGTGGAAATATCTTCACTGGTATCGATTTTTAGGTAACCCCTATAAGTGGTATCATACGTTAGGTGTCTTTTGCTTTCTCGCTTACTGCACGTTGCGTGATCACCTCTAGACTCATCTGTGGTGCTACAAGTGGCATTGATTCATTTTTTTCCCCACGCTAATATTCCATCTCTACACGTAGCAGTTCTTCTTTGTCCACTCATCTGTTGGTGGACTTTTGGTTGCTTCCGTGCCTTGGCTATTGTAATACTGCTGCAGTGCAGATTTCCTGCCTGTGTCTTTCCAATTCTGTCTTCTTAGGCTATAGGCCGCGGAGTGGGCCTGCTGGATCATAGAGTAGCTGAATGTGTACCTTTTAAAGGCACCTCCGTTCTGTTCCCATGAGTGGCTCTTACCAGGTTACGTCCCACTTGAAACTGAGGGTATGCATGTCTCCACAACCTCTTCAGCATTGATCGTTTGTAGTTTCTTTGCTGATGGTTATTGTGACTGGTGTGAGTTGATAGCTCTTTGTGGTTGGATTTGCATGTGTCTCATAATCCCTTGAAATTGAGCTCTGAGGCATGTCCTTTTATGTTTCAAACTGTTATGACAGCTTACGTCTTCAAATTGTTTTCTTGAAATATGTGCCACATTTTGAAATATTTTGGCCTTTACCTGCGTCAGGACATTTTGAGGGCAGGTTTCCTTTGCAGCCCTGCAGTACTTGGGCATATGAAGTGACCATTCGCACAGATTTCCAAGCTGCTGTTGCAGGTATCGGCCAGAGGCCGGCAGCCTTTCTACGATGCCCACTCTGGTACCTAGGGAGACAGACCTTCCTGCCAGTGGTGTTCCTCAGATATCAATTAGACTGCCATGTGCCCTGATAAACCCCCCAAAGCTTATGTCTCCTTACTCATGTTTGTTTTTTTAATTCATATTTTCTAGTGGAGTAATATTCCATCGTGTGCATGGACCACTTCTTCTTGGTGCACTCCTCTGTTGATGGACATTTTCGTTGCTTCCAAGTGTCGGCTATGGTAAGTATTGCTGGGGCGCAGGATTGCCAGCCTGTGCCTTTTGATTCTCATTTTCTCAGGTGATAGGCCCAGCAGTGGGTGTTGACTGATTGACTAGTAGCTCAATGTTTCCCTTTTCAAAGCACCTCCACTGTGTTTTCATTAGTGGCTCTTACCACGTCCCCCTTAGAACCGAGGGTACGCATTTCTCCACAATCCCTTCAGCATTTATTGTTTGCAGCATTTCTGCTAATGGCCATTCCGAGTGCTGTGAGCGGATAGGTTTTTGTAATTTGGGTTTGCATGTCTTTAAAAATTCCTAAAATTCATCATTTTTCCACGCCTGTTTTCTTTTCTTTTCTTTAAAAAGAAAGGAAAAGAAAAGAAAAACGTGGGGGTACAATATACCTCTTGAAATCGTTTTCTTGGAATGTTGCCCTCTTTTGAATTTTTGGTCGATGTTTGACCCCAGGATTTTTTTGGAGGGCAGGTGTTATTTACAGGCCTGCAAGTTTGGTGACTATTTAATGACCATTAGCACTGGGTTTAAAGCTGCTGTTTTGGGAAACGGCCACAAGGCGGCAGCATTTCTCCATTCCCAAATCTGGGTACTAGGGCAGCAGAGCCTTTCTGGAAGTCGTGTTCCTAGGTTGTACATTAGAATGGAATGTGCCAGGAGAAACGCCCATAAGTTTATGTGGCATTACTTCTGGTTGGTTTTTTAAACTATTTTAATCGGGGTAACGATTAGAATATTGTTTGTCCTAGGTGTACACAGTCTGGTTCATTTGTACATTATATACGTCTATTCACGTACAGATCCTCTTCCCCTGTGAAATATCACAGAGTGTTCCGTACACCTCCCTTGCTACGTGGTCGGTCTTTTTGATATTTGTATACGTGTGGTAACGCTAATCTTAATTTATCCATTCCGCCCACCTTTCCTTTTAGATAAGCATAGTTGTTTTCTAAGTCTGTGAGTGTCTTTCTCTGTGCAAATATGTTCATTTGTGTCAGTTATTACATAACGCCTATAAGTGGTATCATAGGATATAGGTCTTTGGCTTTCCGACTTACCGCACGTTCTGCGATTATCTCCAAGCTCATCTATGGTGCCTCAAAGAGCAGTGTTCCATTGTGTACACGGACCATTTCTTCTTAATCCATTCGTCTGTTGATGGACATTTTGGTAGCTTCACCGTCTTGGCTATTGTGAATAAGGCCTCAGTGCAGCTGTTGCAGCCCGGGTCTCCTCGCTTCTGGTCTTCTCAGGTGAGAGGCCCAGTGGTGTGACTGCTGGATTGAATGGTACCTCAATTTTTACTTCTAAAGGCAGCTCCTTTCTGTTCTTATTGGCTGTTACCACTTGACATCTCGCCAGCAGCTAGAGGGCACACAGTTCTCTAAAACCCCTTCAGTGTTGACTGTGTGTAGAATTTTTGCTGATCGTCGGTCGACAGGTGTGTGTTGCAAACTTTTTGTAGATTAGATCTGCATGAGTCTAATAATTCCTGAGGTTGAGCTTTTATCCATTTCCCTTTCTATTTATGTATGTATGTATGTATTTAGTTATCTACCTATCTATTTAGTTTTGCGGTACGCGGGCCTCTCACCGTTGTGGCCTCTCCCGTTGCGGAGCACAGGCTCTGGACGCGCAGGCTCAGCGGCCATGGCTCACGGGCCCAGCCACTCCGCGGCATGTGGGATCTTCCCGGACCGGGGCACGAACCCGTGTCCCCTGCGTCGGCAGGCGGACTCTCAACCGCTGCGCCACCAGGGAAGCCCCTGTTTTGAATTTTTTTGGTCCGTTCCCTACCTCAGCACAATATTTTAGGGCAGGTGTCCTTTACGGCCCTGAGTCCTTGTGACTATTAAGTGACCATTAGCTGCGGGCTTAAAGCCGCTCTTGCGGGAAACGGCGACAAGGCGGCAGCATTTCTACCTTTGCAGCTCTGGGTTCCTGGGCGACAGCGCTTTCCGGGAAATCGTGTTAGTAGCCTGCAGATTAGAGGGGAATGTGCCAGGGCAAACCCCCAAGAGCTTATACCTCCTACTTCTTGTTTTTTAAATTAAATTTTTTTTAGGTATCAGAGCAAGTTTGATAAAAAAAAAATGCAGTTTCTCCTAAGTGTACAGAATCTGGTTCATCATATCAACGTATCCGTCTATTCCTCTTTGGATCCTTTCCCGTGTAGGTTATTATAGAGTGTTGAGTAGACCTCTTGGCGTTCCATAGGTATTCTGTGGTTATATATTTCATCTGTATTAGTACATGTCTGTTAACCCCCATATCATAATTCATACATTCCTTTCACCTTTCCATTTGGCTAAACGTAATTTTGTTTTCTTAATCCATGCTCTTCCTTCTCTTGGAAATAAGTTCATGAGTATCAATTTTGAGGTAACACCTATAAGTGATGTCATAGGATATGTCTTTCAGTTTCTTTCTTACTTCAAGTTGGGTGGTTATCTCTAGGTCCTTATATGGTGGTGCAAACGGCACTGTTTCCTTGTTTTCCGTGGCTAATATTCCATTGTTGACATGGACCACTTCCTCTTTGTGCATTTTCCTGTTGCTGGACATTTCGGTTTCTTCCAAGTCTTGGCTATATTACATGTTTCTGCCGTGCAGGATTGCCAGCCTGTGTCTCTTCCATTCTGCCCTGCTCAGGGGATAGGCGCATCAAAGGACCTACCAGATCACATGGTAGCTCAGTTTTTACCCTTAAACGCACCTCCATTATGTTCTCCCTGCTGGCTGTTACCAGTTGACATCCCCCCAGCAGCTAGTGGGTACACAGTTTTCTGAAACCCCTTCAGCATTTATTCTTTGTAGACTTTTTGCTGAAGAGCATTCTGACGGCTGTGAGGTGAACATTTCTGTCGATTGGATTTGCATGGCTTTATTAATTGCTGATGTTGAGCATTTTTAAATTCCCTTTTATTTTAAAGGAACAAAGAAGACAGAATGGGCGTAAAACATGCCTCTTGAAATTGTCTTCTTGAAATGTTGACGTCTTTTGAATTTTCTGGTCGATTTACGACCCCAGGATTTTTTTTTTTTTTTTTTTTGATGGCAGGTGTCATTTACTGGCCTGCAATTATTTTGAATATTAAGTGACCATTAGCGCTGTTGTGTGAAACGGCCAGAAGGCGGCAGCACTTCTCCTTACCAAATCTGGTTCCTAGGGCATCAGAGCCATAATGGAAGTGGCGTTGTAAATTGTAAATTAGAATGGAGTGTGCCAGGAAAAAGCCCCTTAGGTTTATGTCTCATTACTTGCTGTTCGTTTTTTAAATTTAATTTTTATTTTGTGTCAGAGCAAATTTGATTACAATGTTTTGCTTGTTCTAGGTGTGCAAGATGTGGTTGTTTTACACGTATACATATATCTATTCTTCTTCGGGTCCTTCTCCCATGTAGCTTATGACACCATGTTGAGTAGTCTCCTCTTGGTATGCTGTAGGTCTGTTGCGACTTTGTATTTCACACGTGTTTGTATATCTCTGTCAACCCCAATGTCCTAATGTATCCAATCCTCACACCTTTCCATTTGGTGAACCATAAGTTTGCTTAATGAATCTGTGATTGGATGTCTCTGTGGAAATATCTTCACTGGTATCGATTTTTAGGTAACCCCTATAAGTGGTATCATACGTTAGGTGTCTTTTGCTTTCTCGCTTACTGCACGTTGCGTGATCACCTCTAGACTCATCTGTGGTGCTACAAGTGGCATTGATTCATTTTTTTCCCCACGCTAATATTCCATCTCTACACGTAGCAGTTCTTCTTTGTCCACTCATCTGTTGGTGGACTTTTGGTTGCTTCCGTGCCTTGGCTATTGTAATACTGCTGCAGTGCAGATTTCCTGCCTGTGTCTTTCCAATTCTGTCTTCTTAGGCTGTAGGCCGCGGAGTGGGCCTGCTGGATCATAGAGTAGCTGAATGTGTACCTTTTAAAGGCACCTCCGTTCTGTTCCCATGAGTGGCTCTTACCAGGTTACGTCCCACTTGAAACTGAGGGTATGCATGTCTCCACAACCTCTTCAGCATTGATCGTTTGTAGTTTCTTTGCTGATGGTTATTCTGACTGGTGTGAGTTGATAGCTCTTTGTGGTTGGATTTGCATGTGTCTCATAATCCCTTGAAATTGAGCTCTGAGGCATGTCCTTTTATGTTTCAAACTGTTATGACAGCTTACGTCTTCAAATTGTTTTCTTGAAATATGTGCCACATTTTGAAATATTTTGGCCTTTACCTGCGTCAGGACATTTTGAGGGCAGGTTTCCTTTGCAGCCCTGCAGTACTTGGGCATATGAAGTGACCATTCGCACAGATTTCCAAGCTGCTGTTGCAGGTATCGGCCAGAGGCCGGCAGCCTTTCTACGATGCCCACTCTGGTACCTAGGGAGACAGACCTTCCTGCCAGTGGTGTTCCTCAGATATCAATTAGACTGCCATGTGCCCTGATAAACCCCCCAAAGCTTATGTCTCCTTACTCATGTTTGTTTTTTTAATTCATATTTTCTAGTGGAGTAATATTCCATCGTGTGCATGGACCACTTCTTCTTGGTGCACTCCTCTGTTGATGGACATTTTCGTTGCTTCCAAGTGTCGGCTATGGTAAGTATTGCTGGGGCGCAGGATTGCCAGCCTGTGCCTTTTGATTCTCATTTTCTCAGGTGATCGGCCCAGCAGTGGGTGTTGACTGATTGACTAGTAGCTCAATGTTTCCCTTTTCAAAGCACCTCCACTGTGTTTTCATTAGTGGCTCTTACCACGTCCCCCTTAGAACCGAGGGTACGCATTTCTCCACAATCCCTTCAGCATTTATTGTTTGCAGCATTTCTGCTAATGGCCATTCCGAGTGCTGTGAGCGGATAGGTTTTTGTAATTTGGGTTTGCATGTCTTTAAAAATTCCTAAAATTCATCATTTTTCCACGCCTGTTTTCTTTTCTTTTCTTTAAAAAGAAAGGAAAAGAAAAGAAAAACGTGGGGGTACAATATACCTCTTGAAATCGTTTTCTTGGAATGTTGCCCTCTTTTGAATTTTTGGTCGATGTTTGACCCCAGGATTTTTTTGGAGGGCAGGTGTTATTTACAGGCCTGCAAGTTTGGTGACTATTTAATGACCATTAGCACTGGGTTTAAAGCTGCTGTTTTGGGAAACGGCCACAAGGCGGCAGCATTTCTCCATTCCCAAATCTGGGTACTAGGGCAGCAGAGCCTTTCTGGAAGTCGTGTTCCTAGGTTGTACATTAGAATGGAATGTGCCAGGAGAAACGCCCATAAGTTTATGTGGCATTACTTCTGGTTGGTTTTTTAAACTATTTTAATCGGGGTAACGATTAGAATATTGTTTGTCCTAGGTGTACACAGTCTGGTTCATTTGTACATTATATACGTCTATTCACGTACAGATCCTCTTCCCCTGTGAAATATCACAGAGTGTTCTGTACACCTCCCTTGCTACGTGGTCGGTCTTTTTGATATTTGTATACGTGTGGTAACGCTAATCTTAATTTATCCATTCCGCCCACCTTTCCTTTTAGATAAGCATAGTTGTTTTCTAAGTCTGTGAGTGTCTTTCTCTGTGCAAATATGTTCATTTGTGTCAGTTATTACATAACGCCTATAAGTGGTATCATAGGATATAAGTCTTTGGCTTTCCGACTTACCGCACGTTCTGCGATTATCTCCAAGCTCATCTATGGTGCCTCAAAGAGCAGTGTTCCATTGTGTACACGGACCATTTCTTCTTAATCCATTCGTCTGTTGATGGACATTTTGGTAGCTTCACCGTCTTGGCTATTGTGAATAAGGCCTCAGTGCAGCTGTTGCAGCCCGGGTCTCCTCGCTTCTGGTCTTCTCAGGTGAGAGGCCCAGTGGTGTGACTGCTGGATTGAATGGTACCTCAATTTTTACTTCTAAAGGCAGCTCCTTTCTGTTCTTATTGGCTGTTACCACTTGACATCTCGCCAGCAGCTAGAGGGCACACAGTTCTCTAAAACCCCTTCAGTGTTGACTGTGTGTAGAATTTTTGCTGATCGTCGGTCGACAGGTGTGTGTTGCAAACTTTTTGTAGATTAGATCTGCATGAGTCTAATAATTCCTGAGGTTGAGCTTTTATCCATTTCCCTTTCTATTTATGTATGTATGTATGTATTTAGTTATCTACCTATCTATTTAGTTTTGCGGTACGCGGGCCTCTCACCGTTGTGGCCTCTCCCGTTGCGGAGCACAGGCTCTGGACGCGCAGGCTCAGCGGCCATGGCTCACGGGCCCAGCCACTCCGCGGCATGTGGGATCTTCCCGGACCGGGGCACGAACCCGTGTCCCCTGCGTCGGCAGGCGGACTCTCAACCGCTGCGCCACCAGGGAAGCCCCTGTTTTGAATTTTTTTGGTCCGTTCCCTACCTCAGCACAATATTTTAGGGCAGGTGTCCTTTACGGCCCTGAGTCCTTGTGACTATTAAGTGACCATTAGCTGCGGGCTTAAAGCCGCTCTTGCGGGAAACGGCGACAAGGCGGCAGCATTTCTACCTTTGCAGCTCTGGGTTCCTGGGCGACAGCGCTTTCCGGGAAATCGTGTTAGTAGCCTGCAGATTAGAGGGGAATGTGCCAGGGCAAACCCCCAAGAGCTTATACCTCCTACTTCTTGTTTTTTAAATTAAATTTTTTTTAGGTATCAGAGCAAGTTTGATAAAAAAAAAATGCAGTTTCTCCTAAGTGTACAGAATCTGGTTCATCATATCAACGTATCCGTCTATTCCTCTTTGGATCCTTTCCCGTGTAGGTTATTATAGAGTGTTGAGTAGACCTCTTGGCGTTCCATAGGTATTCTGTGGTTATATATTTCATCTGTATTAGTACATGTCTGTTAACCCCCATATCATAATTCATACATTCCTTTCACCTTTCCATTTGGCTAAACGTAATTTTGTTTTCTTAATCCATGCTCTTCCTTCTCTTGGAAATAAGTTCATGAGTATCAATTTTGAGGTAACACCTATAAGTGATGTCATAGGATATCTGTCTTTCAGTTTCTTTCTTACTTCAAGTTGGGTGGTTATCTCTAGGTCCTTATATGGTGGTGCAAACGGCACTGTTTCCTTGTTTTCCGTGGCTAATATTCCATTGTTGACATGGACCACTTCCTCTTTGTGCATTTTCCTGTTGCTGGACATTTCGGTTTCTTCCAAGTCTTGGCTATATTAAATGTTTCTGCCGTGCAGGATTGCCAGCCTGTGTCTCTTCCATTCTGCCCTGCTCAGGGGATAGGCGCATCAAAGGACCTACCAGATCACATGGTAGCTCAGTTTTTTTTTTTTTTTTTTTTTTTTGGTAGCTCAGATTTTACCCTTAAACGCACCTCCATTATGTTCTCCCTGCTGGCTGTTACCAGTTGACATCCCCCCAGCAGCTAGTGGGTACACAGTTTTCTGAAACCCCTTCAGCATTTATTCTTTGTAGACTTTTTGCTGAAGAGCATTCTGACGGCTGTGAGGTGAACATTTCTGTCGATTGGATTTGCATGGCTTTATTAATTGCTGATGTTGAGCATTTTTAAATTCCCTTTTATTTTAAAGGAACAAAGAAGACAGAATGGGCGTAAAACATGCCTCTTGAAATTGTCTTCTTGAAATGTTGACGTCTTTTGAATTTTCTGGTCGATTTACGACCCCAGGATTTTTTTTTTTTTTTTTTTTGATGGCAGGTGTCATTTACTGGCCTGCAATTATTTTGAATATTAAGTGACCATTAGCGCTGTTGTGTGAAACGGCCAGAAGGCGGCAGCACTTCTCCTTACCAAATCTGGTTACTAGGGCATCAGAGCCATAATGGAAGTGGCGTTGTAAATTGTAAATTAGAATGGAGTGTGCCAGGAAAAAGCCCCTTAGGTTTATGTCTCATTACTTGCTGTTCGTTTTTTAAATTTAATTTTTATTTTGTGTCAGAGCAAATTTGATTACAATGTTTTGCTTGTTCTAGGTGTGCAAGATGTGGTTGTTTTACACGTATACATATATCTATTCTTCTTCGGGTCCTTCTCCCATGTAGCTTATGACACCATGTTGAGTAGTCTCCTCTTGGTATGCCGTAGGTCTGTGGCGACTTTGTATTTCACACGTGTTTGTATATCTCTGTCAACCCCAATGTCCTAATGTATCCAATCCTCACACCTTTCCATTTGGTGAACCATAAGTTTGCTTAATGAATCTGTGATTGGATGTCTCTGTGGAAATATCTTCACTGGTATCGATTTTTAGGTAACCCCTATAAGTGGTATCATACGTTAGGTGTCTTTTGCTTTCTCGCTTACTGCACGTTGCGTGATCACCTCTAGACTCATCTGTGGTGCTACAAGTGGCATTGATTCATTTTTTTCCCCACGCTAATATTCCATCTCTACACGTAGCAGTTCTTCTTTGTCCACTCGTCTGTTGGTGGACTTTTGGTTGCTTCCGTGCCTTGGCTATTGTAATACTGCTGCAGTGCAGATTTCCTGCCTGTGTCTTTCCAATTCTGTCTTCTTAGGCTGTAGGCCGCGGAGTGGGCCTGCTGGATCATAGAGTAGCTGAATGTGTACCTTTTAAAGGCACCTCCGTTCTGTTCCCATGAGTGGCTCTTACCAGGTTACGTCCCACTTGAAACTGAGGGTATGCATGTCTCCACAACCTCTTCAGCATTGATCGTTTGTAGTTTCTTTGCTGATGGTTATTCTGACTGGTGTGAGTTGATAGCTCTTTGTGGTTGGATTTGCATGTGTCTCATAATCCCTTGAAATTGAGCTCTGAGGCATGTCCTTTTATGTTTCAAACTGTTATGACAGCTTACGTCTTCAAATTGTTTTCTTGAAATATGTGCCACATTTTGAAATATTTTGGCCTTTACCTGCGTCAGGACATTTTGAGGGCAGGTTTCCTTTGCAGCCCTGCAGTACTTGGGCATATGAAGTGACCATTCGCACAGATTTCCAAGCTGCTGTTGCAGGTATCGGCCAGAGGCCGGCAGCCTTTCTACGATGCCCACTCTGGTACCTAGGGAGACAGACCTTCCTGCCAGTGGTGTTCCTCAGATATCAATTAGACTGCCATGTGCCCTGATAAACCCCCCAAAGCTTATGTCTCCTTACTCATGTTTGTTTTTTTAATTCATATTTTCTAGTGGAGTAATATTCCGTCGTGTGCATGGACCACTTCTTCTTGGTGCACTCCTCTGTTGATGGACATTTTCGTTGCTTCCAAGTGTCGGCTATGGTAAGTATTGCTGGGGCGCAGGATTGCCAGCCTGTGCCTTTTGATTCTCATTTTCTCAGGTGATAGGCCCAGCAGTGGGTGTTGACTGATTGACTAGTAGCTCAATGTTTCCCTTTTCAAAGCACCTCCACTGTGTTTTCATTAGTGGCTCTTACCACGTCCCCCTTAGAACCGAGGGTACGCATTTCTCCACAATCCCTTCAGCATTTATTGTTTGCAGCATTTCTGCTAATGGCCATTCCGAGTGCTGTGAGCGGATAGGTTTTTGTAATTTGGGTTTGCATGTCTTTAAAAATTCCTAAAATTCATCATTTTTCCACGCCTGTTTTCTTTTCTTTTCTTTAAAAAGAAAGGAAAAGAAAAGAAAAACGTGGGGGTACAATATACCTCTTGAAATCGTTTTCTTGGAATGTTGCCCTCTTTTGAATTTTTGGTCGATGTTTGACCCCAGGATTTTTTTGGAGGGCAGGTGTTATTTACAGGCCTGCAAGTTTGGTGACTATTTAATGACCATTAGCACTGGGTTTAAAGCTGCTGTTTTGGGAAACGGCCACAAGGCGGCAGCATTTCTCCATTCCCAAATCTGGGTACTAGGGCAGCAGAGCCTTTCTGGAAGTCGTGTTCCTAGGTTGTACATTAGAATGGAATGTGCCAGGAGAAACGCCCATAAGTTTATGTGGCATTACTTCTGGTTGGTTTTTTAAACTATTTTAATCGGGGTAACGATTAGAATATTGTTTGTCCTAGGTGTACACAGTCTGGTTCATTTGTACATTATATACGTCTATTCACGTACAGATCCTCTTCCCCTGTGAAATATCACAGAGTGTTCCGTACACCTCCCTTGCTACGTGGTCGGTCTTTTTGATATTTGTATACGTGTGGTAACGCTAATCTTAATTTATCCATTCCGCCCACCTTTCCTTTTAGATAAGCATAGTTGTTTTCTAAGTCTGTGAGTGTCTTTCTCTGTGCAAATATGTTCATTTGTGTCAGTTATTACATAACGCCTATAAGTGGTATCATAGGATATAGGTCTTTGGCTTTCCGACTTACCGCACGTTCTGCGATTATCTCCAAGCTCATCTATGGTGCCTCAAAGAGCAGTGTTCCATTGTGTACACGGACCATTTCTTCTTAATCCATTCGTCTGTTGATGGACATTTTGGTAGCTTCACCGTCTTGGCTATTGTGAATAAGGCCTCAGTGCAGCTGTTGCAGCCCGGGTCTCCTCGCTTCTGGTCTTCTCAGGTGAGAGGCCCAGTGGTGTGACTGCTGGATTGAATGGTACCTCAATTTTTACTTCTAAAGGCAGCTCCTTTCTGTTCTTATTGGCTGTTACCACTTGACATCTCGCCAGCAGCTAGAGGGCACACAGTTCTCTAAAACCCCTTCAGTGTTGACTGTGTGTAGAATTTTTGCTGATCGTCGGTCGACAGGTGTGTGTTGCAAACTTTTTGTAGATTAGATCTGCATGAGTCTAATAATTCCTGAGGTTGAGCTTTTATCCATTTCCCTTTCTATTTATGTATGTATGTATGTATTTAGTTATCTACCTATCTATTTAGTTTTGCGGTACGCGGGCCTCTCACCGTTGTGGCCTCTCCCGTTGCGGAGCACAGGCTCTGGACGCGCAGGCTCAGCGGCCATGGCTCACGGGCCCAGCCACTCCGCGGCATGTGGGATCTTCCCGGACCGGGGCACGAACCCGTGTCCCCTGCGTCGGCAGGCGGACTCTCAACCGCTGCGCCACCAGGGAAGCCCCTGTTTTGAATTTTTTTGGTCCGTTCCCTACCTCAGCACAATATTTTAGGGCAGGTGTCCTTTACGGCCCTGAGTCCTTGTGACTATTAAGTGACCATTAGCTGCGGGCTTAAAGCCGCTCTTGCGGGAAACGGCCACAAGGCGGCAGCATTTCTACCTTTGCAGCTCTGGGTTCCTGGGCGACAGCGCTTTCCGGGAAATCGTGTTAGTAGCCTGCAGATTAGAGGGGAATGTGCCAGGGCAAACCCCCAAGAGCTTATACCTCCTACTTCTTGTTTTTTAAATTAAATTTTTTTTAGGTATCAGAGCAAGTTTGATAAAAAAAAAAATGCAGTTTCTCCTAAGTGTACAGAATCTGGTTCATCATATCAACGTATCCGTCTATTCCTCTTTGGATCCTTTCCCGTGTAGGTTATTATAGAGTGTTGAGTAGACCTCTTGGCGTTCCATAGGTATTCTGTGGTTATATATTTCATCTGTATTAGTACATGTCTGTTAACCCCCATATCATAATTCATACATTCCTTTCACCTTTCCATTTGGCTAAACGTAATTTTGTTTTCTTAATCCATGCTCTTCCTTCTCTTGGAAATAAGTTCATGAGTATCAATTTTGAGGTAACACCTATAAGTGATGTCATAGGATATCTGTCTTTCAGTTTCTTTCTTACTTCAAGTTGGGTGGTTATCTCTAGGTCCTTATATGGTGGTGCAAACGGCACTGTTTCCTTGTTTTCCGTGGCTAATATTCCATTGTTGACATGGACCACTTCCTCTTTGTGCATTTTCCTGTTGCTGGACATTTCGGTTTCTTCCAAGTCTTGGCTATATTAAATGTTTCTGCCGTGCAGGATTGCCAGCCTGTGTCTCTTCCATTCTGCCCTGCTCAGGGGATAGGCGCATCAAAGGACCTACCAGATCACATGGTAGCTCAGTTTTTTTTTTTTTTTTTTTGGTAGCTCAGATTTTACCCTTAAACGCACCTCCATTATGTTCTCCCTGCTGGCTGTTACCAGTTGACATCCCCCCAGCAGCTAGTGGGTACACAGTTTTCTGAAACCCCTTCAGCATTTATTCTTTGTAGACTTTTTGCTGAAGAGCATTCTGACGGCTGTGAGGTGAACATTTCTGTCGATTGGATTTGCATGGCTTTATTAATTGCTGATGTTGAGCATTTTTAAATTCCCTTTTATTTTAAAGGAACAAAGAAGACAGAATGGGCGTAAAACATGCCTCTTGAAATTGTCTTCTTGAAATGTTGACGTCTTTTGAATTTTCTGGTCGATTTACGACCCCAGGATTTTTTTTTTTTTTTTTTGATGGCAGGTGTCATTTACTGGCCTGCAATTATTTTGAATATTAAGTGACCATTAGCGCTGTTGTGTGAAACGGCCAGAAGGCGGCAGCACTTCTCCTTACCAAATCTGGTTACTAGGGCATCAGTAACCAGAATGGAAGTGGCGTTGTAAATTGTAAATTAGAATGGAGTGTGCCAGGAAAAAGCCCCTTAGGTTTATGTCTCATTACTTGCTGTTCGTTTTTTAAATTTAATTTTTATTTTGTGTCAGAGCAAATTTGATTACAATGTTTTGCTTGTTCTAGGTGTGCAAGATGTGGTTGTTTTACACGTATACATATATCTATTCTTCTTCGGGTCCTTCTCCCATGTAGCTTATGACACCATGTTGAGTAGTCTCCTCTTGGTATGCCGTAGGTCTGTGGCGACTTCGTATTTCACACGTGTTTGTATATCTCTGTCAACCCCAATGTCCTAATGTATCCAATCCTCACACCTTTCCATTTGGTGAACCATAAGTTTGCTTAATGAATCTGTGATTGGATGTCTCTGTGGAAATATCTTCACTGGTATCGATTTTTAGGTAACCCCTATAAGTGGTATCATACGTTAGGTGTCTTTTGCTTTCTCGCTTACTGCACGTTGCGTGATCACCTCTAGACTCATCTGTGGTGCTACAAGTGGCATTGATTCATTTTTTTCCCCACGCTAATATTCCATCTCTACACGTAGCAGTTCTTCTTTGTCCACTCATCTGTTGGTGGACTTTTGGTTGCTTCCGTGCCTTGGCTATTGTAATACTGCTGCAGTGCAGATTTCCTGCCTGTGTCTTTCCAATTCTGTCTTCTTAGGCTATAGGCCGCGGAGTGGGCCTGCTGGATCATAGAGTAGCTGAATGTGTACCTTTTAAAGGCACCTCCGTTCTGTTCCCATGAGTGGCTCTTACCAGGTTACGTCCCACTTGAAACTGAGGGTATGCATGTCTCCACAACCTCTTCAGCATTGATCGTTTGTAGTTTCTTTGCTGATGGTTATTCTGACTGGGGTGAGTTGATAGCTCTTTGTGGTTGGATTTGCATGTGTCTCATAATCCCTTGAAATTGAGCTCTGAGGCATGTCCTTTTATGTTTCAAACTGTTATGACAGCTTACGTCTTCAAATTGTTTTCTTGAAATATGTGCCACATTTTGAAATATTTTGGCCTTTACCTGCGTCAGGACATTTTGAGGGCAGGTTTCCTTTGCAGCCCTGCAGTACTTGGGCATATGAAGTGACCATTCGCACAGATTTCCAAGCTGCTGTTGCAGGTATCGGCCAGAGGCCGGCAGCCTTTCTACGATGCCCACTCTGGTACCTAGGGAGACAGACCTTCCTGCCAGTGGTGTTCCTCAGATATCAATTAGACTGCCATGTGCCCTGATAAACCCCCCAAAGCTTATGTCTCCTTACTCATGTTTGTTTTTTTAATTCATATTTTCTAGTGGAGTAATATTCCATCGTGTGCATGGACCACTTCTTCTTGGTGCACTCCTCTGTTGATGGACATTTTCGTTGCTTCCAAGTGTCGGCTATGGTAAGTATTGCTGGGGCGCAGGATTGCCAGCCTGTGCCTTTTGATTCTCATTTTCTCAGGTGATCGGCCCAGCAGTGGGTGTTGACTGATTGACTAGTAGCTCAATGTTTCCCTTTTCAAAGCACCTCCACTGTGTTTTCATTAGTGGCTCTTACCACGTCCCCCTTAGAACCGAGGGTACGCATTTCTCCACAATCCCTTCAGCATTTATTGTTTGCAGCATTTCTGCTAATGGCCATTCCGAGTGCTGTGAGCGGATAGGTTTTTGTAATTTGGGTTTGCATGTTTTAAAAATTCCTAAAATTCATCATTTTTCCACGCCTGTTTTCTTTTCTTTTCTTTAAAAAGAAAGGAAAAGAAAAGAAAAACGTGGGGGTACAATATACCTCTTGAAATCGTTTTCTTGGAATGTTGCCCTCTTTTGAATTTTTGGTCGATGTTTGACCCCAGGATTTTTTTGGAGGGCAGGTGTTATTTACAGGCCTGCAAGTTTGGTGACTATTTAATGACCATTAGCACTGGGTTTAAAGCTGCTGTTTTGGGAAACGGCCACAAGGCGGCAGCATTTCTCCATTCCCAAATCTGGGTACTAGGGCAGCAGAGCCTTTCTGGAAGTCGTGTTCCTAGGTTGTACATTAGAATGGAATGTGCCAGGAGAAACGCCCATAAGTTTATGTGGCATTACTTCTGGTTGGTTTTTTAAACTATTTTAATCGGGGTAACGATTAGAATATTGTTTGTCCTAGGTGTACACAGTCTGGTTCATTTGTACATTATATACGTCTATTCACGTACAGATCCTCTTCCCCTGTGAAATATCACAGAGTGTTCCGTACACCTCCCTTGCTACGTGGTCGGTCTTTTTGATATTTGTATACGTGTGGTAACGCTAATCTTAATTTATCCATTCCGCCCACCTTTCCTTTTAGATAAGCATAGTTGTTTTCTAAGTCTGTGAGTGTCTTTCTCTGTGCAAATATGTTCATTTGTGTCAGTTATTACATAACGCCTATAAGTGGTATCATAGGATATAGGTCTTTGGCTTTCCGACTTACCGCACGTTCTGCGATTATCTCCAAGCTCATCTATGGTGCCTCAAAGAGCAGTGTTCCATTGTGTACACGGACCATTTCTTCTTAATCCATTCGTCTGTTGATGGACATTTTGGTAGCTTCACCGTCTTGGCTATTGTGAATAAGGCCTCAGTGCAGCTGTTGCAGCCCGGGTCTCCTCGCTTCTGGTCTTCTCAGGTGAGAGGCCCAGTGGTGTGACTGCTGGATTGAATGGTACCTCAATTTTTACTTCTAAAGGCAGCTCCTTTCTGTTCTTATTGGCTGTTACCACTTGACATCTCGCCAGCAGCTAGAGGGCACACAGTTCTCTAAAACCCCTTCAGTGTTGACTGTGTGTAGAATTTTTGCTGATCGTCGGTCGACAGGTGTGTGTTGCAAACTTTTTGTAGATTAGATCTGCATGAGTCTAATAATTCCTGAGGTTGAGCTTTTATCCATTTCCCTTTCTATTTATGTATGTATGTATGTATTTAGTTATCTACCTATCTATTTAGTTTTGCGGTACGCGGGCCTCTCACCGTTGTGGCCTCTCCCGTTGCGGAGCACAGGCTCTGGACGCGCAGGCTCAGCGGCCATGGCTCACGGGCCCAGCCACTCCGCGGCATGTGGGATCTTCCCGGACCGGGGCACGAACCCGTGTCCCCTGCGTCGGCAGGCGGACTCTCAACCGCTGCGCCACCAGGGAAGCCCCTGTTTTGAATTTTTTTGGTCCGTTCCCTACCTCAGCACAATATTTTAGGGCAGGTGTCCTTTACGGCCCTGAGTCCTTGTGACTATTAAGTGACCATTAGCTGCGGGCTTAAAGCCGCTCTTGCGGGAAACGGCCACAAGGCGGCAGCATTTCTACCTTTGCAGCTCTGGGTTCCTGGGCGACAGCGCTTTCCGGGAAATCGTGTTAGTAGCCTGCAGATTAGAGGGGAATGTGCCAGGGCAAACCCCCAAGAGCTTATACCTCCTACTTCTTGTTTTTTAAATTAAATTTTTTTTAGGTATCAGAGCAAGTTTGATAAAAAAAAATGCAGTTTCTCCTAAGTGTACAGAATCTGGTTCATCATATCAACGTATCCGTCTATTCCTCTTTGGATCCTTTCCCGTGTAGGTTATTATAGAGTGTTGAGTGGACCTCTTGGCGTTCCATAGGTATTCTGTGGTTATATATTTCATCTGTATTAGTACATGTCTGTTAACCCCCATATCATAATTCATACATTCCTTTCACCTTTCCATTTGGCTAAACGTAATTTTGTTTTCTTAATCCATGCTCTTCCTTCTCTTGGAAATAAGTTCATGAGTATCAATTTTGAGGTAACACCTATAAGTGATGTCATAGGATATCTGTCTTTCAGTTTCTTTCTTACTTCAAGTTGGGTGGTTATCTCTAGGTCCTTATATGGTGGTGCAAACGGCACTGTTTCCTTGTTTTCCGTGACTAATATTCCATTGTTGACATGGACCACTTCCTCTTTGTGCATTTTCCTGTTGCTGGACATTTCGGTTTCTTCCAAGTCTTGGCTATATTAAATGTTTCTGCCGTGCAGGATTGCCAGCCTGTGTCTCTTCCATTCTGCCCTGCTCAGGGGATAGGCGCATCAAAGGACCTACCAGATCACATGGTAGCTCAGTTTTTACCCTTAAACGCACCTCCATTATGTTCTCCCTGCTGGCTGTTACCAGTTGACATCCCCCCAGCAGCTAGTGGGTACACAGTTTTCTGAAACCCCTTCAGCATTTATTCTTTGTAGACTTTTTGCTGAAGAGCATTCTGACGGCTGTGAGGTGAACATTTCTGTCGATTGGATTTGCATGGCTTTATTAATTGCTGATGTTGAGCATTTTTAAATTCCCTTTTATTTTAAAGGAACAAAGAAGACAGAATGGGCGTAAAACATGCCTCTTGAAATTGTCTTCTTGAAATGTTGACGTCTTTTGAATTTTCTGGTCGATTTACGACCCCAGGATTTTTTTTTTTTTTTTTGATGGCAGGTGTCATTTACTGGCCTGCAATTATTTTGAATATTAAGTGACCATTAGCGCTGTTGTGTGAAACGGCCAGAAGGCGGCAGCACTTCTCCTTACCAAATCTGGTTCCTAGGGTATCAGAGCCATAATGGAAGTGGCGTTGTAAATTGTAAATTAGAATGGAGTGTGCCAGGAAAAAGCCCCTTAGGTTTATGTCTCATTACTTGCTGTTCGTTTTTTAAATTTAATTTTTATTTTGTGTCAGAGCAAATTTGATTACAATGTTTTGCTTGTTCTAGGTGTGCAAGATGTGGTTGTTTTACACGTATACATATATCTATTCTTCTTCGGGTCCTTCTCCCATGTAGCTTATGACACCATGTTGAGTAGTCTCCTCTTGGTATGCCGTAGGTCTGTGGCGACTTTGTATTTCACACGTGTTTGTATATCTCTGTCAACCCCAATGTCCTAATGTATCCAATCCTCACACCTTTCCATTTGGTGAACCATAAGTTTGCTTAATGAATCTGTGATTGGATGTCTCTGTGGAAATATCTTCACTGGTATCGATTTTTAGGTAACCCCTATAAGTGGTATCATACGTTAGGTGTCTTTTGCTTTCTCGCTTACTGCACGTTGCGTGATCACCTCTAGACTCATCTGTGGTGCTACAAGTGGCATTGATTCATTTTTTTCCCCACGCTAATATTCCATCTCTACACGTAGCAGTTCTTCTTTGTCCACTCATCTGTTGGTGGACTTTTGGTTGCTTCCGTGCCTTGGCTATTGTAATACTGCTGCAGTGCAGATTTCCTGCCTGTGTCTTTCCAATTCTGTCTTCTTAGGCTATAGGCCGCGGAGTGGGCCTGCTGGATCATAGAGTAGCTGAATGTGTACCTTTTAAAGGCACCTCCGTTCTGTTCCCATGAGTGGCTCTTACCAGGTTACGTCCCACTTGAAACTGAGGGTATGCATGTCTCCACAACCTCTTCAGCATTGATCGTTTGTAGTTTCTTTGCTGATGGTTATTCTGACTGGGGTGAGTTGATAGCTCTTTGTGGTTGGATTTGCATGTGTCTCATAATCCCTTGAAATTGAGCTCTGAGGCATGTCCTTTTATGTTTCAAACTGTTATGACAGCTTACGTCTTCAAATTGTTTTCTTGAAATATGTGCCACATTTTGAAATATTTTGGCCTTTACCTGCGTCAGGACATTTTGAGGGCAGGTTTCCTTTGCAGCCCTGCAGTACTTGGGCATATGAAGTGACCATTCGCACAGATTTCCAAGCTGCTGTTGCAGGTATCGGCCAGAGGCCGGCAGCCTTTCTACGATGCCCACTCTGGTACCTAGGGAGACAGACCTTCCTGCCAGTGGTGTTCCTCAGATATCAATTAGACTGCCATGTGCCCTGATAAACCCCCCAAAGCTTATGTCTCCTTACTCATGTTTGTTTTTTTAATTCATATTTTCTAGTGGAGTAATATTCCATCGTGTGCATGGACCACTTCTTCTTGGTGCACTCCTCTGTTGATGGACATTTTCGTTGCTTCCAAGTGTCGGCTATGGTAAGTATTGCTGGGGCGCAGGATTGCCAGCCTGTGCCTTTTGATTCTCATTTTCTCAGGTGATAGGCCCAGCAGTGGGTGTTGACTGATTGACTAGTAGCTCAATGTTTCCCTTTTCAAAGCACCTCCACTGTGTTTTCATTAGTGGCTCTTACCACGTCCCCCTTAGAACCGAGGGTACGCATTTCTCCACAATCCCTTCAGCATTTATTGTTTGCAGCATTTCTGCTAATGGCCATTCCGAGTGCTGTGAGCGGATAGGTTTTTGTAATTTGGGTTTGCATGTCTTTAAAAATTCCTAAAATTCATCATTTTTCCACGCCTGTTTTCTTTTCTTTTCTTTAAAAAGAAAGGAAAAGAAAAGAAAAACGTGGGGGTACAATATACCTCTTGAAATCGTTTTCTTGGAATGTTGCCCTCTTTTGAATTTTTGGTCGATGTTTGACCCCAGGATTTTTTTGGAGGGCAGGTGTTATTTACAGGCCTGCAAGTTTGGTGACTATTTAATGACCATTAGCACTGGGTTTAAAGCTGCTGTTTTGGGAAACGGCCACAAGGCGGCAGCATTTCTCCATTCCCAAATCTGGGTACTAGGGCAGCAGAGCCTTTCTGGAAGTCGTGTTCCTAGGTTGTACATTAGAATGGAATGTGCCAGGAGAAACGCCCATAAGTTTATGTGGCATTACTTCTGGTTGGTTTTTTAAACTATTTTAATCGGGGTAACGATTAGAATATTGTTTGTCCTAGGTGTACACAGTCTGGTTCATTTGTACATTATATACGTCTATTCACGTACAGATCCTCTTCCCCTGTGAAATATCACAGAGTGTTCCGTACACCTCCCTTGCTACGTGGTCGGTCTTTTTGATATTTGTATACGTGTGGTAACGCTAATCTTAATTTATCCATTCCGCCCACCTTTCCTTTTAGATAAGCATAGTTGTTTTCTAAGTCTGTGAGTGTCTTTCTCTGTGCAAATATGTTCATTTGTGTCAGTTATTACATAACGCCTATAAGTGGTATCATAGGATATAGGTCTTTGGCTTTCCGACTTACCGCACGTTCTGCGATTATCTCCAAGCTCATCTATGGTGCCTCAAAGAGCAGTGTTCCATTGTGTACACGGACCATTTCTTCTTAATCCATTCGTCTGTTGATGGACATTTTGGTAGCTTCACCGTCTTGGCTATTGTGAATAAGGCCTCAGTGCAGCTGTTGCAGCCCGGGTCTCCTCGCTTCTGGTCTTCTCAGGTGAGAGGCCCAGTGGTGTGACTGCTGGATTGAATGGTACCTCAATTTTTACTTCTAAAGGCAGCTCCTTTCTGTTCTTATTGGCTGTTACCACTTGACATCTCGCCAGCAGCTAGAGGGCACACAGTTCTCTAAAACCCCTTCAGTGTTGACTGTGTGTAGAATTTTTGCTGATCGTCGGTCGACAGGTGTGTGTTGCAAACTTTTTGTAGATTAGATCTGCATGAGTCTAATAATTCCTGAGGTTGAGCTTTTATCCATTTCCCTTTCTATTTATGTATGTATGTATGTATTTAGTTATCTACCTATCTATTTAGTTTTGCGGTACGCGGGCCTCTCACCGTTGTGGCCTCTCCCGTTGCGGAGCACAGGCTCTGGACGCGCAGGCTCAGCGGCCATGGCTCACGGGCCCAGCCACTCCGCGGCATGTGGGATCTTCCCGGACCGGGGCACGAACCCGTGTCCCCTGCGTCGGCAGGCGGACTCTCAACCGCTGCGCCACCAGGGAAGCCCCTGTTTTGAATTTTTTTGGTCCGTTCCCTACCTCAGCACAATATTTTAGGGCAGGTGTCCTTTACGGCCCTGAGTCCTTGTGACTATTAAGTGACCATTAGCTGCGGGCTTAAAGCCGCTCTTGCGGGAAACGGCGACAAGGCGGCAGCATTTCTACCTTTGCAGCTCTGGGTTCCTGGGCGACAGCGCTTTCCGGGAAATCGTGTTAGTAGCCTGCAGATTAGAGGGGAATGTGCCAGGGCAAACCCCCAAGAGCTTATACCTCCTACTTCTTGTTTTTTAAATTAAATTTTTTTTAGGTATCAGAGCAAGTTTGATAAAAAAAAAATGCAGTTTCTCCTAAGTGTACAGAATCTGGTTCATCATATCAACGTATCCGTCTATTCCTCTTTGGATCCTTTCCCGTGTAGGTTATTATAGAGTGTTGAGTAGACCTCTTGGCGTTCCATAGGTATTCTGTGGTTATATATTTCATCTGTATTAGTACATGTCTGTTAACCCCCATATCATAATTCATACATTCCTTTCACCTTTCCATTTGGCTAAACGTAATTTTGTTTTCTTAATCCATGCTCTTCCTTCTCTTGGAAATAAGTTCATGAGTATCAATTTTGAGGTAACACCTATAAGTGATGTCATAGGATATCTGTCTTTCAGTTTCTTTCTTACTTCAAGTTGGGTGGTTATCTCTAGGTCCTTATATGGTGGTGCAAACGGCACTGTTTCCTTGTTTTCCGTGGCTAATATTCCATTGTTGACATGGACCACTTCCTCTTTGTGCATTTTCCTGTTGCTGGACATTTCGGTTTCTTCCAAGTCTTGGCTATATTAAATGTTTCTGCCGTGCAGGATTGCCAGCCTGTGTCTCTTCCATTCTGCCCTGCTCAGGGGATAGGCGCATCAAAGGACCTACCAGATCACATGGTAGCTCAGTTTTTTTTTTTTTTTTTTTTTGGTAGCTCAGATTTTACCCTTAAACGCACCTCCATTATGTTCTCCCTGCTGGCTGTTACCAGTTGACATCCCCCCAGCAGCTAGTGGGTACACAGTTTTCTGAAACCCCTTCAGCATTTATTCTTTGTAGACTTTTTGCTGAAGAGCATTCTGACGGCTGTGAGGTGAACATTTCTGTCGATTGGATTTGCATGGCTTTATTAATTGCTGATGTTGAGCATTTTTAAATTCCCTTTTATTTTAAAGGAACAAAGAAGACAGAATGGGCGTAAAACATGCCTCTTGAAATTGTCTTCTTGAAATGTTGACGTCTTTTGAATTTTCTGGTCGATTTACGACCCCAGGATTTTTTTTTTTTTTTTGATGGCAGGTGTCATTTACTGGCCTGCAATTATTTTGAATATTAAGTGACCATTAGCGCTGTTGTGTGAAACGGCCAGAAGGCGGCAGCACTTCTCCTTACCAAATCTGGTTACTAGGGCATCAGTAACCAGAATGGAAGTGGCGTTGTAAATTGTAAATTAGAATGGAGTGTGCCAGGAAAAAGCCCCTTAGGTTTATGTCTCATTACTTGCTGTTCGTTTTTTAAATTTAATTTTTATTTTGTGTCAGAGCAAATTTGATTACAATGTTTTGCTTGTTCTAGGTGTGCAAGATGTGGTTGTTTTACACGTATACATGTATCTATTCTTCTTCGGGTCCTTCTCCCATGTAGCTTATGACACCATGTTGAGTAGTCTCCTCTTGGTATGCCGTAGGTCTGTGGCGACTTTGTATTTCACACGTGTTTGTATATCTCTGTCAACCCCAATGTCCTAATGTATCCAATCCTCACACCTTTCCATTTGGTGAACCATAAGTTTGCTTAATGAATCTGTGATTGGATGTCTCTGTGGAAATATCTTCACTGGTATCGATTTTTAGGTAACCCCTATAAGTGGTATCATACGTTAGGTGTCTTTTGCTTTCTCGCTTACTGCACGTTGCGTGATCACCTCTAGACTCATCTGTGGTGCTACAAGTGGCATTGATTCATTTTTTTCCCCACGCTAATATTCCATCTCTACACGTAGCAGTTCTTCTTTGTCCACTCATCTGTTGGTGGACTTTTGGTTGCTTCCGTGCCTTGGCTATTGTAATACTGCTGCAGTGCAGATTTCCTGCCTGTGTCTTTCCAATTCTGTCTTCTTAGGCTATAGGCCGCGGAGTGGGCCTGCTGGATCATAGAGTAGCTGAATGTGTACCTTTTAAAGGCACCTCCGTTCTGTTCCCATGAGTGGCTCTTACCAGGTTACGTCCCACTTGAAACTGAGGGTATGCATGTCTCCACAACCTCTTCAGCATTGATCGTTTGTAGTTTCTTTGCTGATGGTTATTGTGACTGGTGTGAGTTGATAGCTCTTTGTGGTTGGATTTGCATGTGTCTCATAATCCCTTGAAATTGAGCTCTGAGGCATGTCCTTTTATGTTTCAAACTGTTATGACAGCTTACGTCTTCAAATTGTTTTCTTGAAATATGTGCCACATTTTGAAATATTTTGGCCTTTACCTGCGTCAGGACATTTTGAGGGCAGGTTTCCTTTGCAGCCCTGCAGTACTTGGGCATATGAAGTGACCATTCGCACAGATTTCCAAGCTGCTGTTGCAGGTATCGGCCAGAGGCCGGCAGCCTTTCTACGATGCCCACTCTGGTACCTAGGGAGACAGACCTTCCTGCCAGTGGTGTTCCTCAGATATCAATTAGACTGCCATGTGCCCTGATAAACCCCCCAAAGCTTATGTCTCCTTACTCATGTTTGTTTTTTTAATTCATATTTTCTAGTGGAGTAATATTCCATCGTGTGCATGGACCACTTCTTCTTGGTGCACTCCTCTGTTGATGGACATTTTCGTTGCTTCCAAGTGTCGGCTATGGTAAGTATTGCTGGGGCGCAGGATTGCCAGCCTGTGCCTTTTGATTCTCATTTTCTCAGGTGATAGGCCCAGCAGTGGGTGTTGACTGATTGACTAGTAGCTCAATGTTTCCCTTTTCAAAGCACCTCCACTGTGTTTTCATTAGTGGCTCTTACCACGTCCCCCTTAGAACCGAGGGTACGCATTTCTCCACAATCCCTTCAGCATTTATTGTTTGCAGCATTTCTGCTAATGGCCATTCCGAGTGCTGTGAGCGGATAGGTTTTTGTAATTTGGGTTTGCATGTCTTTAAAAATTCCTAAAATTCATCATTTTTCCACGCCTGTTTTCTTTTCTTTTCTTTAAAAAGAAAGGAAAAGAAAAGAAAAACGTGGGGGTACAATATACCTCTTGAAATCGTTTTCTTGGAATGTTGCCCTCTTTTGAATTTTTGGTCGATGTTTGACCCCAGGATTTTTTTGGAGGGCAGGTGTTATTTACAGGCCTGCAAGTTTGGTGACTATTTAATGACCATTAGCACTGGGTTTAAAGCTGCTGTTTTGGGAAACGGCCACAAGGCGGCAGCATTTCTCCATTCCCAAATCTGGGTACTAGGGCAGCAGAGCCTTTCTGGAAGTCGTGTTCCTAGGTTGTACATTAGAATGGAATGTGCCAGGAGAAACGCCCATAAGTTTATGTGGCATTACTTCTGGTTGGTTTTTTAAACTATTTTAATCGGGGTAACGATTAGAATATTGTTTGTCCTAGGTGTACACAGTCTGGTTCATTTGTACATTATATAGGTCTATTCACGTACAGATCCTCTTCCCCTGTGAAATATCACAGAGTGTTCCGTACACCTCCCTTGCTACGTGGTCGGTCTTTTTGATATTTGTATACGTGTGGTAACGCTAATCTTAATTTATCCATTCCGCCCACCTTTCCTTTTAGATAAGCATAGTTGTTTTCTAAGTCTGTGAGTGTCTTTCTCTGTGCAAATATGTTCATTTGTGTCAGTTATTACATAACGCCTATAAGTGGTATCATAGGATATAGGTCTTTGGCTTTCCGACTTACCGCACGTTCTGCGATTATCTCCAAGCTCATCTATGGTGCCTCAAAGAGCAGTGTTCCATTGTGTACACGGACCATTTCTTCTTAATCCATTCGTCTGTTGATGGACATTTTGGTAGCTTCACCGTCTTGGCTATTGTGAATAAGGCCTCAGTGCAGCTGTTGCAGCCCGGGTCTCCTCGCTTCTGGTCTTCTCAGGTGAGAGGCCCAGTGGTGTGACTGCTGGATTGAATGGTACCTCAATTTTTACTTCTAAAGGCAGCTCCTTTCTGTTCTTATTGGCTGTTACCACTTGACATCTCGCCAGCAGCTAGAGGGTACACAGTTCTCTAAAACCCCTTCAGTGTTGACTGTGTGTAGAATTTTTGCTGATCGTCGGTCGACAGGTGTGTGTTGCAAACTTTTTGTAGATTAGATCTGCATGAGTCTAATAATTCCTGAGGTTGAGCTTTTATCCATTTCCCTTTCTATTTATGTATGTATGTATGTATTTAGTTATCTACCTATCTATTTAGTTTTGCGGTACGCGGGCCTCTCACCGTTGTGGCCTCTCCCGTTGCGGAGCACAGGCTCTGGACGCGCAGGCTCAGCGGCCATGGCTCACGGGCCCAGCCACTCCGCGGCATGTGGGATCTTCCCGGACCGGGGCACGAACCCGTGTCCCCTGCGTCGGCAGGCGGACTCTCAACCGCTGCGCCACCAGGGAAGCCCCTGTTTTGAATTTTTTTGGTCCGTTCCCTACCTCAGCACAATATTTTAGGGCAGGTGTCCTTTACGGCCCTGAGTCCTTGTGACTATTAAGTGACCATTAGCTGCGGGCTTAAAGCCGCTCTTGCGGGAAACGGCCACAAGGCGGCAGCATTTCTACCTTTGCAGCTCTGGGTTCCTGGGCGACAGCGCTTTCCGGGAAATCGTGTTAGTAGCCTGCAGATTAGAGGGGAATGTGCCAGGGCAAACCCCCAAGAGCTTATACCTCCTACTTCTTGTTTTTTAAATTAAATTTTTTTTAGGTATCAGAGCAAGTTTGATAAAAAAAAAATGCAGTTTCTCCTAAGTGTACAGAATCTGGTTCATCATATCAACGTATCCGTCTATTCCTCTTTGGATCCTTTCCCGTGTAGGTTATTATAGAGTGTTGAGTGGACCTCTTGGCGTTCCATAGGTATTCTGTGGTTATATATTTCATCTGTATTAGTACATGTCTGTTAACCCCCATATCATAATTCATACATTCCTTTCACCTTTCCATTTGGCTAAACGTAATTTTGTTTTCTTAATCCATGCTCTTCCTTCTCTTGGAAATAAGTTCATGAGTATCAATTTTGAGGTAACACCTATAAGTGATGTCATAGGATATCTGTCTTTCAGTTTCTTTCTTACTTCAAGTTGGGTGGTTATCTCTAGGTCCTTATATGGTGGTGCAAACGGCACTGTTTCCTTGTTTTCCGTGGCTAATATTCCATTGTTGACATGGACCACTTCCTCTTTGTGCATTTTCCTGTTGCTGGACATTTCGGTTTCTTCCAAGTCTTGGCTATATTAAATGTTTCTGCCGTGCAGGATTGCCAGCCTGTGTCTCTTCCATTCTGCCCTGCTCAGGGGATAGGCGCATCAAAGGACCTACCAGATCACATGGTAGCTCAGTTTTTTTTTTTTTTTTTTTTTGGTAGCTCAGATTTTACCCTTAAACGCACCTCCATTATGTTCTCCCTGCTGGCTGTTACCAGTTGACATCCCCCCAGCAGCTAGTGGGTACACAGTTTTCTGAAACCCCTTCAGCATTTATTCTTTGTAGACTTTTTGCTGAAGAGCATTCTGACGGCTGTGAGGTGAACATTTCTGTCGATTGGATTTGCATGGCTTTATTAATTGCTGATGTTGAGCATTTTTAAATTCCCTTTTATTTTAAAGGAACAAAGAAGACAGAATGGGCGTAAAACATGCCTCTTGAAATTGTCTTCTTGAAATGTTGACGTCTTTTGAATTTTCTGGTCGATTTACGACCCCAGGATTTTTTTTTTTTTTTTTGATGGCAGGTGTCATTTACTGGCCTGCAATTATTTTGAATATTAAGTGACCATTAGCGCTGTTGTGTGAAACGGCCAGAAGGCGGCAGCACTTCTCCTTACCAAATCTGGTTACTAGGGCATCAGTAACCAGAATGGAAGTGGCGTTGTAAATTGTAAATTAGAATGGAGTGTGCCAGGAAAAAGCCCCTTAGGTTTATGTCTCATTACTTGCTGTTCGTTTTTTAAATTTAATTTTTATTTTGTGTCAGAGCAAATTTGATTACAATGTTTTGCTTGTTCTAGGTGTGCAAGATGTGGTTGTTTTACACGTATACATGTATCTATTCTTCTTCGGGTCCTTCTCCCATGTAGCTTATGACACCATGTTGAGTAGTCTCCTCTTGGTATGCCGTAGGTCTGTGGCGACTTTGTATTTCACACGTGTTTGTATATCTCTGTCAACCCCAATGTCCTAATGTATCCAATCCTCACACCTTTCCATTTGGTGAACCATAAGTTTGCTTAATGAATCTGTGATTGGATGTCTCTGTGGAAATATCTTCACTGGTATCGATTTTTAGGTAACCCCTATAAGTGGTATCATACGTTAGGTGTCTTTTGCTTTCTCGCTTACTGCACGTTGCGTGATCACCTCTAGACTCATCTGTGGTGCTACAAGTGGCATTGATTCATTTTTTTCCCCACGCTAATATTCCATCTCTACACGTAGCAGTTCTTCTTTGTCCACTCATCTGTTGGTGGACTTTTGGTTGCTTCCGTGCCTTGGCTATTGTAATACTGCTGCAGTGCAGATTTCCTGCCTGTGTCTTTCCAATTCTGTCTTCTTAGGCTATAGGCCGCGGAGTGGGCCTGCTGGATCATAGAGTAGCTGAATGTGTACCTTTTAAAGGCACCTCCGTTCTGTTCCCATGAGTGGCTCTTACCAGGTTACGTCCCACTTGAAACTGAGGGTATGCATGTCTCCACAACCTCTTCAGCATTGATCGTTTGTAGTTTCTTTGCTGATGGTTATTCTGACTGGGGTGAGTTGATAGCTCTTTGTGGTTGGATTTGCATGTGTCTCATAATCCCTTGAAATTGAGCTCTGAGGCATGTCCTTTTATGTTTCAAACTGTTATGACAGCTTACGTCTTCAAATTGTTTTCTTGAAATATGTGCCACATTTTGAAATATTTTGGCCTTTACCTGCGTCAGGACATTTTGAGGGCAGGTTTCCTTTGCAGCCCTGCAGTACTTGGGCATATGAAGTGACCATTCGCACAGATTTCCAAGCTGCTGTTGCAGGTATCGGCCAGAGGCCGGCAGCCTTTCTACGATGCCCACTCTGGTACCTAGGGAGACAGACCTTCCTGCCAGTGGTGTTCCTCAGATATCAATTAGACTGCCATGTGCCCTGATAAACCCCCCAAAGCTTATGTCTCCTTACTCATGTTTGTTTTTTTAATTCATATTTTCTAGTGGAGTAATATTCCATCGTGTGCATGGACCACTTCTTCTTGGTGCACTCCTCTGTTGATGGACATTTTCGTTGCTTCCAAGTGTCGGCTATGGTAAGTATTGCTGGGGCGCAGGATTGCCAGCCTGTGCCTTTTGATTCTCATTTTCTCAGGTGATAGGCCCAGCAGTGGGTGTTGACTGATTGACTAGTAGCTCAATGTTTCCCTTTTCAAAGCACCTCCACTGTGTTTTTCATTAGTGGCTCTTACCACGTCCCCCTTAGAACCGAGGGTACGCATTTCTCCACAATCCCTTCAGCATTTATTGTTTGCAGCATTTCTGCTAATGGCCATTCCGAGTGCTGTGAGCGGATAGGTTTTTGTAATTTGGGTTTGCATGTCTTTAAAAATTCCTAAAATTCATCATTTTTCCACGCCTGTTTTCTTTTCTTTTCTTTAAAAAGAAAGGAAAAGAAAAGAAAAACGTGGGGGTACAATATACCTCTTGAAATCGTTTTCTTGGAATGTTGCCCTCTTTTGAATTTTTGGTCGATGTTTGACCCCAGGATTTTTTTGGAGGGCAGGTGTTATTTACAGGCCTGCAAGTTTGGTGACTATTTAATGACCATTAGCACTGGGTTTAAAGCTGCTGTTTTGGGAAACGGCCACAAGGCGGCAGCATTTCTCCATTCCCAAATCTGGGTACTAGGGCAGCAGAGCCTTTCTGGAAGTCGTGTTCCTAGGTTGTACATTAGAATGGAATGTGCCAGGAGAAACGCCCATAAGTTTATGTGGCATTACTTCTGGTTGGTTTTTTAAACTATTTTAATCGGGGTAACGATTAGAATATTGTTTGTCCTAGGTGTACACAGTCTGGTTCATTTGTACATTATATACGTCTATTCACGTACAGATCCTCTTCCCCTGTGAAATATCACAGAGTGTTCCGTACACCTCCCTTGCTACGTGGTCGGTCTTTTTGATATTTGTATACGTGTGGTAACGCTAATCTTAATTTATCCATTCCGCCCACCTTTCCTTTTAGATAAGCATAGTTGTTTTCTAAGTCTGTGAGTGTCTTTCTCTGTGCAAATATGTTCATTTGTGTCAGTTATTACATAACGCCTATAAGTGGTATCATAGGATATAGGTCTTTGGCTTTCCGACTTACCGCACGTTCTGCGATTATCTCCAAGCTCATCTATGGTGCCTCAAAGAGCAGTGTTCCATTGTGTACACGGACCATTTCTTCTTAATCCATTCGTCTGTTGATGGACATTTTGGTAGCTTCACCGTCTTGGCTATTGTGAATAAGGCCTCAGTGCAGCTGTTGCAGCCCGGGTCTCCTCGCTTCTGGTCTTCTCAGGTGAGAGGCCCAGTGGTGTGACTGCTGGATTGAATGGTACCTCAATTTTTACTTCTAAAGGCAGCTCCTTTCTGTTCTTATTGGCTGTTACCACTTGACATCTCGCCAGCAGCTAGAGGGCACACAGTTCTCTAAAACCCCTTCAGTGTTGACTGTGTGTAGAATTTTTGCTGATCGTCGGTCGACAGGTGTGTGTTGCAAACTTTTTGTAGATTAGATCTGCATGAGTCTAATAATTCCTGAGGTTGAGCTTTTATCCATTTCCCTTTCTATTTATGTATGTATGTATGTATTTAGTTATCTACCTATCTATTTAGTTTTGCGGTACGCGGGCCTCTCACCGTTGTGGCCTCTCCCGTTGCGGAGCACAGGCTCTGGACGCGCAGGCTCAGCGGCCATGGCTCACGGGCCCAGCCACTCCGCGGCATGTGGGATCTTCCCGGACCGGGGCACGAACCCGTGTCCCCTGCGTCGGCAGGCGGACTCTCAACCGCTGCGCCACCAGGGAAGCCCCTGTTTTGAATTTTTTTGGTCCGTTCCCTACCTCAGCACAATATTTTAGGGCAGGTGTCCTTTACGGCCCTGAGTCCTTGTGACTATTAAGTGACCATTAGCTGCGGGCTTAAAGCCGCTCTTGCGGGAAACGGCCACAAGGCGGCAGCATTTCTACCTTTGCAGCTCTGGGTTCCTGGGCGACAGCGCTTTCCGGGAAATCGTGTTAGTAGCCTGCAGATTAGAGGGGAATGTGCCAGGGCAAACCCCCAAGAGCTTATACCTCCTACTTCTTGTTTTTTAAGTTAAATTTTTTTTAGGTATCAGAGCAAGTTTGATAAAAAAAAAATGCAGTTTCTCCTAAGTGTACAGAATCTGGTTCATCATATCAACGTATCCGTCTATTCCTCTTTGGATCCTTTCCCGTGTAGGTTATTATAGAGTGTTGAGTGGACCTCTTGGCGTTCCATAGGTATTCTGTGGTTATATATTTCATCTGTATTAGTACATGTCTGTTAACCCCCATATCATAATTCATACATTCCTTTCACCTTTCCATTTGGCTAAACGTAATTTTGTTTTCTTAATCCATGCTCTTCCTTCTCTTGGAAATAAGTTCATGAGTATCAATTTTGAGGTAACACCTATAAGTGATGTCATAGGATATCTGTCTTTCAGTTTCTTTCTTACTTCAAGTTGGGTGGTTATCTCTAGGTCCTTATATGGTGGTGCAAACGGCACTGTTTCCTTGTTTTCCGTGGCTAATATTCCATTGTTGACATGGACCACTTCCTCTTTGTGCATTTTCCTGTTGCTGGACATTTCGGTTTCTTCCAAGTCTTGGCTATATTAAATGTTTCTGCCGTGCAGGATTGCCAGCCTGTGTCTCTTCCATTCTGCCCTGCTCAGGGGATAGGCGCATCAAAGGACCTACCAGATCACATGGTAGCTCAGTTTTTTTTTTTTTTTTTTTTTGGTAGCTCAGATTTTACCCTTAAACGCACCTCCATTATGTTCTCCCTGCTGGCTGTTACCAGTTGACATCCCCCCAGCAGCTAGTGGGTACACAGTTTTCTGAAACCCCTTCAGCATTTATTCTTTGTAGACTTTTTGCTGAAGAGCATTCTGACGGCTGTGAGGTGAACATTTCTGTCGATTGGATTTGCATGGCTTTATTAATTGCTGATGTTGAGCATTTTTAAATTCCCTTTTATTTTAAAGGAACAAAGAAGACAGAATGGGCGTAAAACATGCCTCTTGAAATTGTCTTCTTGAAATGTTGACGTCTTTTGAATTTTCTGGTCGATTTACGACCCCAGGATTTTTTTTTTTTTTTTTGATGGCAGGTGTCATTTACTGGCCTGCAATTATTTTGAATATTAAGTGACCATTAGCGCTGTTGTGTGAAACGGCCAGAAGGCGGCAGCACTTCTCCTTACCAAATCTGGTTACTAGGGCATCAGTAACCAGAATGGAAGTGGCGTTGTAAATTGTAAATTAGAATGGAGTGTGCCAGGAAAAAGCCCCTTAGGTTTATGTCTCATTACTTGCTGTTCGTTTTTTAAATTTAATTTTTATTTTGTGTCAGAGCAAATTTGATTACAATGTTTTGCTTGTTCTAGGTGTGCAAGATGTGGTTGTTTTACACGTATACATGTATCTATTCTTCTTCGGGTCCTTCTCCCATGTAGCTTATGACACCATGTTGAGTAGTCTCCTCTTGGTATGCCGTAGGTCTGTGGCGACTTTGTATTTCACACGTGTTTGTATATCTCTGTCAACCCCAATGTCCTAATGTATCCAATCCTCACACCTTTCCATTTGGTGAACCATAAGTTTGCTTAATGAATCTGTGATTGGATGTCTCTGTGGAAATATCTTCACTGGTATCGATTTTTAGGTAACCCCTATAAGTGGTATCATACGTTAGGTGTCTTTTGCTTTCTCGCTTACTGCACGTTGCGTGATCACCTCTAGACTCATCTGTGGTGCTACAAGTGGCATTGATTCATTTTTTTCCCCACGCTAATATTCCATCTCTACACGTAGCAGTTCTTCTTTGTCCACTCATCTGTTGGTGGACTTTTGGTTGCTTCCGTGCCTTGGCTATTGTAATACTGCTGCAGTGCAGATTTCCTGCCTGTGTCTTTCCAATTCTGTCTTCTTAGGCTATAGGCCGCGGAGTGGGCCTGCTGGATCATAGAGTAGCTGAATGTGTACCTTTTAAAGGCACCTCCGTTCTGTTCCCATGAGTGGCTCTTACCAGGTTACGTCCCACTTGAAACTGAGGGTATGCATGTCTCCACAACCTCTTCAGCATTGATCGTTTGTAGTTTCTTTGCTGATGGTTATTCTGACTGGGGTGAGTTGATAGCTCTTTGTGGTTGGATTTGCATGTGTCTCATAATCCCTTGAAATTGAGCTCTGAGGCATGTCCTTTTATGTTTCAAACTGTTATGACAGCTTACGTCTTCAAATTGTTTTCTTGAAATATGTGCCACATTTTGAAATATTTTGGCCTTTACCTGCGTCAGGACATTTTGAGGGCAGGTTTCCTTTGCAGCCCTGCAGTACTTGGGCATATGAAGTGACCATTCGCACAGATTTCCAAGCTGCTGTTGCAGGTATCGGCCAGAGGCCGGCAGCCTTTCTACGATGCCCACTCTGGTACCTAGGGAGACAGACCTTCCTGCCAGTGGTGTTCCTCAGATATCAATTAGACTGCCATGTGCCCTGATAAACCCCCCAAAGCTTATGTCTCCTTACTCATGTTTGTTTTTTTAATTCATATTTTCTAGTGGAGTAATATTCCATCGTGTGCATGGACCACTTCTTCTTGGTGCACTCCTCTGTTGATGGACATTTTCGTTGCTTCCAAGTGTCGGCTATGGTAAGTATTGCTGGGGCGCAGGATTGCCAGCCTGTGCCTTTTGATTCTCATTTTCTCAGGTGATAGGCCCAGCAGTGGGTGTTGACTGATTGACTAGTAGCTCAATGTTTCCCTTTTCAAAGCACCTCCACTGTGTTTTCATTAGTGGCTCTTACCACGTCCCCCTTAGAACCGAGGGTACGCATTTCTCCACAATCCCTTCAGCATTTATTGTTTGCAGCATTTCTGCTAATGGCCATTCCGAGTGCTGTGAGCGGATAGGTTTTTGTAATTTGGGTTTGCATGTCTTTAAAAATTCCTAAAATTCATCATTTTTCCACGCCTGTTTTCTTTTCTTTTCTTTAAAAAGAAAGGAAAAGAAAAGAAAAACGTGGGGGTACAATATACCTCTTGAAATCGTTTTCTTGGAATGTTGCCCTCTTTTGAATTTTTGGTCGATGTTTGACCCCAGGATTTTTTTGGAGGGCAGGTGTTATTTACAGGCCTGCAAGTTTGGTGACTATTTAATGACCATTAGCACTGGGTTTAAAGCTGCTGTTTTGGGAAACGGCCACAAGGCGGCAGCATTTCTCCATTCCCAAATCTGGGTACTAGGGCAGCAGAGCCTTTCTGGAAGTCGTGTTCCTAGGTTGTACATTAGAATGGAATGTGCCAGGAGAAACGCCCATAAGTTTATGTGGCATTACTTCTGGTTGGTTTTTTAAACTATTTTAATCGGGGTAACGATTAGAATATTGTTCGTCCTAGGTGTACACAGTCTGGTTCATTTGTACATTATATACGTCTATTCACGTACAGATCCTCTTCCCCTGTGAAATATCACAGAGTGTTCCGTACACCTCCCTTGCTACGTGGTCGGTCTTTTTGATATTTGTATACGTGTGGTAACGCTAATCTTAATTTATCCATTCCGCCCACCTTTCCTTTTAGATAAGCATAGTTGTTTTCTAAGTCTGTGAGTGTCTTTCTCTGTGCAAATATGTTCATTTGTGTCAGTTATTACATAACGCCTATAAGTGGTATCATAGGATATAGGTCTTTGGCTTTCCGACTTACCGCACGTTCTGCGATTATCTCCAAGCTCATCTATGGTGCCTCAAAGAGCAGTGTTCCATTGTGTACACGGACCATTTCTTCTTAATCCATTCGTCTGTTGATGGACATTTTGGTAGCTTCACCGTCTTGGCTATTGTGAATAAGGCCTCAGTGCAGCTGTTGCAGCCCGGGTCTCCTCGCTTCTGGTCTTCTCAGGTGAGAGGCCCAGTGGTGTGACTGCTGGATTGAATGGTACCTCAATTTTTACTTCTAAAGGCAGCTCCTTTCTGTTCTTATTGGCTGTTACCACTTGACATCTCGCCAGCAGCTAGAGGGCACACAGTTCTCTAAAACCCCTTCAGTGTTGACTGTGTGTAGAATTTTTGCTGATCGTCGGTCGACAGGTGTGTGTTGCAAACTTTTTGTAGATTAGATCTGCATGAGTCTAATAATTCCTGAGGTTGAGCTTTTATCCATTTCCCTTTCTATTTATGTATGTATGTATGTATTTAGTTATCTACCTATCTATTTAGTTTTGCGGTACGCGGGCCTCTCACCGTTGTGGCCTCTCCCGTTGCGGAGCACAGGCTCTGGACGCGCAGGCTCAGCGGCCATGGCTCACGGGCCCAGCCACTCCGCGGCATGTGGGATCTTCCCGGACCGGGGCACGAACCCGTGTCCCCTGCGTCGGCAGGCGGACTCTCAACCGCTGCGCCACCAGGGAAGCCCCTGTTTTGAATTTTTTTGGTCCGTTCCCTACCTCAGCACAATATTTTAGGGCAGGTGTCCTTTACGGCCCTGAGTCCTTGTGACTATTAAGTGACCATTAGCTGCGGGCTTAAAGCCGCTCTTGCGGGAAACGGCCACAAGGCGGCAGCATTTCTACCTTTGCAGCTCTGGGTTCCTGGGCGACAGCGCTTTCCGGGAAATCGTGTTAGTAGCCTGCAGATTAGAGGGGAATGTGCCAGGGCAAACCCCCAAGAGCTTATACCTCCTACTTCTTGTTTTTTAAGTTAAATTTTTTTTAGGTATCAGAGCAAGTTTGATAAAAAAAAAATGCAGTTTCTCCTAAGTGTACAGAATCTGGTTCATCATATCAACGTATCCGTCTATTCCTCTTTGGATCCTTTCCCGTGTAGGTTATTATAGAGTGTTGAGTGGACCTCTTGGCGTTCCATAGGTATTCTGTGGTTATATATTTCATCTGTATTAGTACATGTCTGTTAACCCCCATATCATAATTCATACATTCCTTTCACCTTTCCATTTGGCTAAACGTAATTTTGTTTTCTTAATCCATGCTCTTCCTTCTCTTGGAAATAAGTTCATGAGTATCAATTTTGAGGTAACACCTATAAGTGATGTCATAGGATATCTGTCTTTCAGTTTCTTTCTTACTTCAAGTTGGGTGGTTATCTCTAGGTCCTTATATGGTGGTGCAAACGGCACTGTTTCCTTGTTTTCCGTGGCTAATATTCCATTGTTGACATGGACCACTTCCTCTTTGTGCATTTTCCTGTTGCTGGACATTTCGGTTTCTTCCAAGTCTTGGCTATATTAAATGTTTCTGCCGTGCAGGATTGCCAGCCTGTGTCTCTTCCATTCTGCCCTGCTCAGGGGATAGGCGCATCAAAGGACCTACCAGATCACATGGTAGCTCAGTTTTTACCCTTAAACGCACCTCCATTATGTTCTCCCTGCTGGCTGTTACCAGTTGACATCCCCCCAGCAGCTAGTGGGTACACAGTTTTCTGAAACCCCTTCAGCATTTATTCTTTGTAGACTTTTTGCTGAAGAGCATTCTGACGGCTGTGAGGTGAACATTTCTGTCGATTGGATTTGCATGGCTTTATTAATTGCTGATGTTGAGCATTTTTAAATTCCCTTTTATTTTAAAGGAACAAAGAAGACAGAATGGGCGTAAAACATGCCTCTTGAAATTGTCTTCTTGAAATGTTGACGTCTTTTGAATTTTCTGGTCGATTTACGACCCCAGGATTTTTTTTTTTTTTTTTGATGGCAGGTGTCATTTACTGGCCTGCAATTATTTTGAATATTAAGTGACCATTAGCGCTGTTGTGTGAAACGGCCAGAAGGCGGCAGCACTTCTCCTTACCAAATCTGGTTACTAGGGCATCAGTAACCAGAATGGAAGTGGCGTTGTAAATTGTAAATTAGAATGGAGTGTGCCAGGAAAAAGCCCCTTAGGTTTATGTCTCATTACTTGCTGTTCGTTTTTTAAATTTAATTTTTATTTTGTGTCAGAGCAAATTTGATTACAATGTTTTGCTTGTTCTAGGTGTGCAAGATGTGGTTGTTTTACACGTATACATGTATCTATTCTTCTTCGGGTCCTTCTCCCATGTAGCTTATGACACCATGTTGAGTAGTCTCCTCTTGGTATGCCGTAGGTCTGTGGCGACTTTGTATTTCACACGTGTTTGTATATCTCTGTCAACCCCAATGTCCTAATGTATCCAATCCTCACACCTTTCCATTTGGTGAACCATAAGTTTGCTTAATGAATCTGTGATTGGATGTCTCTGTGGAAATATCTTCACTGGTATCGATTTTTAGGTAACCCCTATAAGTGGTATCATACGTTAGGTGTCTTTTGCTTTCTCGCTTACTGCACGTTGCGTGATCACCTCTAGACTCATCTGTGGTGCTACAAGTGGCATTGATTCATTTTTTTCCCCACGCTAATATTCCATCTCTACACGTAGCAGTTCTTCTTTGTCCACTCATCTGTTGGTGGACTTTTGGTTGCTTCCGTGCCTTGGCTATTGTAATACTGCTGCAGTGATTTCCTGCCTGTGTCTTTCCAATTCTGTCTTCTTAGGCTATAGGCCGCGGAGTGGGCCTGCTGGATCATAGAGTAGCTGAATGTGTACCTTTTAAAGGCACCTCCGTTCTGTTCCCATGAGTGGCTCTTACCAGGTTACGTCCCACTTGAAACTGAGGGTATGCATGTCTCCACAACCTCTTCAGCATTGATCGTTTGTAGTTTCTTTGCTGATGGTTATTCTGACTGGGGTGAGTTGATAGCTCTTTGTGGTTGGATTTGCATGTGTCTCATAATCCCTTGAAATTGAGCTCTGAGGCATGTCCTTTTATGTTTCAAACTGTTATGACAGCTTACGTCTTCAAATTGTTTTCTTGAAATATGTGCCACATTTTGAAATATTTTGGCCTTTACCTGCGTCAGGACATTTTGAGGGCAGGTTTCCTTTGCAGCCCTGCAGTACTTGGGCATATGAAGTGACCATTCGCACAGATTTCCAAGCTGCTGTTGCAGGTATCGGCCAGAGGCCGGCAGCCTTTCTACGATGCCCACTCTGGTACCTAGGGAGACAGACCTTCCTGCCAGTGGTGTTCCTCAGATATCAATTAGACTGCCATGTGCCCTGATAAACCCCCCAAAGCTTATGTCTCCTTACTCATGTTTGTTTTTTTAATTCATATTTTCTAGTGGAGTAATATTCCGTCGTGTGCATGGACCACTTCTTCTTGGTGCACTCCTCTGTTGATGGACATTTTCGTTGCTTCCAAGTGTCGGCTATGGTAAGTATTGCTGGGGCGCAGGATTGCCAGCCTGTGCCTTTTGATTCTCATTTTCTCAGGTGATAGGCCCAGCAGTGGGTGTTGACTGATTGACTAGTAGCTCAATGTTTCCCTTTTCAAAGCACCTCCACTGTGTTTTCATTAGTGGCTCTTACCACGTCCCCCTTAGAACCGAGGGTACGCATTTCTCCACAATCCCTTCAGCATTTATTGTTTGCAGCATTTCTGCTAATGGCCATTCCGAGTGCTGTGAGCGGATAGGTTTTTGTAATTTGGGTTTGCATGTCTTTAAAAATTCCTAAAATTCATCATTTTTCCACGCCTGTTTTCTTTTCTTTTCTTTAAAAAGAAAGGAAAAGAAAAGAAAAACGTGGGGGTACAATATACCTCTTGAAATCGTTTTCTTGGAATGTTGCCCTCTTTTGAATTTTTGGTCGATGTTTGACCCCAGGATTTTTTTGGAGGGCAGGTGTTATTTACAGGCCTGCAAGTTTGGTGACTATTTAATGACCATTAGCACTGGGTTTAAAGCTGCTGTTTTGGGAAACGGCCACAAGGCGGCAGCATTTCTCCATTCCCAAATCTGGGTACTAGGGCAGCAGAGCCTTTCTGGAAGTCGTGTTCCTAGGTTGTACATTAGAATGGAATGTGCCAGGAGAAACGCCCATAAGTTTATGTGGCATTACTTCTGGTTGGTTTTTTAAACTATTTTAATCGGGGTAACGATTAGAATATTGTTCGTCCTAGGTGTACACAGTCTGGTTCATTTGTACATTATATACGTCTATTCACGTACAGATCCTCTTCCCCTGTGAAATATCACAGAGTGTTCCGTACACCTCCCTTGCTACGTGGTCGGTCTTTTTGATATTTGTATACGTGTGGTAACGCTAATCTTAATTTATCCATTCCGCCCACCTTTCCTTTTAGATAAGCATAGTTGTTTTCTAAGTCTGTGAGTGTCTTTCTCTGTGCAAATATGTTCATTTGTGTCAGTTATTACATAACGCCTATAAGTGGTATCATAGGATATAGGTCTTTGGCTTTCCGACTTACCGCACGTTCTGCGATTATCTCCAAGCTCATCTATGGTGCCTCAAAGAGCAGTGTTCCATTGTGTACACGGACCATTTCTTCTTAATCCATTCGTCTGTTGATGGACATTTTGGTAGCTTCACCGTCTTGGCTATTGTGAATAAGGCCTCAGTGCAGCTGTTGCAGCCCGGGTCTCCTCGCTTCTGGTCTTCTCAGGTGAGAGGCCCAGTGGTGTGACTGCTGGATTGAATGGTACCTCAATTTTTACTTCTAAAGGCAGCTCCTTTCTGTTCTTATTGGCTGTTACCACTTGACATCTCGCCAGCAGCTAGAGGGCACACAGTTCTCTAAAACCCCTTCAGTGTTGACTGTGTGTAGAATTTTTGCTGATCGTCGGTCGACAGGTGTGTGTTGCAAACTTTTTGTAGATTAGATCTGCATGAGTCTAATAATTCCTGAGGTTGAGCTTTTATCCATTTCCCTTTCTATTTATGTATGTATGTATGTATTTAGTTATCTACCTATCTATTTAGTTTTGCGGTACGCGGGCCTCTCACCGTTGTGGCCTCTCCCGTTGCGGAGCACAGGCTCTGGACGCGCAGGCTCAGCGGCCATGGCTCACGGGCCCAGCCACTCCGCGGCATGTGGGATCTTCCCGGACCGGGGCACGAACCCGTGTCCCCTGCGTCGGCAGGCGGACTCTCAACCGCTGCGCCACCAGGGAAGCCCCTGTTTTGAATTTTTTTGGTCCGTTCCCTACCTCAGCACAATATTTTAGGGCAGGTGTCCTTTACGGCCCTGAGTCCTTGTGACTATTAAGTGACCATTAGCTGCGGGCTTAAAGCCGCTCTTGCGGGAAACGGCCACAAGGCGGCAGCATTTCTACCTTTGCAGCTCTGGGTTCCTGGGCGACAGCGCTTTCCGGGAAATCGTGTTAGTAGCCTGCAGATTAGAGGGGAATGTGCCAGGGCAAACCCCCAAGAGCTTATACCTCCTACTTCTTGTTTTTTAAGTTAAATTTTTTTTAGGTATCAGAGCAAGTTTGATAAAAAAAAAATGCAGTTTCTCCTAAGTGTACAGAATCTGGTTCATCATATCAACGTATCCGTCTATTCCTCTTTGGATCCTTTCCCGTGTAGGTTATTATAGAGTGTTGAGTGGACCTCTTGGCGTTCCATAGGTATTCTGTGGTTATATATTTCATCTGTATTAGTACATGTCTGTTAACCCCCATATCATAATTCATACATTCCTTTCACCTTTCCATTTGGCTAAACGTAATTTTGTTTTCTTAATCCATGCTCTTCCTTCTCTTGGAAATAAGTTCATGAGTATCAATTTTGAGGTAACACCTATAAGTGATGTCATAGGATATCTGTCTTTCAGTTTCTTTCTTACTTCAAGTTGGGTGGTTATCTCTAGGTCCTTATATGGTGGTGCAAACGGCACTGTTTCCTTGTTTTCCGTGGCTAATATTCCATTGTTGACATGGACCACTTCCTCTTTGTGCATTTTCCTGTTGCTGGACATTTCGGTTTCTTCCAAGTCTTGGCTATATTAAATGTTTCTGCCGTGCAGGATTGCCAGCCTGTGTCTCTTCCATTCTGCCCTGCTCAGGGGATAGGCGCATCAAAGGACCTACCAGATCACATGGTAGCTCAGTTTTTACCCTTAAACGCACCTCCATTATGTTCTCCCTGCTGGCTGTTACCAGTTGACATCCCCCCAGCAGCTAGTGGGTACACAGTTTTCTGAAACCCCTTCAGCATTTATTCTTTGTAGACTTTTTGCTGAAGAGCATTCTGACGGCTGTGAGGTGAACATTTCTGTCGATTGGATTTGCATGGCTTTATTAATTGCTGATGTTGAGCATTTTTAAATTCCCTTTTATTTTAAAGGAACAAAGAAGACAGAATGGGCGTAAAACATGCCTCTTGAAATTGTCTTCTTGAAATGTTGACGTCTTTTGAATTTTCTGGTCGATTTACGACCCCAGGATTTTTTTTTTTTTTTTTGATGGCAGGTGTCATTTACTGGCCTGCAATTATTTTGAATATTAAGTGACCATTAGCGCTGTTGTGTGAAACGGCCAGAAGGCGGCAGCACTTCTCCTTACCAAATCTGGTTACTAGGGCATCAGTAACCAGAATGGAAGTGGCGTTGTAAATTGTAAATTAGAATGGAGTGTGCCAGGAAAAAGCCCCTTAGGTTTATGTCTCATTACTTGCTGTTCGTTTTTTAAATTTAATTTTTATTTTGTGTCAGAGCAAATTTGATTACAATGTTTTGCTTGTTCTAGGTGTGCAAGATGTGGTTGTTTTACACGTATACATGTATCTATTCTTCTTCGGGTCCTTCTCCCATGTAGCTTATGACACCATGTTGAGTAGTCTCCTCTTGGTATGCCGTAGGTCTGTGGCGACTTTGTATTTCACACGTGTTTGTATATCTCTGTCAACCCCAATGTCCTAATGTATCCAATCCTCACACCTTTCCATTTGGTGAACCATAAGTTTGCTTAATGAATCTGTGATTGGATGTCTCTGTGGAAATATCTTCACTGGTATCGATTTTTAGGTAACCCCTATAAGTGGTATCATACGTTAGGTGTCTTTTGCTTTCTCGCTTACTGCACGTTGCGTGATCACCTCTAGACTCATCTGTGGTGCTACAAGTGGCATTGATTCATTTTTTTCCCCACGCTAATATTCCATCTCTACACGTAGCAGTTCTTCTTTGTCCACTCATCTGTTGGTGGACTTTTGGTTGCTTCCGTGCCTTGGCTATTGTAATACTGCTGCAGTGATTTCCTGCCTGTGTCTTTCCAATTCTGTCTTCTTAGGCTATAGGCCGCGGAGTGGGCCTGCTGGATCATAGAGTAGCTGAATGTGTACCTTTTAAAGGCACCTCCGTTCTGTTCCCATGAGTGGCTCTTACCAGGTTACGTCCCACTTGAAACTGAGGGTATGCATGTCTCCACAACCTCTTCAGCATTGATCGTTTGTAGTTTCTTTGCTGATGGTTATTCTGACTGGGGTGAGTTGATAGCTCTTTGTGGTTGGATTTGCATGTGTCTCATAATCCCTTGAAATTGAGCTCTGAGGCATGTCCTTTTATGTTTCAAACTGTTATGACAGCTTACGTCTTCAAATTGTTTTCTTGAAATATGTGCCACATTTTGAAATATTTTGGCCTTTACCTGCGTCAGGACATTTTGAGGGCAGGTTTCCTTTGCAGCCCTGCAGTACTTGGGCATATGAAGTGACCATTCGCACAGATTTCCAAGCTGCTGTTGCAGGTATCGGCCAGAGGCCGGCAGCCTTTCTACGATGCCCACTCTGGTACCTAGGGAGACAGACCTTCCTGCCAGTGGTGTTCCTCAGATATCAATTAGACTGCCATGTGCCCTGATAAACCCCCCAAAGCTTATGTCTCCTTACTCATGTTTGTTTTTTTAATTCATATTTTCTAGTGGAGTAATATTCCGTCGTGTGCATGGACCACTTCTTCTTGGTGCACTCCTCTGTTGATGGACATTTTCGTTGCTTCCAAGTGTCGGCTATGGTAAGTATTGCTGGGGCGCAGGATTGCCAGCCTGTGCCTTTTGATTCTCATTTTCTCAGGTGATAGGCCCAGCAGTGGGTGTTGACTGATTGACTAGTAGCTCAATGTTTCCCTTTTCAAAGCACCTCCACTGTGTTTTCATTAGTGGCTCTTACCACGTCCCCCTTAGAACCGAGGGTACGCATTTCTCCACAATCCCTTCAGCATTTATTGTTTGCAGCATTTCTGCTAATGGCCATTCCGAGTGCTGTGAGCGGATAGGTTTTTGTAATTTGGGTTTGCATGTCTTTAAAAATTCCTAAAATTCATCATTTTTCCACGCCTGTTTTCTTTTCTTTTCTTTAAAAAGAAAGGAAAAGAAAAGAAAAACGTGGGGGTACAATATACCTCTTGAAATCGTTTTCTTGGAATGTTGCCCTCTTTTGAATTTTTGGTCGATGTTTGACCCCAGGATTTTTTTGGAGGGCAGGTGTTATTTACAGGCCTGCAAGTTTGGTGACTATTTAATGACCATTAGCACTGGGTTTAAAGCTGCTGTTTTGGGAAACGGCCACAAGGCGGCAGCATTTCTCCATTCCCAAATCTGGGTACTAGGGCAGCAGAGCCTTTCTGGAAGTCGTGTTCCTAGGTTGTACATTAGAATGGAATGTGCCAGGAGAAACGCCCATAAGTTTATGTGGCATTACTTCTGGTTGGTTTTTTAAACTATTTTAATCGGGGTAACGATTAGAATATTGTTCGTCCTAGGTGTACACAGTCTGGTTCATTTGTACATTATATACGTCTATTCACGTACAGATCCTCTTCCCCTGTGAAATATCACAGAGTGTTCCGTACACCTCCCTTGCTACGTGGTCGGTCTTTTTGATATTTGTATACGTGTGGTAACGCTAATCTTAATTTATCCATTCCGCCCACCTTTCCTTTTAGATAAGCATAGTTGTTTTCTAAGTCTGTGAGTGTCTTTCTCTGTGCAAATATGTTCATTTGTGTCAGTTATTACATAACGCCTATAAGTGGTATCATAGGATATAGGTCTTTGGCTTTCCGACTTACCGCACGTTCTGCGATTATCTCCAAGCTCATCTATGGTGCCTCAAAGAGCAGTGTTCCATTGTGTACACGGACCATTTCTTCTTAATCCATTCGTCTGTTGATGGACATTTTGGTAGCTTCACCGTCTTGGCTATTGTGAATAAGGCCTCAGTGCAGCTGTTGCAGCCCGGGTCTCCTCGCTTCTGGTCTTCTCAGGTGAGAGGCCCAGTGGTGTGACTGCTGGATTGAATGGTACCTCAATTTTTACTTCTAAAGGCAGCTCCTTTCTGTTCTTATTGGCTGTTACCACTTGACATCTCGCCAGCAGCTAGAGGGCACACAGTTCTCTAAAACCCCTTCAGTGTTGACTGTGTGTAGAATTTTTGCTGATCGTCGGTCGACAGGTGTGTGTTGCAAACTTTTTGTAGATTAGATCTGCATGAGTCTAATAATTCCTGAGGTTGAGCTTTTATCCATTTCCCTTTCTATTTATGTATGTATGTATGTATTTAGTTATCTACCTATCTATTTAGTTTTGCGGTACGCGGGCCTCTCACCGTTGTGGCCTCTCCCGTTGCGGAGCACAGGCTCTGGACGCGCAGGCTCAGCGGCCATGGCTCACGGGCCCAGCCACTCCGCGGCATGTGGGATCTTCCCGGACCGGGGCACGAACCCGTGTCCCCTGCGTCGGCAGGCGGACTCTCAACCGCTGCGCCACCAGGGAAGCCCCTGTTTTGAATTTTTTTGGTCCGTTCCCTACCTCAGCACAATATTTTAGGGCAGGTGTCCTTTACGGCCCTGAGTCCTTGTGACTATTAAGTGACCATTAGCTGCGGGCTTAAAGCCGCTCTTGCGGGAAACGGCCACAAGGCGGCAGCATTTCTACCTTTGCAGCTCTGGGTTCCTGGGCGACAGCGCTTTCCGGGAAATCGTGTTAGTAGCCTGCAGATTAGAGGGGAATGTGCCAGGGCAAACCCCCAAGAGCTTATACCTCCTACTTCTTGTTTTTTAAGTTAAATTTTTTTTAGGTATCAGAGCAAGTTTGATAAAAAAAAAATGCAGTTTCTCCTAAGTGTACAGAATCTGGTTCATCATATCAACGTATCCGTCTATTCCTCTTTGGATCCTTTCCCGTGTAGGTTATTATAGAGTGTTGAGTGGACCTCTTGGCGTTCCATAGGTATTCTGTGGTTATATATTTCATCTGTATTAGTACATGTCTGTTAACCCCCATATCATAATTCATACATTCCTTTCACCTTTCCATTTGGCTAAACGTAATTTTGTTTTCTTAATCCATGCTCTTCCTTCTCTTGGAAATAAGTTCATGAGTATCAATTTTGAGGTAACACCTATAAGTGATGTCATAGGATATCTGTCTTTCAGTTTCTTTCTTACTTCAAGTTGGGTGGTTATCTCTAGGTCCTTATATGGTGGTGCAAACGGCACTGTTTCCTTGTTTTCCGTGGCTAATATTCCATTGTTGACATGGACCACTTCCTCTTTGTGCATTTTCCTGTTGCTGGACATTTCGGTTTCTTCCAAGTCTTGGCTATATTAAATGTTTCTGCCGTGCAGGATTGCCAGCCTGTGTCTCTTCCATTCTGCCCTGCTCAGGGGATAGGCGCATCAAAGGACCTACCAGATCACATGGTAGCTCAGTTTTTACCCTTAAACGCACCTCCATTATGTTCTCCCTGCTGGCTGTTACCAGTTGACATCCCCCCAGCAGCTAGTGGGTACACAGTTTTCTGAAACCCCTTCAGCATTTATTCTTTGTAGACTTTTTGCTGAAGAGCATTCTGACGGCTGTGAGGTGAACATTTCTGTCGATTGGATTTGCATGGCTTTATTAATTGCTGATGTTGAGCATTTTTAAATTCCCTTTTATTTTAAAGGAACAAAGAAGACAGAATGGGCGTAAAACATGCCTCTTGAAATTGTCTTCTTGAAATGTTGACGTCTTTTGAATTTTCTGGTCGATTTACGACCCCAGGATTTTTTTTTTTTTGTTTGTTTGATGGCAGGTGTCATTTACTGGCCTGCAATTATTTTGAATATTAAGTGACCATTAGCGCTGTTGTGTGAAACGGCCAGAAGGCGGCAGCACTTCTCCTTACCAAATCTGGTTACTAGGGCATCAGTAACCAGAATGGAAGTGGCGTTGTAAATTGTAAATTAGAATGGAGTGTGCCAGGAAAAAGCCCCTTAGGTTTATGTCTCATTACTTGCTGTTCGTTTTTTAAATTTAATTTTTATTTTGTGTCAGAGCAAATTTGATTACAATGTTTTGCTTGTTCTAGGTGTGCAAGATGTGGTTGTTTTACACGTATACATGTATCTATTCTTCTTCGGGTCCTTCTCCCATGTAGCTTATGACACCATGTTGAGTAGTCTCCTCTTGGTATGCCGTAGGTCTGTGGCGACTTTGTATTTCACACGTGTTTGTATATCTCTGTCAACCCCAATGTCCTAATGTATCCAATCCTCACACCTTTCCATTTGGTGAACCATAAGTTTGCTTAATGAATCTGTGATTGGATGTCTCTGTGGAAATATCTTCACTGGTATCGATTTTTAGGTAACCCCTATAAGTGGTATCATACGTTAGGTGTCTTTTGCTTTCTCGCTTACTGCACGTTGCGTGATCACCTCTAGACTCATCTGTGGTGCTACAAGTGGCATTGATTCATTTTTTTCCCCACGCTAATATTCCATCTCTACACGTAGCAGTTCTTCTTTGTCCACTCATCTGTTGGTGGACTTTTGGTTGCTTCCGTGCCTTGGCTATTGTAATACTGCTGCAGTGCAGATTTCCTGCCTGTGTCTTTCCAATTCTGTCTTCTTAGGCTATAGGCCGCGGAGTGGGCCTGCTGGATCATAGAGTAGCTGAATGTGTACCTTTTAAAGGCACCTCCGTTCTGTTCCCATGAGTGGCTCTTACCAGGTTACGTCCCACTTGAAACTGAGGGTATGCATGTCTCCACAACCTCTTCAGCATTGATCGTTTGTAGTTTCTTTGCTGATGGTTATTCTGACTGGGGTGAGTTGATAGCTCTTTGTGGTTGGATTTGCATGTGTCTCATAATCCCTTGAAATTGAGCTCTGAGGCATGTCCTTTTATGTTTCAAACTGTTATGACAGCTTACGTCTTCAAATTGTTTTCTTGAAATATGTGCCACATTTTGAAATATTTTGGCCTTTACCTGCGTCAGGACATTTTGAGGGCAGGTTTCCTTTGCAGCCCTGCAGTACTTGGGCATATGAAGTGACCATTCGCACAGATTTCCAAGCTGCTGTTGCAGGTATCGGCCAGAGGCCGGCAGCCTTTCTACGATGCCCACTCTGGTACCTAGGGAGACAGACCTTCCTGCCAGTGGTGTTCCTCAGATATCAATTAGACTGCCATGTGCCCTGATAAACCCCCCCAAAGCTTATGTCTCCTTACTCATGTTTGTTTTTTTAATTCATATTTTCTAGTGGAGTAATATTCCATCGTGTGCATGGACCACTTCTTCTTGGTGCACTCCTCTGTTGATGGACATTTTCGTTGCTTCCAAGTGTCGGCTATGGTAAGTATTGCTGGGGCGCAGGATTGCCAGCCTGTGCCTTTTGATTCTCATTTTCTCAGGTGATAGGCCCAGCAGTGGGTGTTGACTGATTGACTAGTAGCTCAATGTTTCCCTTTTCAAAGCACCTCCACTGTGTTTTCATTAGTGGCTCTTACCACGTCCCCCTTAGAACCGAGGGTACGCATTTCTCCACAATCCCTTCAGCATTTATTGTTTGCAGCATTTCTGCTAATGGCCATTCCGAGTGCTGTGAGCGGATAGGTTTTTGTAATTTGGGTTTGCATGTCTTTAAAAATTCCTAAAATTCATCATTTTTCCACGCCTGTTTTCTTTTCTTTTCTTTAAAAAGAAAGGAAAAGAAAAGAAAAACGTGGGGGTACAATATACCTCTTGAAATCGTTTTCTTGGAATGTTGCCCTCTTTTGAATTTTTGGTCGATGTTTGACCCCAGGATTTTTTTGGAGGGCAGGTGTTATTTACAGGCCTGCAAGTTTGGTGACTATTTAATGACCATTAGCACTGGGTTTAAAGCTGCTGTTTTGGGAAACGGCCACAAGGCGGCAGCATTTCTCCATTCCCAAATCTGGGTACTAGGGCAGCAGAGCCTTTCTGGAAGTCGTGTTCCTAGGTTGTACATTAGAATGGAATGTGCCAGGAGAAACGCCCATAAGTTTATGTGGCATTACTTCTGGTTGGTTTTTTAAACTATTTTAATCGGGGTAACGATTAGAATATTGTTTGTCCTAGGTGTACACAGTCTGGTTCATTTGTACATTATATACGTCTATTCACGTACAGATCCTCTTCCCCTGTGAAATATCACAGAGTGTTCCGTACACCTCCCTTGCTACGTGGTCGGTCTTTTTGATATTTGTATACGTGTGGTAACGCTAATCTTAATTTATCCATTCCGCCCACCTTTCCTTTTAGATAAGCATAGTTGTTTTCTAAGTCTGTGAGTGTCTTTCTCTGTGCAAATATGTTCATTTGTGTCAGTTATTACATAACGCCTATAAGTGGTATCATAGGATATAGGTCTTTGGCTTTCCGACTTACCGCACGTTCTGCGATTATCTCCAAGCTCATCTATGGTGCCTCAAAGAGCAGTGTTCCATTGTGTACACGGACCATTTCTTCTTAATCCATTCGTCTGTTGATGGACATTTTGGTAGCTTCACCGTCTTGGCTATTGTGAATAAGGCCTCAGTGCAGCTGTTGCAGCCCGGGTCTCCTCGCTTCTGGTCTTCTCAGGTGAGAGGCCCAGTGGTGTGACTGCTGGATTGAATGGTACCTCAATTTTTACTTCTAAAGGCAGCTCCTTTCTGTTCTTATTGGCTGTTACCACTTGACATCTCGCCAGCAGCTAGAGGGTACACAGTTCTCTAAAACCCCTTCAGTGTTGACTGTGTGTAGAATTTTTGCTGATCGTCGGTCGACAGGTGTGTGTTGCAAACTTTTTGTAGATTAGATCTGCATGAGTCTAATAATTCCTGAGGTTGAGCTTTTATCCATTTCCCTTTCTATTTATGTATGTATGTATGTATTTAGTTATCTACCTATCTATTTAGTTTTGCGGTACGCGGGCCTCTCACCGTTGTGGCCTCTCCCGTTGCGGAGCACAGGCTCTGGACGCGCAGGCTCAGCGGCCATGGCTCACGGGCCCAGCCACTCCGCGGCATGTGGGATCTTCCCGGACCGGGGCACGAACCCGTGTCCCCTGCGTCGGCAGGCGGACTCTCAACCGCTGCGCCACCAGGGAAGCCCCTGTTTTGAATTTTTTTGGTCCGTTCCCTACCTCAGCACAATATTTTAGGGCAGGTGTCCTTTACGGCCCTGAGTCCTTGTGACTATTAAGTGACCATTAGCTGCGGGCTTAAAGCCGCTCTTGCGGGAAACGGCCACAAGGCGGCAGCATTTCTACCTTTGCAGCTCTGGGTTCCTGGGCGACAGCGCTTTCCGGGAAATCGTGTTAGTAGCCTGCAGATTAGAGGGGAATGTGCCAGGGCAAACCCCCAAGAGCTTATACCTCCTACTTCTTGTTTTTTAAGTTAAATTTTTTTTAGGTATCAGAGCAAGTTTGATTAAAAAAATGCAGTTTCTCCTAAGTGTACAGAATCTGGTTCATCATATCAACGTATCCGTCTATTCCTCTTTGGATCCTTTCCCGTGTAGGTTATTATAGAGTGTTGAGTGGACCTCTTGGCGTTCCATAGGTATTCTGTGGTTATATATTTCATCTGTATTAGTACATGTCTGTTAACCCCCATATCATAATTCATACATTCCTTTCACCTTTCCATTTGGCTAAACGTAATTTTGTTTTCTTAATCCATGCTCTTCCTTCTCTTGGAAATAAGTTCATGAGTATCAATTTTGAGGTAACACCTATAAGTGATGTCATAGGATATCTGTCTTTCAGTTTCTTTCTTACTTCAAGTTGGGTGGTTATCTCTAGGTCCTTATATGGTGGTGCAAACGGCACTGTTTCCTTGTTTTCCGTGGCTAATATTCCATTGTTGACATGGACCACTTCCTCTTTGTGCATTTTCCTGTTGCTGGACATTTCGGTTTCTTCCAAGTCTTGGCTATATTAAATGTTTCTGCCGTGCAGGATTGCCAGCCTGTGTCTCTTCCATTCTGCCCTGCTCAGGGGATAGGCGCATCAAAGGACCTACCAGATCACATGGTAGCTCAGTTTTTACCCTTAAACGCACCTCCATTATGTTCTCCCTGCTGGCTGTTACCAGTTGACATCCCCCCCAGCAGCTAGTGGGTACACAGTTTTCTGAAACCCCTTCAGCATTTATTCTTTGTAGACTTTTTGCTGAAGAGCATTCTGACGGCTGTGAGGTGAACATTTCTGTCGATTGGATTTGCATGGCTTTATTAATTGCTGATGTTGAGCATTTTTAAATTCCCTTTTATTTTAAAGGAACAAAGAAGACAGAATGGGCGTAAAACATGCCTCTTGAAATTGTCTTCTTGAAATGTTGACGTCTTTTGAATTTTCTGGTCGATTTACGACCCCAGGATTTTTTTTTTTTTTTTTTGATGGCAGGTGTCATTTACTGGCCTGCAATTATTTTGAATATTAAGTGACCATTAGCGCTGTTGTGTGAAACGGCCAGAAGGCGGCAGCACTTCTCCTTACCAAATCTGGTTACTAGGGCATCAGTAACCAGAATGGAAGTGGCGTTGTAAATTGTAAATTAGAATGGAGTGTGCCAGGAAAAAGCCCCTTAGGTTTATGTCTCATTACTTGCTGTTCGTTTTTTAAATTTAATTTTTATTTTGTGTCAGAGCAAATTTGATTACAATGTTTTGCTTGTTCTAGGTGTGCAAGATGTGGTTGTTTTACACGTATACATGTATCTATTCTTCTTCGGGTCCTTCTCCCATGTAGCTTATGACACCATGTTGAGTAGTCTCCTCTTGGTATGCCGTAGGTCTGTGGCGACTTTGTATTTCACACGTGTTTGTATATCTCTGTCAACCCCAATGTCCTAATGTATCCAATCCTCACACCTTTCCATTTGGTGAACCATAAGTTTGCTTAATGAATCTGTGATTGGATGTCTCTGTGGAAATATCTTCACTGGTATCGATTTTTAGGTAACCCCTATAAGTGGTATCATACGTTAGGTGTCTTTTGCTTTCTCGCTTACTGCACGTTGCGTGATCACCTCTAGACTCATCTGTGGTGCTACAAGTGGCATTGATTCATTTTTTTCCCCACGCTAATATTCCATCTCTACACGTAGCAGTTCTTCTTTGTCCACTCATCTGTTGGTGGACTTTTGGTTGCTTCCGTGCCTTGGCTATTGTAATACTGCTGCAGTGCAGATTTCCTGCCTGTGTCTTTCCAATTCTGTCTTCTTAGGCTATAGGCCGCGGAGTGGGCCTGCTGGATCATAGAGTAGCTGAATGTGTACCTTTTAAAGGCACCTCCGTTCTGTTCCCATGAGTGGCTCTTACCAGGTTACGTCCCACTTGAAACTGAGGGTATGCATGTCTCCACAACCTCTTCAGCATTGATCGTTTGTAGTTTCTTTGCTGATGGTTATTCTGACTGGGGTGAGTTGATAGCTCTTTGTGGTTGGATTTGCATGTGTCTCATAATCCCTTGAAATTGAGCTCTGAGGCATGTCCTTTTATGTTTCAAACTGTTATGACAGCTTACGTCTTCAAATTGTTTTCTTGAAATATGTGCCACATTTTGAAATATTTTGGCCTTTACCTGCGTCAGGACATTTTGAGGGCAGGTTTCCTTTGCAGCCCTGCAGTACTTGGGCATATGAAGTGACCATTCGCACAGATTTCCAAGCTGCTGTTGCAGGTATCGGCCAGAGGCCGGCAGCCTTTCTACGATGCCCACTCTGGTACCTAGGGAGACAGACCTTCCTGCCAGTGGTGTTCCTCAGATATCAATTAGACTGCCATGTGCCCTGATAAACCCCCCCAAAGCTTATGTCTCCTTACTCATGTTTGTTTTTTTAATTCATATTTTCTAGTGGAGTAATATTCCATCGTGTGCATGGACCACTTCTTCTTGGTGCACTCCTCTGTTGATGGACATTTTCGTTGCTTCCAAGTGTCGGCTATGGTAAGTATTGCTGGGGCGCAGGATTGCCAGCCTGTGCCTTTTGATTCTCATTTTCTCAGGTGATAGGCCCAGCAGTGGGTGTTGACTGATTGACTAGTAGCTCAATGTTTCCCTTTTCAAAGCACCTCCACTGTGTTTTCATTAGTGGCTCTTACCACGTCCCCCTTAGAACCGAGGGTACGCATTTCTCCACAATCCCTTCAGCATTTATTGTTTGCAGCATTTCTGCTAATGGCCATTCCGAGTGCTGTGAGCGGATAGGTTTTTGTAATTTGGGTTTGCATGTCTTTAAAAATTCCTAAAATTCATCATTTTTCCACGCCTGTTTTCTTTTCTTTTCTTTAAAAAGAAAGGAAAAGAAAAGAAAAACGTGGGGGTACAATATACCTCTTGAAATCGTTTTCTTGGAATGTTGCCCTCTTTTGAATTTTTGGTCGATGTTTGACCCCAGGATTTTTTTGGAGGGCAGGTGTTATTTACAGGCCTGCAAGTTTGGTGACTATTTAATGACCATTAGCACTGGGTTTAAAGCTGCTGTTTTGGGAAACGGCCACAAGGCGGCAGCATTTCTCCATTCCCAAATCTGGGTACTAGGGCAGCAGAGCCTTTCTGGAAGTCGTGTTCCTAGGTTGTACATTAGAATGGAATGTGCCAGGAGAAACGCCCATAAGTTTATGTGGCATTACTTCTGGTTGGTTTTTTAAACTATTTTAATCGGGGTAACGATTAGAATATTGTTTGTCCTAGGTGTACACAGTCTGGTTCATTTGTACATTATATACGTCTATTCACGTACAGATCCTCTTCCCCTGTGAAATATCACAGAGTGTTCCGTACACCTCCCTTGCTACGTGGTCGGTCTTTTTGATATTTGTATACGTGTGGTAACGCTAATCTTAATTTATCCATTCCGCCCACCTTTCCTTTTAGATAAGCATAGTTGTTTTCTAAGTCTGTGAGTGTCTTTCTCTGTGCAAATATGTTCATTTGTGTCAGTTATTACATAACGCCTATAAGTGGTATCATAGGATATAGGTCTTTGGCTTTCCGACTTACCGCACGTTCTGCGATTATCTCCAAGCTCATCTATGGTGCCTCAAAGAGCAGTGTTCCATTGTGTACACGGACCATTTCTTCTTAATCCATTCGTCTGTTGATGGACATTTTGGTAGCTTCACCGTCTTGGCTATTGTGAATAAGGCCTCAGTGCAGCTGTTGCAGCCCGGGTCTCCTCGCTTCTGGTCTTCTCAGGTGAGAGGCCCAGTGGTGTGACTGCTGGATTGAATGGTACCTCAATTTTTACTTCTAAAGGCAGCTCCTTTCTGTTCTTATTGGCTGTTACCACTTGACATCTCACCAGCAGCTAGAGGGTACACAGTTCTCTAAAACCCCTTCAGTGTTGACTGTGTGTAGAATTTTTGCTGATCGTCGGTCGACAGGTGTGTGTTGCAAACTTTTTGTAGATTAGATCTGCATGAGTCTAATAATTCCTGAGGTTGAGCTTTTATCCATTTCCCTTTCTATTTATGTATGTATGTATGTATTTAGTTATCTACCTATCTATTTAGTTTTGCGGTACGCGGGCCTCTCACCGTTGTGGCCTCTCCCGTTGCGGAGCACAGGCTCTGGACGCGCAGGCTCAGCGGCCATGGCCCACGGGCCCAGCCACTCCGCGGCATGTGGGATCTTCCCGGACCGGGGCACGAACCCGTGTCCCCTGCGTCGGCAGGCGGACTCTCAACCGCTGCGCCACCAGGGAAGCCCCTGTTTTGAATTTTTTTGGTCCGTTCCCTACCTCAGCACAATATTTTAGGGCAGGTGTCCTTTACGGCCCTGAGTCCTTGTGACTATTAAGTGACCATTAGCTGCGGGCTTAAAGCCGCTCTTGCGGGAAACGGCCACAAGGCGGCAGCATTTCTACCTTTGCAGCTCTGGGTTCCTGGGCGACAGCGCTTTCCGGGAAATCGTGTTAGTAGCCTGCAGATTAGAGGGGAATGTGCCAGGGCAAACCCCCAAGAGCTTATACCTCCTACTTCTTGTTTTTTAAATTAAATTTTTTTTAGGTATCAGAGCAAGTTTGATAAAAAAAATGCAGTTTCTCCTAAGTGTACAGAATCTGGTTCATCATATCAACGTATCCGTCTATTCCTCTTTGGATCCTTTCCCGTGTAGGTTATTATAGAGTGTTGAGTGGACCTCTTGGCGTTCCATAGGTATTCTGTGGTTATATATTTCATCTGTATTAGTACATGTCTGTTAACCCCCATATCATAATTCATACATTCCTTTCACCTTTCCATTTGGCTAAACGTAATTTTGTTTTCTTAATCCATGCTCTTCCTTCTCTTGGAAATAAGTTCATGAGTATCAATTTTGAGGTAACACCTATAAGTGATGTCATAGGATATCTGTCTTTCAGTTTCTTTCTTACTTCAAGTTGGGTGGTTATCTCTAGGTCCTTATATGGTGGTGCAAACGGCACTGTTTCCTTGTTTTCCGTGGCTAATATTCCATTGTTGACATGGACCACTTCCTCTTTGTGCATTTTCCTGTTGCTGGACATTTCGGTTTCTTCCAAGTCTTGGCTATATTAAATGTTTCTGCCGTGCAGGATTGCCAGCCTGTGTCTCTTCCATTCTGCCCTGCTCAGGGGATAGGCGCATCAAAGGACCTACCAGATCACATGGTAGCTCAGTTTTTACCCTTAAACGCACCTCCATTATGTTCTCCCTGCTGGCTGTTACCAGTTGACATCCCCCCAGCAGCTAGTGGGTACACAGTTTTCTGAAACCCCTTCAGCATTTATTCTTTGTAGACTTTTTGCTGAAGAGCATTCTGACGGCTGTGAGGTGAACATTTCTGTCGATTGGATTTGCATGGCTTTATTAATTGCTGATGTTGAGCATTTTTAAATTCCCTTTTATTTTAAAGGAACAAAGAAGACAGAATGGGCGTAAAACATGCCTCTTGAAATTGTCTTCTTGAAATGTTGACGTCTTTTGAATTTTCTGGTCGATTTACGACCCCAGGATTTTTTTTTTTTTTTTTGATGGCAGGTGTCATTTACTGGCCTGCAATTATTTTGAATATTAAGTGACCATTAGCGCTGTTGTGTGAAACGGCCAGAAGGCGGCAGCACTTCTCCTTACCAAATCTGGTTACTAGGGCATCAGTAACCAGAATGGAAGTGGCGTTGTAAATTGTAAATTAGAATGGAGTGTGCCAGGAAAAAGCCCCTTAGGTTTATGTCTCATTACTTGCTGTTCGTTTTTTAAATTTAATTTTTATTTTGTGTCAGAGCAAATTTGATTACAATGTTTTGCTTGTTCTAGGTGTGCAAGATGTGGTTGTTTTACACGTATACATGTATCTATTCTTCTTCGGGTCCTTCTCCCATGTAGCTTATGACACCATGTTGAGTAGTCTCCTCTTGGTATGCCGTAGGTCTGTGGCGACTTTGTATTTCACACGTGTTTGTATATCTCTGTCAACCCCAATGTCCTAATGTATCCAATCCTCACACCTTTCCATTTGGTGAACCATAAGTTTGCTTAATGAATCTGTGATTGGATGTCTCTGTGGAAATATCTTCACTGGTATCGATTTTTAGGTAACCCCTATAAGTGGTATCATACGTTAGGTGTCTTTTGCTTTCTCGCTTACTGCACGTTGCGTGATCACCTCTAGACTCATCTGTGGTGCTACAAGTGGCATTGATTCATTTTTTTCCCCACGCTAATATTCCATCTCTACACGTAGCAGTTCTTCTTTGTCCACTCATCTGTTGGTGGACTTTTGGTTGCTTCCGTGCCTTGGCTATTGTAATACTGCTGCAGTGCAGATTTCCTGCCTGTGTCTTTCCAATTCTGTCTTCTTAGGCTATAGGCCGCGGAGTGGGCCTGCTGGATCATAGAGTAGCTGAATGTGTACCTTTTAAAGGCACCTCCGTTCTGTTCCCATGAGTGGCTCTTACCAGGTTACGTCCCACTTGAAACTGAGGGTATGCATGTCTCCACAACCTCTTCAGCATTGATCGTTTGTAGTTTCTTTGCTGATGGTTATTCTGACTGGGGTGAGTTGATAGCTCTTTGTGGTTGGATTTGCATGTGTCTCATAATCCCTTGAAATTGAGCTCTGAGGCATGTCCTTTTATGTTTCAAACTGTTATGACAGCTTACGTCTTCAAATTGTTTTCTTGAAATATGTGCCACATTTTGAAATATTTTGGCCTTTACCTGCGTCAGGACATTTTGAGGGCAGGTTTCCTTTGCAGCCCTGCAGTACTTGGGCATATGAAGTGACCATTCGCACAGATTTCCAAGCTGCTGTTGCAGGTATCGGCCAGAGGCCGGCAGCCTTTCTACGATGCCCACTCTGGTACCTAGGGAGACAGACCTTCCTGCCAGTGGTGTTCCTCAGATATCAATTAGACTGCCATGTGCCCTGATAAACCCCCCAAAGCTTATGTCTCCTTACTCATGTTTGTTTTTTTAATTCATATTTTCTAGTGGAGTAATATTCCGTCGTGTGCATGGACCACTTCTTCTTGGTGCACTCCTCTGTTGATGGACATTTTCGTTGCTTCCAAGTGTCGGCTATGGTAAGTATTGCTGGGGCGCAGGATTGCCAGCCTGTGCCTTTTGATTCTCATTTTCTCAGGTGATAGGCCCAGCAGTGGGTGTTGACTGATTGACTAGTAGCTCAATGTTTCCCTTTTCAAAGCACCTCCACTGTGTTTTCATTAGTGGCTCTTACCACGTCCCCCTTAGAACCGAGGGTACGCATTTCTCCACAATCCCTTCAGCATTTATTGTTTGCAGCATTTCTGCTAATGGCCATTCCGAGTGCTGTGAGCGGATAGGTTTTTGTAATTTGGGTTTGCATGTCTTTAAAAATTCCTAAAATTCATCATTTTTCCACGCCTGTTTTCTTTTCTTTTCTTTAAAAAGAAAGGAAAAGAAAAGAAAAACGTGGGGGTACAATATACCTCTTGAAATCGTTTTCTTGGAATGTTGCCCTCTTTTGAATTTTTGGTCGATGTTTGACCCCAGGATTTTTTTGGAGGGCAGGTGTTATTTACAGGCCTGCAAGTTTGGTGACTATTTAATGACCATTAGCACTGGGTTTAAAGCTGCTGTTTTGGGAAACGGCCACAAGGCGGCAGCATTTCTCCATTCCCAAATCTGGGTACTAGGGCAGCAGAGCCTTTCTGGAAGTCGTGTTCCTAGGTTGTACATTAGAATGGAATGTGCCAGGAGAAACGCCCATAAGTTTATGTGGCATTACTTCTGGTTGGTTTTTTAAACTATTTTAATCGGGGTAACGATTAGAATATTGTTCGTCCTAGGTGTACACAGTCTGGTTCATTTGTACATTATATACGTCTATTCACGTACAGATCCTCTTCCCCTGTGAAATATCACAGAGTGTTCCGTACACCTCCCTTGCTACGTGGTCGGTCTTTTTGATATTTGTATACGTGTGGTAACGCTAATCTTAATTTATCCATTCCGCCCACCTTTCCTTTTAGATAAGCATAGTTGTTTTCTAAGTCTGTGAGTGTCTTTCTCTGTGCAAATATGTTCATTTGTGTCAGTTATTACATAACGCCTATAAGTGGTATCATAGGATATAGGTCTTTGGCTTTCCGACTTACCGCACGTTCTGCGATTATCTCCAAGCTCATCTATGGTGCCTCAAAGAGCAGTGTTCCATTGTGTACACGGACCATTTCTTCTTAATCCATTCGTCTGTTGATGGACATTTTGGTAGCTTCACCGTCTTGGCTATTGTGAATAAGGCCTCAGTGCAGCTGTTTCAGCCCGGGTCTCCTCGCTTCTGGTCTTCTCAGGTGAGAGGCCCAGTGGTGTGACTGCTGGATTGAATGGTACCTCAATTTTTACTTCTAAAGGCAGCTCCTTTCTGTTCTTATTGGCTGTTACCACTTGACATCTCGCCAGCAGCTAGAGGGTACACAGTTCTCTAAAACCCCTTCAGTGTTGACTGTGTGTAGAATTTTTGCTGATCGTCGGTCGACAGGTGTGTGTTGCAAACTTTTTGTAGATTAGATCTGCATGAGTCTAATAATTCCTGAGGTTGAGCTTTTATCCATTTCCCTTTCTATTTATGTATGTATGTATGTATTTAGTTATCTACCTATCTATTTAGTTTTGCGGTACGCGGGCCTCTCACCGTTGTGGCCTCTCCCGTTGCGGAGCACAGGCTCTGGACGCGCAGGCTCAGCGGCCATGGCTCACGGGCCCAGCCACTCCGCGGCATGTGGGATCTTCCCGGACCGGGGCACGAACCCGTGTCCCCTGCGTCGGCAGGCGGACTCTCAACCGCTGCGCCACCAGGGAAGCCCCTGTTTTGAATTTTTTTGGTCCGTTCCCTACCTCAGCACAATATTTTAGGGCAGGTGTCCTTTACGGCCCTGAGTCCTTGTGACTATTAAGTGACCATTAGCTGCGGGCTTAAAGCCGCTCTTGCGGGAAACGGCCACAAGGCGGCAGCATTTCTACCTTTGCAGCTCTGGGTTCCTGGGCGACAGCGCTTTCCGGGAAATCGTGTTAGTAGCCTGCAGATTAGAGGGGAATGTGCCAGGGCAAACCCCCAAGAGCTTATACCTCCTACTTCTTGTTTTTTAAGTTAAATTTTTTTTAGGTATCAGAGCAAGTTTGATAAAAAAAAATGCAGTTTCTCCTAAGTGTACAGAATCTGGTTCATCATGTCAACGTATCCGTCTATTCCTCTTTGGATCCTTTCCCGTGTAGGTTATTATAGAGTGTTGAGTGGACCTCTTGGCGTTCCATAGGTATTCTGTGGTTATATATTTCATCTGTATTAGTACATGTCTGTTAACCCCCATATCATAATTCATACATTCCTTTCACCTTTCCATTTGGCTAAACGTAATTTTGTTTTCTTAATCCATGCTCTTCCTTCTCTTGGAAATAAGTTCATGAGTATCAATTTTGAGGTAACACCTATAAGTGATGTCATAGGATATCTGTCTTTCAGTTTCTTTCTTACTTCAAGTTGGGTGGTTATCTCTAGGTCCTTATATGGTGGTGCAAACGGCACTGTTTCCTTGTTTTCCGTGGCTAATATTCCATTGTTGACATGGACCACTTCCTCTTTGTGCATTTTCCTGTTGCTGGACATTTCGGTTTCTTCCAAGTCTTGGCTATATTAAATGTTTCTGCCGTGCAGGATTGCCAGCCTGTGTCTCTTCCATTCTGCCCTGCTCAGGGGATAGGCGCATCAAAGGACCTACCAGATCACATGGTAGCTCAGTTTTTACCCTTAAACGCACCTCCATTATGTTCTCCCTGCTGGCTGTTACCAGTTGACATCCCCCCAGCAGCTAGTGGGTACACAGTTTTCTGAAACCCCTTCAGCATTTATTCTTTGTAGACTTTTTGCTGAAGAGCATTCTGACGGCTGTGAGGTGAACATTTCTGTCGATTGGATTTGCATGGCTTTATTAATTGCTGATGTTGAGCATTTTTAAATTCCCTTTTATTTTAAAGGAACAAAGAAGACAGAATGGGCGTAAAACATGCCTCTTGAAATTGTCTTCTTGAAATGTTGACGTCTTTTGAATTTTCTGGTCGATTTACGACCCCAGGATTTTTTTTTTTTTTTTTGATGGCAGGTGTCATTTACTGGCCTGCAATTATTTTGAATATTAAGTGACCATTAGCGCTGTTGTGTGAAACGGCCAGAAGGCGGCAGCACTTCTCCTTACCAAATCTGGTTACTAGGGCATCAGTAACCAGAATGGAAGTGGCGTTGTAAATTGTAAATTAGAATGGAGTGTGCCAGGAAAAAGCCCCTTAGGTTTATGTCTCATTACTTGCTGTTCGTTTTTTAAATTTAATTTTTATTTTGTGTCAGAGCAAATTTGATTACAATGTTTTGCTTGTTCTAGGTGTGCAAGATGTGGTTGTTTTACACGTATACATGTATCTATTCTTCTTCGGGTCCTTCTCCCATGTAGCTTATGACACCATGTTGAGTAGTCTCCTCTTGGTATGCCGTAGGTCTGTGGCGACTTTGTATTTCACACGTGTTTGTATATCTCTGTCAACCCCAATGTCCTAATGTATCCAATCCTCACACCTTTCCATTTGGTGAACCATAAGTTTGCTTAATGAATCTGTGATTGGATGTCTCTGTGGAAATATCTTCACTGGTATCGATTTTTAGGTAACCCCTATAAGTGGTATCATACGTTAGGTGTCTTTTGCTTTCTCGCTTACTGCACGTTGCGTGATCACCTCTAGACTCATCTGTGGTGCTACAAGTGGCATTGATTCATTTTTTTCCCCACGCTAATATTCCATCTCTACACGTAGCAGTTCTTCTTTGTCCACTCATCTGTTGGTGGACTTTTGGTTGCTTCCGTGCCTTGGCTATTGTAATACTGCTGCAGTGCAGATTTCCTGCCTGTGTCTTTCCAATTCTGTCTTCTTAGGCTATAGGCCGCGGAGTGGGCCTGCTGGATCATAGAGTAGCTGAATGTGTACCTTTTAAAGGCACCTCCGTTCTGTTCCCATGAGTGGCTCTTACCAGGTTACGTCCCACTTGAAACTGAGGGTATGCATGTCTCCACAACCTCTTCAGCATTGATCGTTTGTAGTTTCTTTGCTGATGGTTATTCTGACTGGGGTGAGTTGATAGCTCTTTGTGGTTGGATTTGCATGTGTCTCATAATCCCTTGAAATTGAGCTCTGAGGCATGTCCTTTTATGTTTCAAACTGTTATGACAGCTTACGTCTTCAAATTGTTTTCTTGAAATATGTGCCACATTTTGAAATATTTTGGCCTTTACCTGCGTCAGGACATTTTGAGGGCAGGTTTCCTTTGCAGCCCTGCAGTACTTGGGCATATGAAGTGACCATTCGCACAGATTTCCAAGCTGCTGTTGCAGGTATCGGCCAGAGGCCGGCAGCCTTTCTACGATGCCCACTCTGGTACCTAGGGAGACAGACCTTCCTGCCAGTGGTGTTCCTCAGATATCAATTAGACTGCCATGTGCCCTGATAAACCCCCCAAAGCTTATGTCTCCTTACTCATGTTTGTTTTTTTAATTCATATTTTCTAGTGGAGTAATATTCCATCGTGTGCATGGACCACTTCTTCTTGGTGCACTCCTCTGTTGATGGACATTTTCGTTGCTTCCAAGTGTCGGCTATGGTAAGTATTGCTGGGGCGCAGGATTGCCAGCCTGTGCCTTTTGATTCTCATTTTCTCAGGTGATAGGCCCAGCAGTGGGTGTTGACTGATTGACTAGTAGCTCAATGTTTCCCTTTTCAAAGCACCTCCACTGTGTTTTCATTAGTGGCTCTTACCACGTCCCCCTTAGAACCGAGGGTACGCATTTCTCCACAATCCCTTCAGCATTTATTGTTTGCAGCATTTCTGCTAATGGCCATTCCGAGTGCTGTGAGCGGATAGGTTTTTGTAATTTGGGTTTGCATGTCTTTAAAAATTCCTAAAATTCATCATTTTTCCACGCCTGTTTTCTTTTCTTTTCTTTAAAAAGAAAGGAAAAGAAAAGAAAAACGTGGGGGTACAATATACCTCTTGAAATCGTTTTCTTGGAATGTTGCCCTCTTTTGAATTTTTGGTCGATGTTTGACCCCAGGATTTTTTTGGAGGGCAGGTGTTATTTACAGGCCTGCAAGTTTGGTGACTATTTAATGACCATTAGCACTGGGTTTAAAGCTGCTGTTTTGGGAAACGGCCACAAGGCGGCAGCATTTCTCCATTCCCAAATCTGGGTACTAGGGCAGCAGAGCCTTTCTGGAAGTCGTGTTCCTAGGTTGTACATTAGAATGGAATGTGCCAGGAGAAACGCCCATAAGTTTATGTGGCATTACTTCTGGTTGGTTTTTTAAACTATTTTAATCGGGGTAACGATTAGAATATTGTTCGTCCTAGGTGTACACAGTCTGGTTCATTTGTACATTATATACGTCTATTCACGTACAGATCCTCTTCCCCTGTGAAATATCACAGAGTGTTCCGTACACCTCCCTTGCTACGTGGTCGGTCTTTTTGATATTTGTATACGTGTGGTAACGCTAATCTTAATTTATCCATTCCGCCCACCTTTCCTTTTAGATAAGCATAGTTGTTTTCTAAGTCTGTGAGTGTCTTTCTCTGTGCAAATATGTTCATTTGTGTCAGTTATTACATAACGCCTATAAGTGGTATCATAGGATATAGGTCTTTGGCTTTCCGACTTACCGCACGTTCTGCGATTATCTCCAAGCTCATCTATGGTGCCTCAAAGAGCAGTGTTCCATTGTGTACACGGACCATTTCTTCTTAATCCATTCGTCTGTTGATGGACATTTTGGTAGCTTCACCGTCTTGGCTATTGTGAATAAGGCCTCAGTGCAGCTGTTGCAGCCCGGGTCTCCTCGCTTCTGGTCTTCTCAGGTGAGAGGCCCAGTGGTGTGACTGCTGGATTGAATGGTACCTCAATTTTTACTTCTAAAGGCAGCTCCTTTCTGTTCTTATTGGCTGTTACCACTTGACATCTCGCCAGCAGCTAGAGGGTACACAGTTCTCTAAAACCCCTTCAGTGTTGACTGTGTGTAGAATTTTTGCTGATCGTCGGTCGACAGGTGTGTGTTGCAAACTTTTTGTAGATTAGATCTGCATGAGTCTAATAATTCCTGAGGTTGAGCTTTTATCCATTTCCCTTTCTATTTATGTATGTATGTATGTATTTAGTTATCTACCTATCTATTTAGTTTTGCGGTACGCGGGCCTCTCACCGTTGTGGCCTCTCCCGTTGCGGAGCACAGGCTCTGGACGCGCAGGCTCAGCGGCCATGGCTCACGGGCCCAGCCACTCCGCGGCATGTGGGATCTTCCCGGACCGGGGCACGAACCCGTGTCCCCTGCGTCGGCAGGCGGACTCTCAACCGCTGCGCCACCAGGGAAGCCCCTGTTTTGAATTTTTTTGGTCCGTTCCCTACCTCAGCACAATATTTTAGGGCAGGTGTCCTTTACGGCCCTGAGTCCTTGTGACTATTAAGTGACCATTAGCTGCGGGCTTAAAGCCGCTCTTGCGGGAAACGGCCACAAGGCGGCAGCATTTCTACCTTTGCAGCTCTGGGTTCCTGGGCGACAGCGCTTTCCGGGAAATCGTGTTAGTAGCCTGCAGATTAGAGGGGAATGTGCCAGGGCAAACCCCCAAGAGCTTATACCTCCTACTTCTTGTTTTTTAAGTTAAATTTTTTTTAGGTATCAGAGCAAGTTTGATAAAAAAAAATGCAGTTTCTCCTAAGTGTACAGAATCTGGTTCATCATGTCAACGTATCCGTCTATTCCTCTTTGGATCCTTTCCCGTGTAGGTTATTATAGAGTGTTGAGTGGACCTCTTGGCGTTCCATAGGTATTCTGTGGTTATATATTTCATCTGTATTAGTACATGTCTGTTAACCCCCATATCATAATTCATACATTCCTTTCACCTTTCCATTTGGCTAAACGTAATTTTGTTTTCTTAATCCATGCTCTTCCTTCTCTTGGAAATAAGTTCATGAGTATCAATTTTGAGGTAACACCTATAAGTGATGTCATAGGATATCTGTCTTTCAGTTTCTTTCTTACTTCAAGTTGGGTGGTTATCTCTAGGTCCTTATATGGTGGTGCAAACGGCACTGTTTCCTTGTTTTCCGTGGCTAATATTCCATTGTTGACATGGACCACTTCCTCTTTGTGCATTTTCCTGTTGCTGGACATTTCGGTTTCTTCCAAGTCTTGGCTATATTAAATGTTTCTGCCGTGCAGGATTGCCAGCCTGTGTCTCTTCCATTCTGCCCTGCTCAGGGGATAGGCGCATCAAAGGACCTACCAGATCACATGGTAGCTCAGTTTTTACCCTTAAACGCACCTCCATTATGTTCTCCCTGCTGGCTGTTACCAGTTGACATCCCCCCAGCAGCTAGTGGGTACACAGTTTTCTGAAACCCCTTCAGCATTTATTCTTTGTAGACTTTTTGCTGAAGAGCATTCTGACGGCTGTGAGGTGAACATTTCTGTCGATTGGATTTGCATGGCTTTATTAATTGCTGATGTTGAGCATTTTTAAATTCCCTTTTATTTTAAAGGAACAAAGAAGACAGAATGGGCGTAAAACATGCCTCTTGAAATTGTCTTCTTGAAATGTTGACGTCTTTTGAATTTTCTGGTCGATTTACGACCCCAGGATTTTTTTTTTTTTTTTTGATGGCAGGTGTCATTTACTGGCCTGCAATTATTTTGAATATTAAGTGACCATTAGCGCTGTTGTGTGAAACGGCCAGAAGGCGGCAGCACTTCTCCTTACCAAATCTGGTTACTAGGGCATCAGTAACCAGAATGGAAGTGGCGTTGTAAATTGTAAATTAGAATGGAGTGTGCCAGGAAAAAGCCCCTTAGGTTTATGTCTCATTACTTGCTGTTCGTTTTTTAAATTTAATTTTTATTTTGTGTCAGAGCAAATTTGATTACAATGTTTTGCTTGTTCTAGGTGTGCAAGATGTGGTTGTTTTACACGTATACATGTATCTATTCTTCTTCGGGTCCTTCTCCCATGTAGCTTATGACACCATGTTGAGTAGTCTCCTCTTGGTATGCCGTAGGTCTGTGGCGACTTTGTATTTCACACGTGTTTGTATATCTCTGTCAACCCCAATGTCCTAATGTATCCAATCCTCACACCTTTCCATTTGGTGAACCATAAGTTTGCTTAATGAATCTGTGATTGGATGTCTCTGTGGAAATATCTTCACTGGTATCGATTTTTAGGTAACCCCTATAAGTGGTATCATACGTTAGGTGTCTTTTGCTTTCTCGCTTACTGCACGTTGCGTGATCACCTCTAGACTCATCTGTGGTGCTACAAGTGGCATTGATTCATTTTTTTCCCCACGCTAATATTCCATCTCTACACGTAGCAGTTCTTCTTTGTCCACTCATCTGTTGGTGGACTTTTGGTTGCTTCCGTGCCTTGGCTATTGTAATACTGCTGCAGTGCAGATTTCCTGCCTGTGTCTTTCCAATTCTGTCTTCTTAGGCTATAGGCCGCGGAGTGGGCCTGCTGGATCATAGAGTAGCTGAATGTGTACCTTTTAAAGGCACCTCCGTTCTGTTCCCATGAGTGGCTCTTACCAGGTTACGTCCCACTTGAAACTGAGGGTATGCATGTCTCCACAACCTCTTCAGCATTGATCGTTTGTAGTTTCTTTGCTGATGGTTATTCTGACTGGGGTGAGTTGATAGCTCTTTGTGGTTGGATTTGCATGTGTCTCATAATCCCTTGAAATTGAGCTCTGAGGCATGTCCTTTTATGTTTCAAACTGTTATGACAGCTTACGTCTTCAAATTGTTTTCTTGAAATATGTGCCACATTTTGAAATATTTTGGCCTTTACCTGCGTCAGGACATTTTGAGGGCAGGTTTCCTTTGCAGCCCTGCAGTACTTGGGCATATGAAGTGACCATTCGCACAGATTTCCAAGCTGCTGTTGCAGGTATCGGCCAGAGGCCGGCAGCCTTTCTACGATGCCCACTCTGGTACCTAGGGAGACAGACCTTCCTGCCAGTGGTGTTCCTCAGATATCAATTAGACTGCCATGTGCCCTGATAAACCCCCCCAAAGCTTATGTCTCCTTACTCATGTTTGTTTTTTTAATTCATATTTTCTAGTGGAGTAATATTCCATCGTGTGCATGGACCACTTCTTCTTGGTGCACTCCTCTGTTGATGGACATTTTCGTTGCTTCCAAGTGTCGGCTATGGTAAGTATTGCTGGGGCGCAGGATTGCCAGCCTGTGCCTTTTGATTCTCATTTTCTCAGGTGATAGGCCCAGCAGTGGGTGTTGACTGATTGACTAGTAGCTCAATGTTTCCCTTTTCAAAGCACCTCCACTGTGTTTTCATTAGTGGCTCTTACCACGTCCCCCTTAGAACCGAGGGTACGCATTTCTCCACAATCCCTTCAGCATTTATTGTTTGCAGCATTTCTGCTAATGGCCATTCCGAGTGCTGTGAGCGGATAGGTTTTTGTAATTTGGGTTTGCATGTCTTTAAAAATTCCTAAAATTCATCATTTTTCCACGCCTGTTTTCTTTTCTTTTCTTTAAAAAGAAAGGAAAAGAAAAGAAAAACGTGGGGGTACAATATACCTCTTGAAATCGTTTTCTTGGAATGTTGCCCTCTTTTGAATTTTTGGTCGATGTTTGACCCCAGGATTTTTTTGGAGGGCAGGTGTTATTTACAGGCCTGCAAGTTTGGTGACTATTTAATGACCATTAGCACTGGGTTTAAAGCTGCTGTTTTGGGAAACGGCCACAAGGCGGCAGCATTTCTCCATTCCCAAATCTGGGTACTAGGGCAGCAGAGCCTTTCTGGAAGTCGTGTTCCTAGGTTGTACATTAGAATGGAATGTGCCAGGAGAAACGCCCATAAGTTTATGTGGCATTACTTCTGGTTGGTTTTTTAAACTATTTTAATCGGGGTAACGATTAGAATATTGTTTGTCCTAGGTGTACACAGTCTGGTTCATTTGTACATTATATACGTCTATTCACGTACAGATCCTCTTCCCCTGTGAAATATCACAGAGTGTTCCGTACACCTCCCTTGCTACGTGGTCGGTCTTTTTGATATTTGTATACGTGTGGTAACGCTAATCTTAATTTATCCATTCCGCCCACCTTTCCTTTTAGATAAGCATAGTTGTTTTCTAAGTCTGTGAGTGTCTTTCTCTGTGCAAATATGTTCATTTGTGTCAGTTATTACATAACGCCTATAAGTGGTATCATAGGATATAGGTCTTTGGCTTTCCGACTTACCGCACGTTCTGCGATTATCTCCAAGCTCATCTATGGTGCCTCAAAGAGCAGTGTTCCATTGTGTACACGGACCATTTCTTCTTAATCCATTCGTCTGTTGATGGACATTTTGGTAGCTTCACCGTCTTGGCTATTGTGAATAAGGCCTCAGTGCAGCTGTTGCAGCCCGGGTCTCCTCGCTTCTGGTCTTCTCAGGTGAGAGGCCCAGTGGTGTGACTGCTGGATTGAATGGTACCTCAATTTTTACTTCTAAAGGCAGCTCCTTTCTGTTCTTATTGGCTGTTACCACTTGACATCTCACCAGCAGCTAGAGGGTACACAGTTCTCTAAAACCCCTTCAGTGTTGACTGTGTGTAGAATTTTTGCTGATCGTCGGTCGACAGGTGTGTGTTGCAAACTTTTTGTAGATTAGATCTGCATGAGTCTAATAATTCCTGAGGTTGAGCTTTTATCCATTTCCCTTTCTATTTATGTATGTATGTATGTATTTAGTTATCTACCTATCTATTTAGTTTTGCGGTACGCGGGCCTCTCACCGTTGTGGCCTCTCCCGTTGCGGAGCACAGGCTCTGGACGCGCAGGCTCAGCGGCCATGGCCCACGGGCCCAGCCACTCCGCGGCATGTGGGATCTTCCCGGACCGGGGCACGAACCCGTGTCCCCTGCGTCGGCAGGCGGACTCTCAACCGCTGCGCCACCAGGGAAGCCCCTGTTTTGAATTTTTTTGGTCCGTTCCCTACCTCAGCACAATATTTTAGGGCAGGTGTCCTTTACGGCCCTGAGTCCTTGTGACTATTAAGTGACCATTAGCTGCGGGCTTAAAGCCGCTCTTGCGGGAAACGGCCACAAGGCGGCAGCATTTCTACCTTTGCAGCTCTGGGTTCCTGGGCGACAGCGCTTTCCGGGAAATCGTGTTAGTAGCCTGCAGATTAGAGGGGAATGTGCCAGGGCAAACCCCCAAGAGCTTATACCTCCTACTTCTTGTTTTTTAAATTAAATTTTTTTTAGGTATCAGAGCAAGTTTGATAAAAAAAATGCAGTTTCTCCTAAGTGTACAGAATCTGGTTCATCATATCAACGTATCCGTCTATTCCTCTTTGGATCCTTTCCCGTGTAGGTTATTATAGAGTGTTGAGTGGACCTCTTGGCGTTCCATAGGTATTCTGTGGTTATATATTTCATCTGTATTAGTACATGTCTGTTAACCCCCATATCATAATTCATACATTCCTTTCACCTTTCCATTTGGCTAAACGTAATTTTGTTTTCTTAATCCATGCTCTTCCTTCTCTTGGAAATAAGTTCATGAGTATCAATTTTGAGGTAACACCTATAAGTGATGTCATAGGATATCTGTCTTTCAGTTTCTTTCTTACTTCAAGTTGGGTGGTTATCTCTAGGTCCTTATATGGTGGTGCAAACGGCACTGTTTCCTTGTTTTCCGTGGCTAATATTCCATTGTTGACATGGACCACTTCCTCTTTGTGCATTTTCCTGTTGCTGGACATTTCGGTTTCTTCCAAGTCTTGGCTATATTAAATGTTTCTGCCGTGCAGGATTGCCAGCCTGTGTCTCTTCCATTCTGCCCTGCTCAGGGGATAGGCGCATCAAAGGACCTACCAGATCACATGGTAGCTCAGTTTTTACCCTTAAACGCACCTCCATTATGTTCTCCCTGCTGGCTGTTACCAGTTGACATCCCCCCAGCAGCTAGTGGGTACACAGTTTTCTGAAACCCCTTCAGCATTTATTCTTTGTAGACTTTTTGCTGAAGAGCATTCTGACGGCTGTGAGGTGAACATTTCTGTCGATTGGATTTGCATGGCTTTATTAATTGCTGATGTTGAGCATTTTTAAATTCCCTTTTATTTTAAAGGAACAAAGAAGACAGAATGGGCGTAAAACATGCCTCTTGAAATTGTCTTCTTGAAATGTTGACGTCTTTTGAATTTTCTGGTCGATTTACGACCCCAGGATTTTTTTTTTTTTTTTTGATGGCAGGTGTCATTTACTGGCCTGCAATTATTTTGAATATTAAGTGACCATTAGCGCTGTTGTGTGAAACGGCCAGAAGGCGGCAGCACTTCTCCTTACCAAATCTGGTTACTAGGGCATCAGTAACCAGAATGGAAGTGGCGTTGTAAATTGTAAATTAGAATGGAGTGTGCCAGGAAAAAGCCCCTTAGGTTTATGTCTCATTACTTGCTGTTCGTTTTTTAAATTTAATTTTTATTTTGTGTCAGAGCAAATTTGATTACAATGTTTTGCTTGTTCTAGGTGTGCAAGATGTGGTTGTTTTACACGTATACATGTATCTATTCTTCTTCGGGTCCTTCTCCCATGTAGCTTATGACACCATGTTGAGTAGTCTCCTCTTGGTATGCCGTAGGTCTGTGGCGACTTTGTATTTCACACGTGTTTGTATATCTCTGTCAACCCCAATGTCCTAATGTATCCAATCCTCACACCTTTCCATTTGGTGAACCATAAGTTTGCTTAATGAATCTGTGATTGGATGTCTCTGTGGAAATATCTTCACTGGTATCGATTTTTAGGTAACCTCTATAAGTGGTATCATACGTTAGGTGTCTTTTGCTTTCTCGCTTACTGCACGTTGCGTGATCACCTCTAGACTCATCTGTGGTGCTACAAGTGGCATTGATTCATTTTTTTCCCCACGCTAATATTCCATCTCTACACGTAGCAGTTCTTCTTTGTCCACTCATCTGTTGGTGGACTTTTGGTTGCTTCCGTGCCTTGGCTATTGTAATACTGCTGCAGTGATTTCCTGCCTGTGTCTTTCCAATTCTGTCTTCTTAGGCTATAGGCCGCGGAGTGGGCCTGCTGGATCATAGAGTAGCTGAATGTGTACCTTTTAAAGGCACCTCCGTTCTGTTCCCATGAGTGGCTCTTACCAGGTTACGTCCCACTTGAAACTGAGGGTATGCATGTCTCCACAACCTCTTCAGCATTGATCGTTTGTAGTTTCTTTGCTGATGGTTATTCTGACTGGGGTGAGTTGATAGCTCTTTGTGGTTGGATTTGCATGTGTCTCATAATCCCTTGAAATTGAGCTCTGAGGCATGTCCTTTTATGTTTCAAACTGTTATGACAGCTTACGTCTTCAAATTGTTTTCTTGAAATATGTGCCACATTTTGAAATATTTTGGCCTTTACCTGCGTCAGGACATTTTGAGGGCAGGTTTCCTTTGCAGCCCTGCAGTACTTGGGCATATGAAGTGACCATTCGCACAGATTTCCAAGCTGCTGTTGCAGGTATCGGCCAGAGGCCGGCAGCCTTTCTACGATGCCCACTCTGGTACCTAGGGAGACAGACCTTCCTGCCAGTGGTGTTCCTCAGATATCAATTAGACTGCCATGTGCCCTGATAAACCCCCCAAAGCTTATGTCTCCTTACTCATGTTTGTTTTTTTAATTCATATTTTCTAGTGGAGTAATATTCCGTCGTGTGCATGGACCACTTCTTCTTGGTGCACTCCTCTGTTGATGGACATTTTCGTTGCTTCCAAGTGTCGGCTATGGTAAGTATTGCTGGGGCGCAGGATTGCCAGCCTGTGCCTTTTGATTCTCATTTTCTCAGGTGATAGGCCCAGCAGTGGGTGTTGACTGATTGACTAGTAGCTCAATGTTTCCCTTTTCAAAGCACCTCCACTGTGTTTTCATTAGTGGCTCTTACCACGTCCCCCTTAGAACCGAGGGTACGCATTTCTCCACAATCCCTTCAGCATTTATTGTTTGCAGCATTTCTGCTAATGGCCATTCCGAGTGCTGTGAGCGGATAGGTTTTTGTAATTTGGGTTTGCATGTCTTTAAAAATTCCTAAAATTCATCATTTTTCCACGCCTGTTTTCTTTTCTTTTCTTTAAAAAGAAAGGAAAAGAAAAGAAAAACGTGGGGGTACAATATACCTCTTGAAATCGTTTTCTTGGAATGTTGCCCTCTTTTGAATTTTTGGTCGATGTTTGACCCCAGGATTTTTTTGGAGGGCAGGTGTTATTTACAGGCCTGCAAGTTTGGTGACTATTTAATGACCATTAGCACTGGGTTTAAAGCTGCTGTTTTGGGAAACGGCCACAAGGCGGCAGCATTTCTCCATTCCCAAATCTGGGTACTAGGGCAGCAGAGCCTTTCTGGAAGTCGTGTTCCTAGGTTGTACATTAGAATGGAATGTGCCAGGAGAAACGCCCATAAGTTTATGTGGCATTACTTCTGGTTGGTTTTTTAAACTATTTTAATCGGGGTAACGATTAGAATATTGTTCGTCCTAGGTGTACACAGTCTGGTTCATTTGTACATTATATACGTCTATTCACGTACAGATCCTCTTCCCCTGTGAAATATCACAGAGTGTTCCGTACACCTCCCTTGCTACGTGGTCGGTCTTTTTGATATTTGTATACGTGTGGTAACGCTAATCTTAATTTATCCATTCCGCCCACCTTTCCTTTTAGATAAGCATAGTTGTTTTCTAAGTCTGTGAGTGTCTTTCTCTGTGCAAATATGTTCATTTGTGTCAGTTATTACATAACGCCTATAAGTGGTATCATAGGATATAGGTCTTTGGCTTTCCGACTTACCGCACGTTCTGCGATTATCTCCAAGCTCATCTATGGTGCCTCAAAGAGCAGTGTTCCATTGTGTACACGGACCATTTCTTCTTAATCCATTCGTCTGTTGATGGACATTTTGGTAGCTTCACCGTCTTGGCTATTGTGAATAAGGCCTCAGTGCAGCTGTTGCAGCCCGGGTCTCCTCGCTTCTGGTCTTCTCAGGTGAGAGGCCCAGTGGTGTGACTGCTGGATTGAATGGTACCTCAATTTTTACTTCTAAAGGCAGCTCCTTTCTGTTCTTATTGGCTGTTACCACTTGACATCTCGCCAGCAGCTAGAGGGCACACAGTTCTCTAAAACCCCTTCAGTGTTGACTGTGTGTAGAATTTTTGCTGATCGTCGGTCGACAGGTGTGTGTTGCAAACTTTTTGTAGATTAGATCTGCATGAGTCTAATAATTCCTGAGGTTGAGCTTTTATCCATTTCCCTTTCTATTTATGTATGTATGTATGTATTTAGTTATCTACCTATCTATTTAGTTTTGCGGTACGCGGGCCTCTCACCGTTGTGGCCTCTCCCGTTGCGGAGCACAGGCTCTGGACGCGCAGGCTCAGCGGCCATGGCTCACGGGCCCAGCCACTCCGCGGCATGTGGGATCTTCCCGGACCGGGGCACGAACCCGTGTCCCCTGCGTCGGCAGGCGGACTCTCAACCGCTGCGCCACCAGGGAAGCCCCTGTTTTGAATTTTTTTGGTCCGTTCCCTACCTCAGCACAATATTTTAGGGCAGGTGTCCTTTACGGCCCTGAGTCCTTGTGACTATTAAGTGACCATTAGCTGCGGGCTTAAAGCCGCTCTTGCGGGAAACGGCCACAAGGCGGCAGCATTTCTACCTTTGCAGCTCTGGGTTCCTGGGCGACAGCGCTTTCCGGGAAATCGTGTTAGTAGCCTGCAGATTAGAGGGGAATGTGCCAGGGCAAACCCCCAAGAGCTTATACCTCCTACTTCTTGTTTTTTAAATTAAATTTTTTTTAGGTATCAGAGCAAGTTTGATAAAAAAAAAATGCAGTTTCTCCTAAGTGTACAGAATCTGGTTCATCATATCAACGTATCCGTCTATTCCTCTTTGGATCCTTTCCCGTGTAGGTTATTATAGAGTGTTGAGTGGACCTCTTGGCGTTCCATAGGTATTCTGTGGTTATATATTTCATCTGTATTAGTACATGTCTGTTAACCCCCATATCATAATTCATACATTCCTTTCACCTTTCCATTTGGCTAAACGTAATTTTGTTTTCTTAATCCATGCTCTTCCTTCTCTTGGAAATAAGTTCATGAGTATCAATTTTGAGGTAACACCTATAAGTGATGTCATAGGATATCTGTCTTTCAGTTTCTTTCTTACTTCAAGTTGGGTGGTTATCTCTAGGTCCTTATATGGTGGTGCAAACGGCACTGTTTCCTTGTTTTCCGTGGCTAATATTCCATTGTTGACATGGACCACTTCCTCTTTGTGCATTTTCCTGTTGCTGGACATTTCGGTTTCTTCCAAGTCTTGGCTATATTAAATGTTTCTGCCGTGCAGGATTGCCAGCCTGTGTCTCTTCCATTCTGCCCTGCTCAGGGGATAGGCGCATCAAAGGACCTACCAGATCACATGGTAGCTCAGTTTTTACCCTTAAACGCACCTCCATTATGTTCTCCCTGCTGGCTGTTACCAGTTGACATCCCCCCAGCAGCTAGTGGGTACACAGTTTTCTGAAACCCCTTCAGCATTTATTCTTTGTAGACTTTTTGCTGAAGAGCATTCTGACGGCTGTGAGGTGAACATTTCTGTCGATTGGATTTGCATGGCTTTATTAATTGCTGATGTTGAGCATTTTTAAATTCCCTTTTATTTTAAAGGAACAAAGAAGACAGAATGGGCGTAAAACATGCCTCTTGAAATTGTCTTCTTGAAATGTTGACGTCTTTTGAATTTTCTGGTCGATTTACGACCCCAGGATTTTTTTTTTTTTTTTGATGGCAGGTGTCATTTACTGGCCTGCAATTATTTTGAATATTAAGTGACCATTAGCGCTGTTGTGTGAAACGGCCAGAAGGCGGCAGCACTTCTCCTTACCAAATCTGGTTACTAGGGCATCAGTAACCAGAATGGAAGTGGCGTTGTAAATTGTAAATTAGAATGGAGTGTGCCAGGAAAAAGCCCCTTAGGTTTATGTCTCATTACTTGCTGTTCGTTTTTTAAATTTAATTTTTATTTTGTGTCAGAGCAAATTTGATTACAATGTTTTGCTTGTTCTAGGTGTGCAAGATGTGGTTGTTTTACACGTATACATGTATCTATTCTTCTTCGGGTCCTTCTCCCATGTAGCTTATGACACCATGTTGAGTAGTCTCCTCTTGGTATGCCGTAGGTCTGTGGCGACTTTGTATTTCACACGTGTTTGTATATCTCTGTCAACCCCAATGTCCTAATGTATCCAATCCTCACACCTTTCCATTTGGTGAACCATAAGTTTGCTTAATGAATCTGTGATTGGATGTCTCTGTGGAAATATCTTCACTGGTATCGATTTTTAGGTAACCCCTATAAGTGGTATCATACGTTAGGTGTCTTTTGCTTTCTCGCTTACTGCACGTTGCGTGATCACCTCTAGACTCATCTGTGGTGCTACAAGTGGCATTGATTCATTTTTTTCCCCACGCTAATATTCCATCTCTACACGTAGCAGTTCTTCTTTGTCCACTCATCTGTTGGTGGACTTTTGGTTGCTTCCGTGCCTTGGCTATTGTAATACTGCTGCAGTGCAGATTTCCTGCCTGTGTCTTTCCAATTCTGTCTTCTTAGGCTATAGGCCGCGGAGTGGGCCTGCTGGATCATAGAGTAGCTGAATGTGTACCTTTTAAAGGCACCTCCGTTCTGTTCCCATGAGTGGCTCTTACCAGGTTACGTCCCACTTGAAACTGAGGGTATGCATGTCTCCACAACCTCTTCAGCATTGATCGTTTGTAGTTTCTTTGCTGATGGTTATTCTGACTGGGGTGAGTTGATAGCTCTTTGTGGTTGGATTTGCATGTGTCTCATAATCCCTTGAAATTGAGCTCTGAGGCATGTCCTTTTATGTTTCAAACTGTTATGACAGCTTACGTCTTCAAATTGTTTTCTTGAAATATGTGCCACATTTTGAAATATTTTGGCCTTTACCTGCGTCAGGACATTTTGAGGGCAGGTTTCCTTTGCAGCCCTGCAGTACTTGGGCATATGAAGTGACCATTCGCACAGATTTCCAAGCTGCTGTTGCAGGTATCGGCCAGAGGCCGGCAGCCTTTCTACGATGCCCACTCTGGTACCTAGGGAGACAGACCTTCCTGCCAGTGGTGTTCCTCAGATATCAATTAGACTGCCATGTGCCCTGATAAACCCCCCCAAAGCTTATGTCTCCTTACTCATGTTTGTTTTTTTAATTCATATTTTCTAGTGGAGTAATATTCCATCGTGTGCATGGACCACTTCTTCTTGGTGCACTCCTCTGTTGATGGACATTTTCGTTGCTTCCAAGTGTCGGCTATGGTAAGTATTGCTGGGGCGCAGGATTGCCAGCCTGTGCCTTTTGATTCTCATTTTCTCAGGTGATAGGCCCAGCAGTGGGTGTTGACTGATTGACTAGTAGCTCAATGTTTCCCTTTTCAAAGCACCTCCACTGTGTTTTCATTAGTGGCTCTTACCACGTCCCCCTTAGAACCGAGGGTACGCATTTCTCCACAATCCCTTCAGCATTTATTGTTTGCAGCATTTCTGCTAATGGCCATTCCGAGTGCTGTGAGCGGATAGGTTTTTGTAATTTGGGTTTGCATGTCTTTAAAAATTCCTAAAATTCATCATTTTTCCACGCCTGTTTTCTTTTCTTTTCTTTAAAAAGAAAGGAAAAGAAAAGAAAAACGTGGGGGTACAATATACCTCTTGAAATCGTTTTCTTGGAATGTTGCCCTCTTTTGAATTTTTGGTCGATGTTTGACCCCAGGATTTTTTTGGAGGGCAGGTGTTATTTACAGGCCTGCAAGTTTGGTGACTATTTAATGACCATTAGCACTGGGTTTAAAGCTGCTGTTTTGGGAAACGGCCACAAGGCGGCAGCATTTCTCCATTCCCAAATCTGGGTACTAGGGCAGCAGAGCCTTTCTGGAAGTCGTGTTCCTAGGTTGTACATTAGAATGGAATGTGCCAGGAGAAACGCCCATAAGTTTATGTGGCATTACTTCTGGTTGGTTTTTTAAACTATTTTAATCGGGGTAACGATTAGAATATTGTTCGTCCTAGGTGTACACAGTCTGGTTCATTTGTACATTATATACGTCTATTCACGTACAGATCCTCTTCCCCTGTGAAATATCACAGAGTGTTCCGTACACCTCCCTTGCTACGTGGTCGGTCTTTTTGATATTTGTATACGTGTGGTAACGCTAATCTTAATTTATCCATTCCGCCCACCTTTCCTTTTAGATAAGCATAGTTGTTTTCTAAGTCTGTGAGTGTCTTTCTCTGTGCAAATATGTTCATTTGTGTCAGTTATTACATAACGCCTATAAGTGGTATCATAGGATATAGGTCTTTGGCTTTCCGACTTACCGCACGTTCTGCGATTATCTCCAAGCTCATCTATGGTGCCTCAAAGAGCAGTGTTCCATTGTGTACACGGACCATTTCTTCTTAATCCATTCGTCTGTTGATGGACATTTTGGTAGCTTCACCGTCTTGGCTATTGTGAATAAGGCCTCAGTGCAGCTGTTGCAGCCCGGGTCTCCTCGCTTCTGGTCTTCTCAGGTGAGAGGCCCAGTGGTGTGACTGCTGGATTGAATGGTACCTCAATTTTTACTTCTAAAGGCAGCTCCTTTCTGTTCTTATTGGCTGTTACCACTTGACATCTCGCCAGCAGCTAGAGGGTACACAGTTCTCTAAAACCCCTTCAGTGTTGACTGTGTGTAGAATTTTTGCTGATCGTCGGTCGACAGGTGTGTGTTGCAAACTTTTTGTAGATTAGATCTGCATGAGTCTAATAATTCCTGAGGTTGAGCTTTTATCCATTTCCCTTTCTATTTATGTATGTATGTATGTATTTAGTTATCTACCTATCTATTTAGTTTTGCGGTACGCGGGCCTCTCACCGTTGTGGCCTCTCCCGTTGCGGAGCACAGGCTCTGGACGCGCAGGCTCAGCGGCCATGGCTCACGGGCCCAGCCACTCCGCGGCATGTGGGATCTTCCCGGACCGGGGCACGAACCCGTGTCCCCTGCGTCGGCAGGCGGACTCTCAACCGCTGCGCCACCAGGGAAGCCCCTGTTTTGAATTTTTTTGGTCCGTTCCCTACCTCAGCACAATATTTTAGGGCAGGTGTCCTTTACGGCCCTGAGTCCTTGTGACTATTAAGTGACCATTAGCTGCGGGCTTAAAGCCGCTCTTGCGGGAAACGGCGACAAGGCGGCAGCATTTCTACCTTTGCAGCTCTGGGTTCCTGGGCGACAGCGCTTTCCGGGAAATCGTGTTAGTAGCCTGCAGATTAGAGGGGAATGTGCCAGGGCAAACCCCCAAGAGCTTATACCTCCTACTTCTTGTTTTTTAAGTTAAATTTTTTTTAGGTATCAGAGCAAGTTTGATAAAAAAAAAATGCAGTTTCTCCTAAGTGTACAGAATCTGGTTCATCATATCAACGTATCCGTCTATTCCTCTTTGGATCCTTTCCCGTGTAGGTTATTATAGAGTGTTGAGTGGACCTCTTGGCGTTCCATAGGTATTCTGTGGTTATATATTTCATCTGTATTAGTACATGTCTGTTAACCCCCATATCATAATTCATACATTCCTTTCACCTTTCCATTTGGCTAAACGTAATTTTGTTTTCTTAATCCATGCTCTTCCTTCTCTTGGAAATAAGTTCATGAGTATCAATTTTGAGGTAACACCTATAAGTGATGTCATAGGATATCTGTCTTTCAGTTTCTTTCTTACTTCAAGTTGGGTGGTTATCTCTAGGTCCTTATATGGTGGTGCAAACGGCACTGTTTCCTTGTTTTCCGTGGCTAATATTCCATTGTTGACATGGACCACTTCCTCTTTGTGCATTTTCCTGTTGCTGGACATTTCGGTTTCTTCCAAGTCTTGGCTATATTAAATGTTTCTGCCGTGCAGGATTGCCAGCCTGTGTCTCTTCCATTCTGCCCTGCTCAGGGGATAGGCGCATCAAAGGACCTACCAGATCACATGGTAGCTCAGTTTTTACCCTTAAACGCACCTCCATTATGTTCTCCCTGCTGGCTGTTACCAGTTGACATCCCCCCCAGCAGCTAGTGGGTACACAGTTTTCTGAAACCCCTTCAGCATTTATTCTTTGTAGACTTTTTGCTGAAGAGCATTCTGACGGCTGTGAGGTGAACATTTCTGTCGATTGGATTTGCATGGCTTTATTAATTGCTGATGTTGAGCATTTTTAAATTCCCTTTTATTTTAAAGGAACAAAGAAGACAGAATGGGCGTAAAACATGCCTCTTGAAATTGTCTTCTTGAAATGTTGACGTCTTTTGAATTTTCTGGTCGATTTACGACCCCAGGATTTTTTTTTTTTTTTTTTGATGGCAGGTGTCATTTACTGGCCTGCAATTATTTTGAATATTAAGTGACCATTAGCGCTGTTGTGTGAAACGGCCAGAAGGCGGCAGCACTTCTCCTTACCAAATCTGGTTACTAGGGCATCAGTAACCAGAATGGAAGTGGCGTTGTAAATTGTAAATTAGAATGGAGTGTGCCAGGAAAAAGCCCCTTAGGTTTATGTCTCATTACTTGCTGTTCGTTTTTTAAATTTAATTTTTATTTTGTGTCAGAGCAAATTTGATTACAATGTTTTGCTTGTTCTAGGTGTGCAAGATGTGGTTGTTTTACACGTATACATGTATCTATTCTTCTTCGGGTCCTTCTCCCATGTAGCTTATGACACCATGTTGAGTAGTCTCCTCTTGGTATGCCGTAGGTCTGTGGCGACTTTGTATTTCACACGTGTTTGTATATCTCTGTCAACCCCAATGTCCTAATGTATCCAATCCTCACACCTTTCCATTTGGTGAACCATAAGTTTGCTTAATGAATCTGTGATTGGATGTCTCTGTGGAAATATCTTCACTGGTATCGATTTTTAGGTAACCCCTATAAGTGGTATCATACGTTAGGTGTCTTTTGCTTTCTCGCTTACTGCACGTTGCGTGATCACCTCTAGACTCATCTGTGGTGCTACAAGTGGCATTGATTCATTTTTTTCCCCACGCTAATATTCCATCTCTACACGTAGCAGTTCTTCTTTGTCCACTCATCTGTTGGTGGACTTTTGGTTGCTTCCGTGCCTTGGCTATTGTAATACTGCTGCAGTGCAGATTTCCTGCCTGTGTCTTTCCAATTCTGTCTTCTTAGGCTATAGGCCGCGGAGTGGGCCTGCTGGATCATAGAGTAGCTGAATGTGTACCTTTTAAAGGCACCTCCGTTCTGTTCCCATGAGTGGCTCTTACCAGGTTACGTCCCACTTGAAACTGAGGGTATGCATGTCTCCACAACCTCTTCAGCATTGATCGTTTGTAGTTTCTTTGCTGATGGTTATTCTGACTGGGGTGAGTTGATAGCTCTTTGTGGTTGGATTTGCATGTGTCTCATAATCCCTTGAAATTGAGCTCTGAGGCATGTCCTTTTATGTTTCAAACTGTTATGACAGCTTACGTCTTCAAATTGTTTTCTTGAAATATGTGCCACATTTTGAAATATTTTGGCCTTTACCTGCGTCAGGACATTTTGAGGGCAGGTTTCCTTTGCAGCCCTGCAGTACTTGGGCATATGAAGTGACCATTCGCACAGATTTCCAAGCTGCTGTTGCAGGTATCGGCCAGAGGCCGGCAGCCTTTCTACGATGCCCACTCTGGTACCTAGGGAGACAGACCTTCCTGCCAGTGGTGTTCCTCAGATATCAATTAGACTGCCATGTGCCCTGATAAACCCCCCAAAGCTTATGTCTCCTTACTCATGTTTGTTTTTTTAATTCATATTTTCTAGTGGAGTAATATTCCATCGTGTGCATGGACCACTTCTTCTTGGTGCACTCCTCTGTTGATGGACATTTTCGTTGCTTCCAAGTGTCGGCTATGGTAAGTATTGCTGGGGCGCAGGATTGCCAGCCTGTGCCTTTTGATTCTCATTTTCTCAGGTGATAGGCCCAGCAGTGGGTGTTGACTGATTGACTAGTAGCTCAATGTTTCCCTTTTCAAAGCACCTCCACTGTGTTTTCATTAGTGGCTCTTACCACGTCCCCCTTAGAACCGAGGGTACGCATTTCTCCACAATCCCTTCAGCATTTATTGTTTGCAGCATTTCTGCTAATGGCCATTCCGAGTGCTGTGAGCGGATAGGTTTTTGTAATTTGGGTTTGCATGTCTTTAAAAATTCCTAAAATTCATCATTTTTCCACGCCTGTTTTCTTTTCTTTTCTTTAAAAAGAAAGGAAAAGAAAAGAAAAACGTGGGGGTACAATATACCTCTTGAAATCGTTTTCTTGGAATGTTGCCCTCTTTTGAATTTTTGGTCGATGTTTGACCCCAGGATTTTTTTGGAGGGCAGGTGTTATTTACAGGCCTGCAAGTTTGGTGACTATTTAATGACCATTAGCACTGGGTTTAAAGCTGCTGTTTTGGGAAACGGCCACAAGGCGGCAGCATTTCTCCATTCCCAAATCTGGGTACTAGGGCAGCAGAGCCTTTCTGGAAGTCGTGTTCCTAGGTTGTACATTAGAATGGAATGTGCCAGGAGAAACGCCCATAAGTTTATGTGGCATTACTTCTGGTTGGTTTTTTAAACTATTTTAATCGGGGTAACGATTAGAATATTGTTTGTCCTAGGTGTACACAGTCTGGTTCATTTGTACATTATATACGTCTATTCACGTACAGATCCTCTTCCCCTGTGAAATATCACAGAGTGTTCCGTACACCTCCCTTGCTACGTGGTCGGTCTTTTTGATATTTGTATACGTGTGGTAACGCTAATCTTAATTTATCCATTCCGCCCACCTTTCCTTTTAGATAAGCATAGTTGTTTTCTAAGTCTGTGAGTGTCTTTCTCTGTGCAAATATGTTCATTTGTGTCAGTTATTACATAACGCCTATAAGTGGTATCATAGGATATAGGTCTTTGGCTTTCCGACTTACCGCACGTTCTGCGATTATCTCCAAGCTCATCTATGGTGCCTCAAAGAGCAGTGTTCCATTGTGTACACGGACCATTTCTTCTTAATCCATTCGTCTGTTGATGGACATTTTGGTAGCTTCACCGTCTTGGCTATTGTGAATAAGGCCTCAGTGCAGCTGTTGCAGCCCGGGTCTCCTCGCTTCTGGTCTTCTCAGGTGAGAGGCCCAGTGGTGTGACTGCTGGATTGAATGGTACCTCAATTTTTACTTCTAAAGGCAGCTCCTTTCTGTTCTTATTGGCTGTTACCACTTGACATCTCGCCAGCAGCTAGAGGGCACACAGTTCTCTAAAACCCCTTCAGTGTTGACTGTGTGTAGAATTTTTGCTGATCGTCGGTCGACAGGTGTGTGTTGCAAACTTTTTGTAGATTAGATCTGCATGAGTCTAATAATTCCTGAGGTTGAGCTTTTATCCATTTCCCTTTCTATTTATGTATGTATGTATGTATTTAGTTATCTACCTATCTATTTAGTTTTGCGGTACGCGGGCCTCTCACCGTTGTGGCCTCTCCCGTTGCGGAGCACAGGCTCTGGACGCGCAGGCTCAGCGGCCATGGCTCACGGGCCCAGCCACTCCGCGGCATGTGGGATCTTCCCGGACCGGGGCACGAACCCGTGTCCCCTGCGTCGGCAGGCGGACTCTCAACCGCTGCGCCACCAGGGAAGCCCCTGTTTTGAATTTTTTTGGTCCGTTCCCTACCTCAGCACAATATTTTAGGGCAGGTGTCCTTTACGGCCCTGAGTCCTTGTGACTATTAAGTGACCATTAGCTGCGGGCTTAAAGCCGCTCTTGCGGGAAACGGCGACAAGGCGGCAGCATTTCTACCTTTGCAGCTCTGGGTTCCTGGGCGACAGCGCTTTCCGGGAAATCGTGTTAGTAGCCTGCAGATTAGAGGGGAATGTGCCAGGGCAAACCCCCAAGAGCTTATACCTCCTACTTCTTGTTTTTTAAATTAAATTTTTTTTAGGTATCAGAGCAAGTTTGATAAAAAAAAAATGCAGTTTCTCCTAAGTGTACAGAATCTGGTTCATCATATCAACGTATCCGTCTATTCCTCTTTGGATCCTTTCCCGTGTAGGTTATTATAGAGTGTTGAGTAGACCTCTTGGCGTTCCATAGGTATTCTGTGGTTATATATTTCATCTGTATTAGTACATGTCTGTTAACCCCCATATCATAATTCATACATTCCTTTCACCTTTCCATTTGGCTAAACGTAATTTTGTTTTCTTAATCCATGCTCTTCCTTCTCTTGGAAATAAGTTCATGAGTATCAATTTTGAGGTAACACCTATAAGTGATGTCATAGGATATCTGTCTTTCAGTTTCTTTCTTACTTCAAGTTGGGTGGTTATCTCTAGGTCCTTATATGGTGGTGCAAACGGCACTGTTTCCTTGTTTTCCGTGGCTAATATTCCATTGTTGACATGGACCACTTCCTCTTTGTGCATTTTCCTGTTGCTGGACATTTCGGTTTCTTCCAAGTCTTGGCTATATTAAATGTTTCTGCCGTGCAGGATTGCCAGCCTGTGTCTCTTCCATTCTGCCCTGCTCAGGGGATAGGCGCATCAAAGGACCTACCAGATCACATGGTAGCTCAGTTTTTTTTTTTTTTTTTTTTTTTGGTAGCTCAGATTTTACCCTTAAACGCACCTCCATTATGTTCTCCCTGCTGGCTGTTACCAGTTGACATCCCCCCAGCAGCTAGTGGGTACACAGTTTTCTGAAACCCCTTCAGCATTTATTCTTTGTAGACTTTTTGCTGAAGAGCATTCTGACGGCTGTGAGGTGAACATTTCTGTCGATTGGATTTGCATGGCTTTATTAATTGCTGATGTTGAGCATTTTTAAATTCCCTTTTATTTTAAAGGAACAAAGAAGACAGAATGGGCGTAAAACATGCCTCTTGAAATTGTCTTCTTGAAATGTTGACGTCTTTTGAATTTTCTGGTCGATTTACGACCCCAGGATTTTTTTTTTTTTTTTTTGATGGCAGGTGTCATTTACTGGCCTGCAATTATTTTGAATATTAAGTGACCATTAGCGCTGTTGTGTGAAACGGCCAGAAGGCGGCAGCACTTCTCCTTACCAAATCTGGTTCCTAGGGTATCAGAGCCATAATGGAAGTGGCGTTGTAAATTGTAAATTAGAATGGAGTGTGCCAGGAAAAAGCCCCTTAGGTTTATGTCTCATTACTTGCTGTTCGTTTTTTAAATTTAATTTTTATTTTGTGTCAGAGCAAATTTGATTACAATGTTTTGCTTGTTCTAGGTGTGCAAGATGTGGTTGTTTTACACGTATACATATATCTATTCTTCTTCGGGTCCTTCTCCCATGTAGCTTATGACACCATGTTGAGTAGTCTCCTCTTGGTATGCCGTAGGTCTGTGGCGACTTTGTATTTCACACGTGTTTGTATATCTCTGTCAACCCCAATGTCCTAATGTATCCAATCCTCACACCTTTCCATTTGGTGAACCATAAGTTTGCTTAATGAATCTGTGATTGGATGTCTCTGTGGAAATATCTTCACTGGTATCGATTTTTAGGTAACCCCTATAAGTGGTATCATACGTTAGGTGTCTTTTGCTTTCTCGCTTACTGCACGTTGCGTGATCACCTCTAGACTCATCTGTGGTGCTACAAGTGGCATTGATTCATTTTTTTCCCCACGCTAATATTCCATCTCTACACGTAGCAGTTCTTCTTTGTCCACTCATCTGTTGGTGGACTTTTGGTTGCTTCCGTGCCTTGGCTATTGTAATACTGCTGCAGTGCAGATTTCCTGCCTGTGTCTTTCCAATTCTGTCTTCTTAGGCTATAGGCCGCGGAGTGGGCCTGCTGGATCATAGAGTAGCTGAATGTGTACCTTTTAAAGGCACCTCCGTTCTGTTCCCATGAGTGGCTCTTACCAGGTTACGTCCCACTTGAAACTGAGGGTATGCATGTCTCCACAACCTCTTCAGCATTGATCGTTTGTAGTTTCTTTGCTGATGGTTATTCTGACTGGTGTGAGTTGATAGCTCTTTGTGGTTGGATTTGCATGTGTCTCATAATCCCTTGAAATTGAGCTCTGAGGCATGTCCTTTTATGTTTCAAACTGTTATGACAGCTTACGTCTTCAAATTGTTTTCTTGAAATATGTGCCACATTTTGAAATATTTTGGCCTTTACCTGCGTCAGGACATTTTGAGGGCAGGTTTCCTTTGCAGCCCTGCAGTACTTGGGCATATGAAGTGACCATTCGCACAGATTTCCAAGCTGCTGTTGCAGGTATCGGCCAGAGGCCGGCAGCCTTTCTACGATGCCCACTCTGGTACCTAGGGAGACAGACCTTCCTGCCAGTGGTGTTCCTCAGATATCAATTAGACTGCCATGTGCCCTGATAAACCCCCCAAAGCTTATGTCTCCTTACTCATGTTTGTTTTTTTAATTCATATTTTCTAGTGGAGTAATATTCCATCGTGTGCATGGACCACTTCTTCTTGGTGCACTCCTCTGTTGATGGACATTTTCGTTGCTTCCAAGTGTCGGCTATGGTAAGTATTGCTGGGGCGCAGGATTGCCAGCCTGTGCCTTTTGATTCTCATTTTCTCAGGTGATCGGCCCAGCAGTGGGTGTTGACTGATTGACTAGTAGCTCAATGTTTCCCTTTTCAAAGCACCTCCACTGTGTTTTCATTAGTGGCTCTTACCACGTCCCCCTTAGAACCGAGGGTACGCATTTCTCCACAATCCCTTCAGCATTTATTGTTTGCAGCATTTCTGCTAATGGCCATTCCGAGTGCTGTGAGCGGATAGGTTTTTGTAATTTGGGTTTGCATGTCTTTAAAAATTCCTAAAATTCATCATTTTTCCACGCCTGTTTTCTTTTCTTTTCTTTAAAAAGAAAGGAAAAGAAAAGAAAAACGTGGGGGTACAATATACCTCTTGAAATCGTTTTCTTGGAATGTTGCCCTCTTTTGAATTTTTGGTCGATGTTTGACCCCAGGATTTTTTTGGAGGGCAGGTGTTATTTACAGGCCTGCAAGTTTGGTGACTATTTAATGACCATTAGCACTGGGTTTAAAGCTGCTGTTTTGGGAAACGGCCACAAGGCGGCAGCATTTCTCCATTCCCAAATCTGGGTACTAGGGCAGCAGAGCCTTTCTGGAAGTCGTGTTCCTAGGTTGTACATTAGAATGGAATGTGCCAGGAGAAACGCCCATAAGTTTATGTGGCATTACTTCTGGTTGGTTTTTTAAACTATTTTAATCGGGGTAACGATTAGAATATTGTTTGTCCTAGGTGTACACAGTCTGGTTCATTTGTACATTATATACGTCTATTCACGTACAGATCCTCTTCCCCTGTGAAATATCACAGAGTGTTCCGTACACCTCCCTTGCTACGTGGTCGGTCTTTTTGATATTTGTATACGTGTGGTAACGCTAATCTTAATTTATCCATTCCGCCCACCTTTCCTTTTAGATAAGCATAGTTGTTTTCTAAGTCTGTGAGTGTCTTTCTCTGTGCAAATATGTTCATTTGTGTCAGTTATTACATAACGCCTATAAGTGGTATCATAGGATATAGGTCTTTGGCTTTCCGACTTACCGCACGTTCTGCGATTATCTCCAAGCTCATCTATGGTGCCTCAAAGAGCAGTGTTCCATTGTGTACACGGACCATTTCTTCTTAATCCATTCGTCTGTTGATGGACGAATTTTGGTAGCTTCACCGTCTTGGCTATTGTGAATAAGGCCTCAGTGCAGCTGTTGCAGCCCGGGTCTCCTCGCTTCTGGTCTTCTCAGGTGAGAGGCCCAGTGGTGTGACTGCTGGATTGAATGGTACCTCAATTTTTACTTCTAAAGGCAGCTCCTTTCTGTTCTTATTGGCTGTTACCACTTGACATCTCGCCAGCAGCTAGAGGGCACACAGTTCTCTAAAACCCCTTCAGTGTTGACTGTGTGTAGAATTTTTGCTGATCGTCGGTCGACAGGTGTGTGTTGCAAACTTTTTGTAGATTAGATCTGCATGAGTCTAATAATTCCTGAGGTTGAGCTTTTATCCATTTCCCTTTCTATTTATGTATGTATGTATGTATTTAGTTATCTACCTATCTATTTAGTTTTGCGGTACGCGGGCCTCTCACCGTTGTGGCCTCTCCCGTTGCGGAGCACAGGCTCTGGACGCGCAGGCTCAGCGGCCATGGCTCACGGGCCCAGCCACTCCGCGGCATGTGGGATCTTCCCGGACCGGGGCACGAACCCGTGTCCCCTGCGTCGGCAGGCGGACTCTCAACCGCTGCGCCACCAGGGAAGCCCCTGTTTTGAATTTTTTTGGTCCGTTCCCTACCTCAGCACAATATTTTAGGGCAGGTGTCCTTTACGGCCCTGAGTCCTTGTGACTATTAAGTGACCATTAGCTGCGGGCTTAAAGCCGCTCTTGCGGGAAACGGCCACAAGGCGGCAGCATTTCTACCTTTGCAGCTCTGGGTTCCTGGGCGACAGCGCTTTCCGGGAAATCGTGTTAGTAGCCTGCAGATTAGAGGGGAATGTGCCAGGGCAAACCCCCAAGAGCTTATACCTCCTACTTCTTGTTTTTTAAATTAAATTTTTTTTAGGTATCAGAGCAAGTTTGATAAAAAAAAAATGCAGTTTCTCCTAAGTGTACAGAATCTGGTTCATCATATCAACGTATCCGTCTATTCCTCTTTGGATCCTTTCCCGTGTAGGTTATTATAGAGTGTTGAGTGGACCTCTTGGCGTTCCATAGGTATTCTGTGGTTATATATTTCATCTGTATTAGTACATGTCTGTTAACCCCCATATCATAATTCATACATTCCTTTCACCTTTCCATTTGGCTAAACGTAATTTTGTTTTCTTAATCCATGCTCTTCCTTCTCTTGGAAATAAGTTCATGAGTATCAATTTTGAGGTAACACCTATAAGTGATGTCATAGGATATCTGTCTTTCAGTTTCTTTCTTACTTCAAGTTGGGTGGTTATCTCTAGGTCCTTATATGGTGGTGCAAACGGCACTGTTTCCTTGTTTTCCGTGGCTAATATTCCATTGTTGACATGGACCACTTCCTCTTTGTGCATTTTCCTGTTGCTGGACATTTCGGTTTCTTCCAAGTCTTGGCTATATTAAATGTTTCTGCCGTGCAGGATTGCCAGCCTGTGTCTCTTCCATTCTGCCCTGCTCAGGGGATAGGCGCATCAAAGGACCTACCAGATCACATGGTAGCTCAGTTTTTTTTTTTTTTTTTTTTTGGTAGCTCAGATTTTACCCTTAAACGCACCTCCATTATGTTCTCCCTGCTGGCTGTTACCAGTTGACATCCCCCCAGCAGCTAGTGGGTACACAGTTTTCTGAAACCCCTTCAGCATTTATTCTTTGTAGACTTTTTGCTGAAGAGCATTCTGACGGCTGTGAGGTGAACATTTCTGTCGATTGGATTTGCATGGCTTTATTAATTGCTGATGTTGAGCATTTTTAAATTCCCTTTTATTTTAAAGGAACAAAGAAGACAGAATGGGCGTAAAACATGCCTCTTGAAATTGTCTTCTTGAAATGTTGACGTCTTTTGAATTTTCTGGTCGATTTACGACCCCAGGATTTTTTTTTTTTTTTTTTTTGATGGCAGGTGTCATTTACTGGCCTGCAATTATTTTGAATATTAAGTGACCATTAGCGCTGTTGTGTGAAACGGCCAGAAGGCGGCAGCACTTCTCCTTACCAAATCTGGTTCCTAGGGTATCAGAGCCATAATGGAAGTGGCGTTGTAAATTGTAAATTAGAATGGAGTGTGCCAGGAAAAAGCCCCTTAGGTTTATGTCTCATTACTTGCTGTTCGTTTTTTAAATTTAATTTTTATTTTGTGTCAGAGCAAATTTGATTACAATGTTTTGCTTGTTCTAGGTGTGCAAGATGTGGTTGTTTTACACGTATACATATATCTATTCTTCTTCGGGTCCTTCTCCCATGTAGCTTATGACACCATGTTGAGTAGTCTCCTCTTGGTATGCCGTAGGTCTGTGGCGACTTTGTATTTCACACGTGTTTGTATATCTCTGTCAACCCCAATGTCCTAATGTATCCAATCCTCACACCTTTCCATTTGGTGAACCATAAGTTTGCTTAATGAATCTGTGATTGGATGTCTCTGTGGAAATATCTTCACTGGTATCGATTTTTAGGTAACCCCTATAAGTGGTATCATACGTTAGGTGTCTTTTGCTTTCTCGCTTACTGCACGTTGCGTGATCACCTCTAGACTCATCTGTGGTGCTACAAGTGGCATTGATTCATTTTTTTCCCCACGCTAATATTCCATCTCTACACGTAGCAGTTCTTCTTTGTCCACTCATCTGTTGGTGAACTTTTGGTTGCTTCCGTGCCTTGGCTATTGTAATACTGCTGCAGTGCAGATTTCCTGCCTGTGTCTTTCCAATTCTGTCTTCTTAGGCTATAGGCCGCGGAGTGGGCCTGCTGGATCATAGAGTAGCTGAATGTGTACCTTTTAAAGGCACCTCCGTTCTGTTCCCATGAGTGGCTCTTAACAGGTTACGTCCCACTTGAAACTGAGGGTATGCATGTCTCCACAACCTCTTCAGCATTGATCGTTTGTAGTTTCTTTGCTGATGGTTATTCTGACTGGGGTGAGTTGATAGCTCTTTGTGGTTGGATTTGCATGTGTCTCATAATCCCTTGAAATTGAGCTCTGAGGCATGTCCTTTTATGTTTCAAACTGTTATGACAGCTTACGTCTTCAAATTGTTTTCTTGAAATATGTGCCACATTTTGAAATATTTTGGCCTTTACCTGCGTCAGGACATTTTGAGGGCAGGTTTCCTTTGCAGCCCTGCAGTACTTGGGCATATGAAGTGACCATTCGCACAGATTTCCAAGCTGCTGTTGCAGGTATCGGCCAGAGGCCGGCAGCCTTTCTACGATGCCCACTCTGGTACCTAGGGAGACAGACCTTCCTGCCAGTGGTGTTCCTCAGATATCAATTAGACTGCCATGTGCCCTGATAAACCCCCCAAAGCTTATGTCTCCTTACTCATGTTTGTTTTTTTAATTCATATTTTCTAGTGGAGTAATATTCCGTCGTGTGCATGGACCACTTCTTCTTGGTGCACTCCTCTGTTGATGGACATTTTCGTTGCTTCCAAGTGTCGGCTATGGTAAGTATTGCTGGGGCGCAGGATTGCCAGCCTGTGCCTTTTGATTCTCATTTTCTCAGGTGATAGGCCCAGCAGTGGGTGTTGACTGATTGACTAGTAGCTCAATGTTTCCCTTTTCAAAACACCTCCACTGTGTTTTCATTAGTGGCTCTTACCACGTCCCCCTTAGAACCGAGGGTACGCATTTCTCCACAATCCCTTCAGCATTTATTGTTTGCAGCATTTCTGCTAATGGCCATTCCGAGTGCTGTGAGCGGATAGGTTTTTGTAATTTGGGTTTGCATGTCTTTAAAAATTCCTAAAATTCATCATTTTTCCACGCCTGTTTTCTTTTCTTTTCTTTAAAAAGAAAGGAAAAGAAAAGAAAAACGTGGGGGTACAATATACCTCTTGAAATCGTTTTCTTGGAATGTTGCCCTCTTTTGAATTTTTGGTCGATGTTTGACCCCAGGATTTTTTTGGAGGGCAGGTGTTATTTACAGGCCTGCAAGTTTGGTGACTATTTAATGACCATTAGCACTGGGTTTAAAGCTGCTGTTTTGGGAAACGGCCACAAGGCGGCAGCATTTCTCCATTCCCAAATCTGGGTACTAGGGCAGCAGAGCCTTTCTGGAAGTCGTGTTCCTAGGTTGTACATTAGAATGGAATGTGCCAGGAGAAACGCCCATAAGTTTATGTGGCATTACTTCTGGTTGGTTTTTTAAACTATTTTAATCGGGGTAACGATTAGAATATTGTTTGTCCTAGGTGTACACAGTCTGGTTCATTTGTACATTATATACGTCTATTCACGTACAGATCCTCTTCCCCTGTGAAATATCACAGAGTGTTCCGTACACCTCCCTTGCTACGTGGTCGGTCTTTTTGATATTTGTATACGTGTGGTAACGCTAATCTTAATTTATCCATTCCGCCCACCTTTCCTTTTAGATAAGCATAGTTGTTTTCTAAGTCTGTGAGTGTCTTTCTCTGTGCAAATATGTTCATTTGTGTCAGTTATTACATAACGCCTATAAGTGGTATCATAGGATATAGGTCTTTGGCTTTCCGACTTACCGCACGTTCTGCGATTATCTCCAAGCTCATCTATGGTGCCTCAAAGAGCAGTGTTCCATTGTGTACACGGACCATTTCTTCTTAATCCATTCGTCTGTTGATGGACATTTTGGTAGCTTCACCGTCTTGGCTATTGTGAATAAGGCCTCAGTGCAGCTGTTGCAGCCCGGGTCTCCTCGCTTCTGGTCTTCTCAGGTGAGAGGCCCAGTGGTGTGACTGCTGGATTGAATGGTACCTCAATTTTTACTTCTAAAGGCAGCTCCTTTCTGTTCTTATTGGCTGTTACCACTTGACATCTCGCCAGCAGCTAGAGGGTACACAGTTCTCTAAAACCCCTTCAGTGTTGACTGTGTGTAGAATTTTTGCTGATCGTCGGTCGACAGGTGTGTGTTGCAAACTTTTTGTAGATTAGATCTGCATGAGTCTAATAATTCCTGAGGTTGAGCTTTTATCCATTTCCCTTTCTATTTATGTATGTATGTATGTATTTAGTTATCTACCTATCTATTTAGTTTTGCGGTACGCGGGCCTCTCACCGTTGTGGCCTCTCCCGTTGCGGAGCACAGGCTCTGGACGCGCAGGCTCAGCGGCCATGGCTCACGGGCCCAGCCACTCCGCGGCATGTGGGATCTTCCCGGACCGGGGCACGAACCCGTGTCCCCTGCGTCGGCAGGCGGACTCTCAACCGCTGCGCCACCAGGGAAGCCCCTGTTTTGAATTTTTTTGGTCCGTTCCCTACCTCAGCACAATATTTTAGGGCAGGTGTCCTTTACGGCCCTGAGTCCTTGTGACTATTAAGTGACCATTAGCTGCGGGCTTAAAGCCGCTCTTGCGGGAAACGGCCACAAGGCGGCAGCATTTCTACCTTTGCAGCTCTGGGTTCCTGGGCGACAGCGCTTTCCGGGAAATCGTGTTAGTAGCCTGCAGATTAGAGGGGAATGTGCCAGGGCAAACCCCCAAGAGCTTATACCTCCTACTTCTTGTTTTTTAAATTAAATTTTTTTTAGGTATCAGAGCAAGTTTGATAAAAAAAAATGCAGTTTCTCCTAAGTGTACAGAATCTGGTTCATCATATCAACGTATCCGTCTATTCCTCTTTGGATCCTTTCCCGTGTAGGTTATTATAGAGTGTTGAGTGGACCTCTTGGCGTTCCATAGGTATTCTGTGGTTATATATTTCATCTGTATTAGTACATGTCTGTTAACCCCCATATCATAATTCATACATTCCTTTCACCTTTCCATTTGGCTAAACGTAATTTTGTTTTCTTAATCCATGCTCTTCCTTCTCTTGGAAATAAGTTCATGAGTATCAATTTTGAGGTAACACCTATAAGTGATGTCATAGGATATCTGTCTTTCAGTTTCTTTCTTACTTCAAGTTGGGTGGTTATCTCTAGGTCCTTATATGGTGGTGCAAACGGCACTGTTTCCTTGTTTTCCGTGGCTAATATTCCATTGTTGACATGGACCACTTCCTCTTTGTGCATTTTCCTGTTGCTGGACATTTCGGTTTCTTCCAAGTCTTGGCTATATTAAATGTTTCTGCCGTGCAGGATTGCCAGCCTGTGTCTCTTCCATTCTGCCCTGCTCAGGGGATAGGCGCATCAAAGGACCTACCAGATCACATGGTAGCTCAGTTTTTACCCTTAAACGCACCTCCATTATGTTCTCCCTGCTGGCTGTTACCAGTTGACATCCCCCCAGCAGCTAGTGGGTACACAGTTTTCTGAAACCCCTTCAGCATTTATTCTTTGTAGACTTTTTGCTGAAGAGCATTCTGACGGCTGTGAGGTGAACATTTCTGTCGATTGGATTTGCATGGCTTTATTAATTGCTGATGTTGAGCATTTTTAAATTCCCTTTTATTTTAAAGGAACAAAGAAGACAGAATGGGCGTAAAACATGCCTCTTGAAATTGTCTTCTTGAAATGTTGACGTCTTTTGAATTTTCTGGTCGATTTACGACCCCAGGATTTTTTTTTTTTTTTTTGTTTGATGGCAGGTGTCATTTACTGGCCTGCAATTATTTTGAATATTAAGTGACCATTAGCGCTGTTGTGTGAAACGGCCAGAAGGCGGCAGCACTTCTCCTTACCAAATCTGGTTCCTAGGGCATCAGAGCCATAATGGAAGTGGCGTTGTAAATTGTAAATTAGAATGGAGTGTGCCAGGAAAAAGCCCCTTAGGTTTATGTCTCATTACTTGCTGTTCGTTTTTTAAATTTAATTTTTATTTTGTGTCAGAGCAAATTTGATTACAATGTTTTGCTTGTTCTAGGTGTGCAAGATGTGGTTGTTTTACACGTATACATATATCTATTCTTCTTCGGGTCCTTCTCCCATGTAGCTTATGACACCATGTTGAGTAGTCTCCTCTTGGTATGCCGTAGGTCTGTGGCGACTTTGTATTTCACACGTGTTTGTATATCTCTGTCAACCCCAATGTCCTAATGTATCCAATCCTCACACCTTTCCATTTGGTGAACCATAAGTTTGCTTAATGAATCTGTGATTGGATGTCTCTGTGGAAATATCTTCACTGGTATCGATTTTTAGGTAACCCCTATAAGTGGTATCATACGTTAGGTGTCTTTTGCTTTCTCGCTTACTGCACGTTGCGTGATCACCTCTAGACTCATCTGTGGTGCTACAAGTGGCATTGATTCATTTTTTTCCCCACGCTAATATTCCATCTCTACACGTAGCAGTTCTTCTTTGTCCACTCATCTGTTGGTGGACTTTTGGTTGCTTCCGTGCCTTGGCTATTGTAATACTGCTGCAGTGCAGATTTCCTGCCTGTGTCTTTCCAATTCTGTCTTCTTAGGCTATAGGCCGCGGAGTGGGCCTGCTGGATCATAGAGTAGCTGAATGTGTACCTTTTAAAGGCACCTCCGTTCTGTTCCCATGAGTGGCTCTTACCAGGTTACGTCCCACTTGAAACTGAGGGTATGCATGTCTCCACAACCTCTTCAGCATTGATCGTTTGTAGTTTCTTTGCTGATGGTTATTCTGACTGGGGTGAGTTGATAGCTCTTTGTGGTTGGATTTGCATGTGTCTCATAATCCCTTGAAATTGAGCTCTGAGGCATGTCCTTTTATGTTTCAAACTGTTATGACAGCTTACGTCTTCAAATTGTTTTCTTGAAATATGTGCCACATTTTGAAATATTTTGGCCTTTACCTGCGTCAGGACATTTTGAGGGCAGGTTTCCTTTGCAGCCCTGCAGTACTTGGGCATATGAAGTGACCATTCGCACAGATTTCCAAGCTGCTGTTGCAGGTATCGGCCAGAGGCCGGCAGCCTTTCTACGATGCCCACTCTGGTACCTAGGGAGACAGACCTTCCTGCCAGTGGTGTTCCTCAGATATCAATTAGACTGCCATGTGCCCTGATAAACCCCCCCAAAGCTTATGTCTCCTTACTCATGTTTGTTTTTTTAATTCATATTTTCTAGTGGAGTAATATTCCATCGTGTGCATGGACCACTTCTTCTTGGTGCACTCCTCTGTTGATGGACATTTTCGTTGCTTCCAAGTGTCGGCTATGGTAAGTATTGCTGGGGCGCAGGATTGCCAGCCTGTGCCTTTTGATTCTCATTTTCTCAGGTGATAGGCCCAGCAGTGGGTGTTGACTGATTGACTAGTAGCTCAATGTTTCCCTTTTCAAAGCACCTCCACTGTGTTTTCATTAGTGGCTCTTACCACGTCCCCCTTAGAACCGAGGGTACGCATTTCTCCACAATCCCTTCAGCATTTATTGTTTGCAGCATTTCTGCTAATGGCCATTCCGAGTGCTGTGAGCGGATAGGTTTTTGTAATTTGGGTTTGCATGTCTTTAAAAATTCCTAAAATTCATCATTTTTCCACGCCTGTTTTCTTTTCTTTTCTTTAAAAAGAAAGGAAAAGAAAAGAAAAACGTGGGGGTACAATATACCTCTTGAAATCGTTTTCTTGGAATGTTGCCCTCTTTTGAATTTTTGGTCGATGTTTGACCCCAGGATTTTTTTGGAGGGCAGGTGTTATTTACAGGCCTGCAAGTTTGGTGACTATTTAATGACCATTAGCACTGGGTTTAAAGCTGCTGTTTTGGGAAACGGCCACAAGGCGGCAGCATTTCTCCATTCCCAAATCTGGGTACTAGGGCAGCAGAGCCTTTCTGGAAGTCGTGTTCCTAGGTTGTACATTAGAATGGAATGTGCCAGGAGAAACGCCCATAAGTTTATGTGGCATTACTTCTGGTTGGTTTTTTAAACTATTTTAATCGGGGTAACGATTAGAATATTGTTTGTCCTAGGTGTACACAGTCTGGTTCATTTGTACATTATATACGTCTATTCACGTACAGATCCTCTTCCCCTGTGAAATATCACAGAGTGTTCCGTACACCTCCCTTGCTACGTGGTCGGTCTTTTTGATATTTGTATACGTGTGGTAACGCTAATCTTAATTTATCCATTCCGCCCACCTTTCCTTTTAGATAAGCATAGTTGTTTTCTAAGTCTGTGAGTGTCTTTCTCTGTGCAAATATGTTCATTTGTGTCAGTTATTACATAACGCCTATAAGTGGTATCATAGGATATAGGTCTTTGGCTTTCCGACTTACCGCACGTTCTGCGATTATCTCCAAGCTCATCTATGGTGCCTCAAAGAGCAGTGTTCCATTGTGTACACGGACCATTTCTTCTTAATCCATTCGTCTGTTGATGGACATTTTGGTAGCTTCACCGTCTTGGCTATTGTGAATAAGGCCTCAGTGCAGCTGTTGCAGCCCGGGTCTCCTCGCTTCTGGTCTTCTCAGGTGAGAGGCCCAGTGGTGTGACTGCTGGATTGAATGGTACCTCAATTTTTACTTCTAAAGGCAGCTCCTTTCTGTTCTTATTGGCTGTTACCACTTGACATCTCGCCAGCAGCTAGAGGGTACACAGTTCTCTAAAACCCCTTCAGTGTTGACTGTGTGTAGAATTTTTGCTGATCGTCGGTCGACAGGTGTGTGTTGCAAACTTTTTGTAGATTAGATCTGCATGAGTCTAATAATTCCTGAGGTTGAGCTTTTATCCATTTCCCTTTCTATTTATGTATGTATGTATGTATTTAGTTATCTACCTATCTATTTAGTTTTGCGGTACGCGGGCCTCTCACCGTTGTGGCCTCTCCCGTTGCGGAGCACAGGCTCTGGACGCGCAGGCTCAGCGGCCATGGCTCACGGGCCCAGCCACTCCGCGGCATGTGGGATCTTCCCGGACCGGGGCACGAACCCGTGTCCCCTGCGTCGGCAGGCGGACTCTCAACCGCTGCGCCACCAGGGAAGCCCCTGTTTTGAATTTTTTTGGTCCGTTCCCTACCTCAGCACAATATTTTAGGGCAGGTGTCCTTTACGGCCCTGAGTCCTTGTGACTATTAAGTGACCATTAGCTGCGGGCTTAAAGCCGCTCTTGCGGGAAACGGCCACAAGGCGGCAGCATTTCTACCTTTGCAGCTCTGGGTTCCTGGGCGACAGCGCTTTCCGGGAAATCGTGTTAGTAGCCTGCAGATTAGAGGGGAATGTGCCAGGGCAAACCCCCAAGAGCTTATACCTCCTACTTCTTGTTTTTTAAGTTAAATTTTTTTTAGGTATCAGAGCAAGTTTGATTAAAAAAAAATGCAGTTTCTCCTAAGTGTACAGAATCTGGTTCATCATATCAACGTATCCGTCTATTCCTCTTTGGATCCTTTCCCGTGTAGGTTATTATAGAGTGTTGAGTGGACCTCTTGGCGTTCCATAGGTATTCTGTGGTTATATATTTCATCTGTATTAGTACATGTCTGTTAACCCCCATATCATAATTCATACATTCCTTTCACCTTTCCATTTGGCTAAACGTAATTTTGTTTTCTTAATCCATGCTCTTCCTTCTCTTGGAAATAAGTTCATGAGTATCAATTTTGAGGTAACACCTATAAGTGATGTCATAGGATATCTGTCTTTCAGTTTCTTTCTTACTTCAAGTTGGGTGGTTATCTCTAGGTCCTTATATGGTGGTGCAAACGGCACTGTTTCCTTGTTTTCCGTGGCTAATATTCCATTGTTGACATGGACCACTTCCTCTTTGTGCATTTTCCTGTTGCTGGACATTTCGGTTTCTTCCAAGTCTTGGCTATATTAAATGTTTCTGCCGTGCAGGATTGCCAGCCTGTGTCTCTTCCATTCTGCCCTGCTCAGGGGATAGGCGCATCAAAGGACCTACCAGATCACATGGTAGCTCAGTTTTTACCCTTAAACGCACCTCCATTATGTTCTCCCTGCTGGCTGTTACCAGTTGACATCCCCCCAGCAGCTAGTGGGTACACAGTTTTCTGAAACCCCTTCAGCATTTATTCTTTGTAGACTTTTTGCTGAAGAGCATTCTGACGGCTGTGAGGTGAACATTTCTGTCGATTGGATTTGCATGGCTTTATTAATTGCTGATGTTGAGCATTTTTAAATTCCCTTTTATTTTAAAGGAACAAAGAAGACAGAATGGGCGTAAAACATGCCTCTTGAAATTGTCTTCTTGAAATGTTGACGTCTTTTGAATTTTCTGGTCGATTTACGACCCCAGGATTTTTTTTTTTTTTTTTTGATGGCAGGTGTCATTTACTGGCCTGCAATTATTTTGAATATTAAGTGACCATTAGCGCTGTTGTGTGAAACGGCCAGAAGGCGGCAGCACTTCTCCTTACCAAATCTGGTTACTAGGGCATCAGTAACCAGAATGGAAGTGGCGTTGTAAATTGTAAATTAGAATGGAGTGTGCCAGGAAAAAGCCCCTTAGGTTTATGTCTCATTACTTGCTGTTCGTTTTTTAAATTTAATTTTTATTTTGTGTCAGAGCAAATTTGATTACAATGTTTTGCTTGTTCTAGGTGTGCAAGATGTGGTTGTTTTACACGTATACATATATCTATTCTTCTTCGGGTCCTTCTCCCATGTAGCTTATGACACCATGTTGAGTAGTCTCCTCTTGGTATGCCGTAGGTCTGTGGCGACTTTGTATTTCACACGTGTTTGTATATCTCTGTCAACCCCAATGTCCTAATGTATCCAATCCTCACACCTTTCCATTTGGTGAACCATAAGTTTGCTTAATGAATCTGTGATTGGATGTCTCTGTGGAAATATCTTCACTGGTATCGATTTTTAGGTAACCCCTATAAGTGGTATCATACGTTAGGTGTCTTTTGCTTTCTCGCTTACTGCACGTTGCGTGATCACCTCTAGACTCATCTGTGGTGCTACAAGTGGCATTGATTCATTTTTTTCCCCACGCTAATATTCCATCTCTACACGTAGCAGTTCTTCTTTGTCCACTCATCTGTTGGTGGACTTTTGGTTGCTTCCGTGCCTTGGCTATTGTAATACTGCTGCAGTGCAGATTTCCTGCCTGTGTCTTTCCAATTCTGTCTTCTTAGGCTATAGGCCGCGGAGTGGGCCTGCTGGATCATAGAGTAGCTGAATGTGTACCTTTTAAAGGCACCTCCGTTCTGTTCCCATGAGTGGCTCTTACCAGGTTACGTCCCACTTGAAACTGAGGGTATGCATGTCTCCACAACCTCTTCAGCATTGATCGTTTGTAGTTTCTTTGCTGATGGTTATTCTGACTGGGGTGAGTTGATAGCTCTTTGTGGTTGGATTTGCATGTGTCTCATAATCCCTTGAAATTGAGCTCTGAGGCATGTCCTTTTATGTTTCAAACTGTTATGACAGCTTACGTCTTCAAATTGTTTTCTTGAAATATGTGCCACATTTTGAAATATTTTGGCCTTTACCTGCGTCAGGACATTTTGAGGGCAGGTTTCCTTTGCAGCCCTGCAGTACTTGGGCATATGAAGTGACCATTCGCACAGATTTCCAAGCTGCTGTTGCAGGTATCGGCCAGAGGCCGGCAGCCTTTCTACGATGCCCACTCTGGTACCTAGGGAGACAGACCTTCCTGCCAGTGGTGTTCCTCAGATATCAATTAGACTGCCATGTGCCCTGATAAACCCCCCCAAAGCTTATGTCTCCTTACTCATGTTTGTTTTTTTAATTCATATTTTCTAGTGGAGTAATATTCCATCGTGTGCATGGACCACTTCTTCTTGGTGCACTCCTCTGTTGATGGACATTTTCGTTGCTTCCAAGTGTCGGCTATGGTAAGTATTGCTGGGGCGCAGGATTGCCAGCCTGTGCCTTTTGATTCTCATTTTCTCAGGTGATAGGCCCAGCAGTGGGTGTTGACTGATTGACTAGTAGCTCAATGTTTCCCTTTTCAAAGCACCTCCACTGTGTTTTCATTAGTGGCTCTTACCACGTCCCCCTTAGAACCGAGGGTACGCATTTCTCCACAATCCCTTCAGCATTTATTGTTTGCAGCATTTCTGCTAATGGCCATTCCGAGTGCTGTGAGCGGATAGGTTTTTGTAATTTGGGTTTGCATGTCTTTAAAAATTCCTAAAATTCATCATTTTTCCACGCCTGTTTTCTTTTCTTTTCTTTAAAAAGAAAGGAAAAGAAAAGAAAAACGTGGGGGTACAATATACCTCTTGAAATCGTTTTCTTGGAATGTTGCCCTCTTTTGAATTTTTGGTCGATGTTTGACCCCAGGATTTTTTTGGAGGGCAGGTGTTATTTACAGGCCTGCAAGTTTGGTGACTATTTAATGACCATTAGCACTGGGTTTAAAGCTGCTGTTTTGGGAAACGGCCACAAGGCGGCAGCATTTCTCCATTCCCAAATCTGGGTACTAGGGCAGCAGAGCCTTTCTGGAAGTCGTGTTCCTAGGTTGTACATTAGAATGGAATGTGCCAGGAGAAACGCCCATAAGTTTATGTGGCATTACTTCTGGTTGGTTTTTTAAACTATTTTAATCGGGGTAACGATTAGAATATTGTTCGTCCTAGGTGTACACAGTCTGGTTCATTTGTACATTATATACGTCTATTCACGTACAGATCCTCTTCCCCTGTGAAATATCACAGAGTGTTCCGTACACCTCCCTTGCTACGTGGTCGGTCTTTTTGATATTTGTATACGTGTGGTAACGCTAATCTTAATTTATCCATTCCGCCCACCTTTCCTTTTAGATAAGCATAGTTGTTTTCTAAGTCTGTGAGTGTCTTTCTCTGTGCAAATATGTTCATTTGTGTCAGTTATTACATAACGCCTATAAGTGGTATCATAGGATATAGGTCTTTGGCTTTCCGACTTACCGCACGTTCTGCGATTATCTCCAAGCTCATCTATGGTGCCTCAAAGAGCAGTGTTCCATTGTGTACACGGACCATTTCTTCTTAATCCATTCGTCTGTTGATGGACATTTTGGTAGCTTCACCGTCTTGGCTATTGTGAATAAGGCCTCAGTGCAGCTGTTGCAGCCCGGGTCTCCTCGCTTCTGGTCTTCTCAGGTGAGAGGCCCAGTGGTGTGACTGCTGGATTGAATGGTACCTCAATTTTTACTTCTAAAGGCAGCTCCTTTCTGTTCTTATTGGCTGTTACCACTTGACATCTCGCCAGCAGCTAGAGGGTACACAGTTCTCTAAAACCCCTTCAGTGTTGGCTGTGTGTAGAATTTTTGCTGATCGTCGGTCGACAGGTGTGTGTTGCAAACTTTTTGTAGATTAGATCTGCATGAGTCTAATAATTCCTGAGGTTGAGCTTTTATCCATTTCCCTTTCTATTTATGTATGTATGTATGTATTTAGTTATCTACCTATCTATTTAGTTTTGCGGTACGCGGGCCTCTCACCGTTGTGGCCTCTCCCGTTGCGGAGCACAGGCTCTGGACGCGCAGGCTCAGCGGCCATGGCTCACGGGCCCAGCCACTCCGCGGCATGTGGGATCTTCCCGGACCGGGGCACGAACCCGTGTCCCCTGCGTCGGCAGGCGGACTCTCAACCGCTGCGCCACCAGGGAAGCCCCTGTTTTGAATTTTTTTGGTCCGTTCCCTACCTCAGCACAATATTTTAGGGCAGGTGTCCTTTACGGCCCTGAGTCCTTGTGACTATTAAGTGACCATTAGCTGCGGGCTTAAAGCCGCTCTTGCGGGAAACGGCCACAAGGCGGCAGCATTTCTACCTTTGCAGCTCTGGGTTCCTGGGCGACAGCGCTTTCCGGGAAATCGTGTTAGTAGCCTGCAGATTAGAGGGGAATGTGCCAGGGCAAACCCCCAAGAGCTTATACCTCCTACTTCTTGTTTTTTAAGTTAAATTTTTTTTAGGTATCAGAGCAAGTTTGATAAAAAAAAAATGCAGTTTCTCCTAAGTGTACAGAATCTGGTTCATCATATCAACGTATCCGTCTATTCCTCTTTGGATCCTTTCCCGTGTAGGTTATTATAGAGTGTTGAGTGGACCTCTTGGCGTTCCATAGGTATTCTGTGGTTATATATTTCATCTGTATTAGTACATGTCTGTTAACCCCCATATCATAATTCATACATTCCTTTCACCTTTCCATTTGGCTAAACGTAATTTTGTTTTCTTAATCCATGCTCTTCCTTCTCTTGGAAATAAGTTCATGAGTATCAATTTTGAGGTAACACCTATAAGTGATGTCATAGGATATCTGTCTTTCAGTTTCTTTCTTACTTCAAGTTGGGTGGTTATCTCTAGGTCCTTATATGGTGGTGCAAACGGCACTGTTTCCTTGTTTTCCGTGGCTAATATTCCATTGTTGACATGGACCACTTCCTCTTTGTGCATTTTCCTGTTGCTGGACATTTCGGTTTCTTCCAAGTCTTGGCTATATTAAATGTTTCTGCCGTGCAGGATTGCCAGCCTGTGTCTCTTCCATTCTGCCCTGCTCAGGGGATAGGCGCATCAAAGGACCTACCAGATCACATGGTAGCTCAGTTTTTACCCTTAAACGCACCTCCATTATGTTCTCCCTGCTGGCTGTTACCAGTTGACATCCCCCCAGCAGCTAGTGGGTACACAGTTTTCTGAAACCCCTTCAGCATTTATTCTTTGTAGACTTTTTGCTGAAGAGCATTCTGACGGCTGTGAGGTGAACATTTCTGTCGATTGGATTTGCATGGCTTTATTAATTGCTGATGTTGAGCATTTTTAAATTCCCTTTTATTTTAAAGGAACAAAGAAGACAGAATGGGCGTAAAACGTGCCTCTTGAAATTGTCTTCTTGAAATGTTGACGTCTTTTGAATTTTCTGGTCGATTTACGACCCCAGGATTTTTTTTTTTTTTTTTTGATGGCAGGTGTCATTTACTGGCCTGCAATTATTTTGAATATTAAGTGACCATTAGCGCTGTTGTGTGAAACGGCCAGAAGGCGGCAGCACTTCTCCTTACCAAATCTGGTTACTAGGGCATCAGTAACCAGAATGGAAGTGGCGTTGTAAATTGTAAATTAGAATGGAGTGTGCCAGGAAAAAGCCCCTTAGGTTTATGTCTCATTACTTGCTGTTCGTTTTTTAAATTTAATTTTTATTTTGTGTCAGAGCAAATTTGATTACAATGTTTTGCTTGTTCTAGGTGTGCAAGATGTGGTTGTTTTACACGTATACATGTATCTATTCTTCTTCGGGTCCTTCTCCCATGTAGCTTATGACACCATGTTGAGTAGTCTCCTCTTGGTATGCCGTAGGTCTGTGGCGACTTTGTATTTCACACGTGTTTGTATATCTCTGTCAACCCCAATGTCCTAATGTATCCAATCCTCACACCTTTCCATTTGGTGAACCATAAGTTTGCTTAATGAATCTGTGATTGGATGTCTCTGTGGAAATATCTTCACTGGTATCGATTTTTAGGTAACCCCTATAAGTGGTATCATACGTTAGGTGTCTTTTGCTTTCTCGCTTACTGCACGTTGCGTGATCACCTCTAGACTCATCTGTGGTGCTACAAGTGGCATTGATTCATTTTTTTCCCCACGCTAATATTCCATCTCTACACGTAGCAGTTCTTCTTTGTCCACTCATCTGTTGGTGGACTTTTGGTTGCTTCCGTGCCTTGGCTATTGTAATACTGCTGCAGTGCAGATTTCCTGCCTGTGTCTTTCCAATTCTGTCTTCTTAGGCTATAGGCCGCGGAGTGGGCCTGCTGGATCATAGAGTAGCTGAATGTGTACCTTTTAAAGGCACCTCCGTTCTGTTCCCATGAGTGGCTCTTACCAGGTTACGTCCCACTTGAAACTGAGGGTATGCATGTCTCCACAACCTCTTCAGCATTGATCGTTTGTAGTTTCTTTGCTGATGGTTATTCTGACTGGGGTGAGTTGATAGCTCTTTGTGGTTGGATTTGCATGTGTCTCATAATCCCTTGAAATTGAGCTCTGAGGCATGTCCTTTTATGTTTCAAACTGTTATGACAGCTTACGTCTTCAAATTGTTTTCTTGAAATATGTGCCACATTTTGAAATATTTTGGCCTTTACCTGCGTCAGGACATTTTGAGGGCAGGTTTCCTTTGCAGCCCTGCAGTACTTGGGCATATGAAGTGACCATTCGCACAGATTTCCAAGCTGCTGTTGCAGGTATCGGCCAGAGGCCGGCAGCCTTTCTACGATGCCCACTCTGGTACCTAGGGAGACAGACCTTCCTGCCAGTGGTGTTCCTCAGATATCAATTAGACTGCCATGTGCCCTGATAAACCCCCCAAAGCTTATGTCTCCTTACTCATGTTTGTTTTTTTAATTCATATTTTCTAGTGGAGTAATATTCCATCGTGTGCATGGACCACTTCTTCTTGGTGCACTCCTCTGTTGATGGACATTTTCGTTGCTTCCAAGTGTCGGCTATGGTAAGTATTGCTGGGGCGCAGGATTGCCAGCCTGTGCCTTTTGATTCTCATTTTCTCAGGTGATAGGCCCAGCAGTGGGTGTTGACTGATTGACTAGTAGCTCAATGTTTCCCTTTTCAAAGCACCTCCACTGTGTTTTCATTAGTGGCTCTTACCACGTCCCCCTTAGAACCGAGGGTACGCATTTCTCCACAATCCCTTCAGCATTTATTGTTTGCAGCATTTCTGCTAATGGCCATTCCGAGTGCTGTGAGCGGATAGGTTTTTGTAATTTGGGTTTGCATGTCTTTAAAAATTCCTAAAATTCATCATTTTTCCACGCCTGTTTTCTTTTCTTTTCTTTAAAAAGAAAGGAAAAGAAAAGAAAAACGTGGGGGTACAATATACCTCTTGAAATCGTTTTCTTGGAATGTTGCCCTCTTTTGAATTTTTGGTCGATGTTTGACCCCAGGATTTTTTTGGAGGGCAGGTGTTATTTACAGGCCTGCAAGTTTGGTGACTATTTAATGACCATTAGCACTGGGTTTAAAGCTGCTGTTTTGGGAAACGGCCACAAGGCGGCAGCATTTCTCCATTCCCAAATCTGGGTACTAGGGCAGCAGAGCCTTTCTGGAAGTCGTGTTCCTAGGTTGTACATTAGAATGGAATGTGCCAGGAGAAACGCCCATAAGTTTATGTGGCATTACTTCTGGTTGGTTTTTTAAACTATTTTAATCGGGGTAACGATTAGAATATTGTTCGTCCTAGGTGTACACAGTCTGGTTCATTTGTACATTATATACGTCTATTCACGTACAGATCCTCTTCCCCTGTGAAATATCACAGAGTGTTCCGTACACCTCCCTTGCTACGTGGTCGGTCTTTTTGATATTTGTATACGTGTGGTAACGCTAATCTTAATTTATCCATTCCGCCCACCTTTCCTTTTAGATAAGCATAGTTGTTTTCTAAGTCTGTGAGTGTCTTTCTCTGTGCAAATATGTTCATTTGTGTCAGTTATTACATAACGCCTATAAGTGGTATCATAGGATATAGGTCTTTGGCTTTCCGACTTACCGCACGTTCTGCGATTATCTCCAAGCTCATCTATGGTGCCTCAAAGAGCAGTGTTCCATTGTGTACACGGACCATTTCTTCTTAATCCATTCGTCTGTTGATGGACATTTTGGTAGCTTCACCGTCTTGGCTATTGTGAATAAGGCCTCAGTGCAGCTGTTGCAGCCCGGGTCTCCTCGCTTCTGGTCTTCTCAGGTGAGAGGCCCAGTGGTGTGACTGCTGGATTGAATGGTACCTCAATTTTTACTTCTAAAGGCAGCTCCTTTCTGTTCTTATTGGCTGTTACCACTTGACATCTCGCCAGCAGCTAGAGGGTACACAGTTCTCTAAAACCCCTTCAGTGTTGACTGTGTGTAGAATTTTTGCTGATCGTCGGTCGACAGGTGTGTGTTGCAAACTTTTTGTAGATTAGATCTGCATGAGTCTAATAATTCCTGAGGTTGAGCTTTTATCCATTTCCCTTTCTATTTATGTATGTATGTATGTATTTAGTTATCTACCTATCTATTTAGTTTTGCGGTACGCGGGCCTCTCACCGTTGTGGCCTCTCCCGTTGCGGAGCACAGGCTCTGGACGCGCAGGCTCAGCGGCCATGGCTCACGGGCCCAGCCACTCCGCGGCATGTGGGATCTTCCCGGACCGGGGCACGAACCCGTGTCCCCTGCGTCGGCAGGCGGACTCTCAACCGCTGCGCCACCAGGGAAGCCCCTGTTTTGAATTTTTTTGGTCCGTTCCCTACCTCAGCACAATATTTTAGGGCAGGTGTCCTTTACGGCCCTGAGTCCTTGTGACTATTAAGTGACCATTAGCTGCGGGCTTAAAGCCGCTCTTGCGGGAAACGGCCACAAGGCGGCAGCATTTCTACCTTTGCAGCTCTGGGTTCCTGGGCGACAGCGCTTTCCGGGAAATCGTGTTAGTAGCCTGCAGATTAGAGGGGAATGTGCCAGGGCAAACCCCCAAGAGCTTATACCTCCTACTTCTTGTTTTTTAAGTTAAATTTTTTTTAGGTATCAGAGCAAGTTTGATAAAAAAAAAATGCAGTTTCTCCTAAGTGTACAGAATCTGGTTCATCATATCAACGTATCCGTCTATTCCTCTTTGGATCCTTTCCCGTGTAGGTTATTATAGAGTGTTGAGTGGACCTCTTGGCGTTCCATAGGTATTCTGTGGTTATATATTTCATCTGTATTAGTACATGTCTGTTAACCCCCATATCATAATTCATACATTCCTTTCACCTTTCCATTTGGCTAAACGTAATTTTGTTTTCTTAATCCATGCTCTTCCTTCTCTTGGAAATAAGTTCATGAGTATCAATTTTGAGGTAACACCTATAAGTGATGTCATAGGATATCTGTCTTTCAGTTTCTTTCTTACTTCAAGTTGGGTGGTTATCTCTAGGTCCTTATATGGTGGTGCAAACGGCACTGTTTCCTTGTTTTCCGTGGCTAATATTCCATTGTTGACATGGACCACTTCCTCTTTGTGCATTTTCCTGTTGCTGGACATTTCGGTTTCTTCCAAGTCTTGGCTATATTAAATGTTTCTGCCGTGCAGGATTGCCAGCCTGTGTCTCTTCCATTCTGCCCTGCTCAGGGGATAGGCGCATCAAAGGACCTACCAGATCACATGGTAGCTCAGTTTTTACCCTTAAACGCACCTCCATTATGTTCTCCCTGCTGGCTGTTACCAGTTGACATCCCCCCAGCAGCTAGTGGGTACACAGTTTTCTGAAACCCCTTCAGCATTTATTCTTTGTAGACTTTTTGCTGAAGAGCATTCTGACGGCTGTGAGGTGAACATTTCTGTCGATTGGATTTGCATGGCTTTATTAATTGCTGATGTTGAGCATTTTTAAATTCCCTTTTATTTTAAAGGAACAAAGAAGACAGAATGGGCGTAAAACGTGCCTCTTGAAATTGTCTTCTTGAAATGTTGACGTCTTTTGAATTTTCTGGTCGATTTACGACCCCAGGATTTTTTTTTTTTTTTTTTTGATGGCAGGTGTCATTTACTGGCCTGCAATTATTTTGAATATTAAGTGACCATTAGCGCTGTTGTGTGAAACGGCCAGAAGGCGGCAGCACTTCTCCTTACCAAATCTGGTTACTAGGGCATCAGTAACCAGAATGGAAGTGGCGTTGTAAATTGTAAATTAGAATGGAGTGTGCCAGGAAAAAGCCCCTTAGGTTTATGTCTCATTACTTGCTGTTCGTTTTTTAAATTTAATTTTTATTTTGTGTCAGAGCAAATTTGATTACAATGTTTTGCTTGTTCTAGGTGTGCAAGATGTGGTTGTTTTACACGTATACATGTATCTATTCTTCTTCGGGTCCTTCTCCCATGTAGCTTATGACACCATGTTGAGTAGTCTCCTCTTGGTATGCCGTAGGTCTGTGGCGACTTTGTATTTCACACGTGTTTGTATATCTCTGTCAACCCCAATGTCCTAATGTATCCAATCCTCACACCTTTCCATTTGGTGAACCATAAGTTTGCTTAATGAATCTGTGATTGGATGTCTCTGTGGAAATATCTTCACTGGTATCGATTTTTAGGTAACCCCTATAAGTGGTATCATACGTTAGGTGTCTTTTGCTTTCTCGCTTACTGCACGTTGCGTGATCACCTCTAGACTCATCTGTGGTGCTACAAGTGGCATTGATTCATTTTTTTCCCCACGCTAATATTCCATCTCTACACGTAGCAGTTCTTCTTTGTCCACTCATCTGTTGGTGGACTTTTGGTTGCTTCCGTGCCTTGGCTATTGTAATACTGCTGCAGTGCAGATTTCCTGCCTGTGTCTTTCCAATTCTGTCTTCTTAGGCTATAGGCCGCGGAGTGGGCCTGCTGGATCATAGAGTAGCTGAATGTGTACCTTTTAAAGGCACCTCCGTTCTGTTCCCATGAGTGGCTCTTACCAGGTTACGTCCCACTTGAAACTGAGGGTATGCATGTCTCCACAACCTCTTCAGCATTGATCGTTTGTAGTTTCTTTGCTGATGGTTATTCTGACTGGGGTGAGTTGATAGCTCTTTGTGGTTGGATTTGCATGTGTCTCATAAGCCCTTGAAATTGAGCTCTGAGGCATGTCCTTTTATGTTTCAAACTGTTATGACAGCTTACGTCTTCAAATTGTTTTCTTGAAATATGTGCCACATTTTGAAATATTTTGGCCTTTACCTGCGTCAGGACATTTTGAGGGCAGGTTTCCTTTGCAGCCCTGCAGTACTTGGGCATATGAAGTGACCATTCGCACAGATTTCCAAGCTGCTGTTGCAGGTATCGGCCAGAGGCCGGCAGCCTTTCTACGATGCCCACTCTGGTACCTAGGGAGACAGACCTTCCTGCCAGTGGTGTTCCTCAGATATCAATTAGACTGCCATGTGCCCTGATAAACCCCCCAAAGCTTATGTCTCCTTACTCATGTTTGTTTTTTTAATTCATATTTTCTAGTGGAGTAATATTCCATCGTGTGCATGGACCACTTCTTCTTGGTGCACTCCTCTGTTGATGGATATTTTCGTTGCTTCCAAGTGTCGGCTATGGTAAGTATTGCTGGGGCGCAGGATTGCCAGCCTGTGCCTTTTGATTCTCATTTTCTCAGGTGATAGGCCCAGCAGTGGGTGTTGACTGATTGACTAGTAGCTCAATGTTTCCCTTTTCAAAGCACCTCCACTGTGTTTTCATTAGTGGCTCTTACCACGTCCCCCTTAGAACCGAGGGTACGCATTTCTCCACAATCCCTTCAGCATTTATTGTTTGCAGCATTTCTGCTAATGGCCATTCCGAGTGCTGTGAGCGGATAGGTTTTTGTAATTTGGGTTTGCATGTCTTTAAAAATTCCTAAAATTCATCATTTTTCCACGCCTGTTTTCTTTTCTTTTCTTTAAAAAGAAAGGAAAAGAAAAGAAAAACGTGGGGGTACAATATACCTCTTGAAATCGTTTTCTTGGAATGTTGCCCTCTTTTGAATTTTTGGTCGATGTTTGACCCCAGGATTTTTTTGGAGGGCAGGTGTTATTTACAGGCCTGCAAGTTTGGTGACTATTTAATGACCATTAGCACTGGGTTTAAAGCTGCTGTTTTGGGAAACGGCCACAAGGCGGCAGCATTTCTCCATTCCCAAATCTGGGTACTAGGGCAGCAGAGCCTTTCTGGAAGTCGTGTTCCTAGGTTGTACATTAGAATGGAATGTGCCAGGAGAAACGCCCATAAGTTTATGTGGCATTACTTCTGGTTGGTTTTTTAAACTATTTTAATCGGGGTAACGATTAGAATATTGTTCGTCCTAGGTGTACACAGTCTGGTTCATTTGTACATTATATACGTCTATTCACGTACAGATCCTCTTCCCCTGTGAAATATCACAGAGTGTTCCGTACACCTCCCTTGCTACGTGGTCGGTCTTTTTGATATTTGTATACGTGTGGTAACGCTAATCTTAATTTATCCATTCCGCCCACCTTTCCTTTTAGATAAGCATAGTTGTTTTCTAAGTCTGTGAGTGTCTTTCTCTGTGCAAATATGTTCATTTGTGTCAGTTATTACATAACGCCTATAAGTGGTATCATAGGATATAGGTCTTTGGCTTTCCGACTTACCGCACGTTCTGCGATTATCTCCAAGCTCATCTATGGTGCCTCAAAGAGCAGTGTTCCATTGTGTACACGGACCATTTCTTCTTAATCCATTCGTCTGTTGATGGACATTTTGGTAGCTTCACCGTCTTGGCTATTGTGAATAAGGCCTCAGTGCAGCTGTTGCAGCCCGGGTCTCCTCGCTTCTGGTCTTCTCAGGTGAGAGGCCCAGTGGTGTGACTGCTGGATTGAATGGTACCTCAATTTTTACTTCTAAAGGCAGCTCCTTTCTGTTCTTATTGGCTGTTACCACTTGACATCTCGCCAGCAGCTAGAGGGTACACAGTTCTCTAAAACCCCTTCAGTGTTGACTGTGTGTAGAATTTTTGCTGATCGTCGGTCGACAGGTGTGTGTTGCAAACTTTTTGTAGATTAGATCTGCATGAGTCTAATAATTCCTGAGGTTGAGCTTTTATCCATTTCCCTTTCTATTTATGTATGTATGTATGTATTTAGTTATCTACCTATCTATTTAGTTTTGCGGTACGCGGGCCTCTCACCGTTGTGGCCTCTCCCGTTGCGGAGCACAGGCTCTGGACGCGCAGGCTCAGCGGCCATGGCTCACGGGCCCAGCCACTCCGCGGCATGTGGGATCTTCCCGGACCGGGGCACGAACCCGTGTCCCCTGCGTCGGCAGGCGGACTCCCAACCGCTGCGCCACCAGGGAAGCCCCTGTTTTGAATTTTTTTGGTCCGTTCCCTACCTCAGCACAATATTTTAGGGCAGGTGTCCTTTACGGCCCTGAGTCCTTGTGACTATTAAGTGACCATTAGCTGCGGGCTTAAAGCCGCTCTTGCGGGAAACGGCCACAAGGCGGCAGCATTTCTACCTTTGCAGCTCTGGGTTCCTGGGCGACAGCGCTTTCCGGGAAATCGTGTTAGTAGCCTGCAGATTAGAGGGGAATGTGCCAGGGCAAACCCCCAAGAGCTTATACCTCCTACTTCTTGTTTTTTAAGTTAAATTTTTTTTAGGTATCAGAGCAAGTTTGATAAAAAAAAATGCAGTTTCTCCTAAGTGTACAGAATCTGGTTCATCATATCAACGTATCCGTCTATTCCTCTTTGGATCCTTTCCCGTGTAGGTTATTATAGAGTGTTGAGTGGACCTCTTGGCGTTCCATAGGTATTCTGTGGTTATATATTTCATCTGTATTAGTACATGTCTGTTAACCCCCATATCATAATTCATACATTCCTTTCACCTTTCCATTTGGCTAAACGTAATTTTGTTTTCTTAATCCATGCTCTTCCTTCTCTTGGAAATAAGTTCATGAGTATCAATTTTGAGGTAACACCTATAAGTGATGTCATAGGATATCTGTCTTTCAGTTTCTTTCTTACTTCAAGTTGGGTGGTTATCTCTAGGTCCTTATATGGTGGTGCAAACGGCACTGTTTCCTTGTTTTCCGTGGCTAATATTCCATTGTTGACATGGACCACTTCCTCTTTGTGCATTTTCCTGTTGCTGGACATTTCGGTTTCTTCCAAGTCTTGGCTATATTAAATGTTTCTGCCGTGCAGGATTGCCAGCCTGTGTCTCTTCCATTCTGCCCTGCTCAGGGGATAGGCGCATCAAAGGACCTACCAGATCACATGGTAGCTCAGTTTTTACCCTTAAACGCACCTCCATTATGTTCTCCCTGCTGGCTGTTACCAGTTGACATCCCCCCAGCAGCTAGTGGGTACACAGTTTTCTGAAACCCCTTCAGCATTTATTCTTTGTAGACTTTTTGCTGAAGAGCATTCTGACGGCTGTGAGGTGAACATTTCTGTCGATTGGATTTGCATGGCTTTATTAATTGCTGATGTTGAGCATTTTTAAATTCCCTTTTATTTTAAAGGAACAAAGAAGACAGAATGGGCGTAAAACATGCCTCTTGAAATTGTCTTCTTGAAATGTTGACGTCTTTTGAATTTTCTGGTCGATTTACGACCCCAGGATTTTTTTTTTTTTTTTTTTTGATGGCAGGTGTCATTTACTGGCCTGCAATTATTTTGAATATTAAGTGACCATTAGCGCTGTTGTGTGAAACGGCCAGAAGGCGGCAGCACTTCTCCTTACCAAATCTGGTTACTAGGGCATCAGTAACCAGAATGGAAGTGGCGTTGTAAATTGTAAATTAGAATGGAGTGTGCCAGGAAAAAGCCCCTTAGGTTTATGTCTCATTACTTGCTGTTCGTTTTTTAAATTTAATTTTTATTTTGTGTCAGAGCAAATTTGATTACAATGTTTTGCTTGTTCTAGGTGTGCAAGATGTGGTTGTTTTACACGTATACATATATCTATTCTTCTTCGGGTCCTTCTCCCATGTAGCTTATGACACCATGTTGAGTAGTCTCCTCTTGGTATGCCATAGGTCTGTGGCGACTTTGTATTTCACACGTGTTTGTATATCTCTGTCAACCCCAATGTCCTAATGTATCCAATCCTCACACCTTTCCATTTGGTGAACCATAAGTTTGCTTAATGAATCTGTGATTGGATGTCTCTGTGGAAATATCTTCACTGGTATCGATTTTTAGGTAACCCCTATAAGTGGTATCATACGTTAGGTGTCTTTTGCTTTCTCGCTTACTGCACGTTGCGTGATCACCTCTAGACTCATCTGTGGTGCTACAAGTGGCATTGATTCATTTTTTTCCCCACGCTAATATTCCATCTCTACACGTAGCAGTTCTTCTTTGTCCACTCATCTGTTGGTGGACTTTTGGTTGCTTCCGTGCCTTGGCTATTGTAATACTGCTGCAGTGCAGATTTCCTGCCTGTGTCTTTCCAATTCTGTCTTCTTAGGCTATAGGCCGCGGAGTGGGCCTGCTGGATCATAGAGTAGCTGAATGTGTACCTTTTAAAGGCACCTCCGTTCTGTTCCCATGAGTGGCTCTTACCAGGTTACGTCCCACTTGAAACTGAGGGTATGCATGTCTCCACAACCTCTTCAGCATTGATCGTTTGTAGTTTCTTTGCTGATGGTTATTCTGACTGGGGTGAGTTGATAGCTCTTTGTGGTTGGATTTGCATGTGTCTCATAATCCCTTGAAATTGAGCTCTGAGGCATGTCCTTTTATGTTTCAAACTGTTATGACAGCTTACGTCTTCAAATTGTTTTCTTGAAATATGTGCCACATTTTGAAATATTTTGGCCTTTACCTGCGTCAGGACATTTTGAGGGCAGGTTTCCTTTGCAGCCCTGCAGTACTTGGGCATATGAAGTGACCATTCGCACAGATTTCCAAGCTGCTGTTGCAGGTATCGGCCAGAGGCCGGCAGCCTTTCTACGATGCCCACTCTGGTACCTAGGGAGACAGACCTTCCTGCCAGTGGTGTTCCTCAGATATCAATTAGACTGCCATGTGCCCTGATAAACCCCCCAAAGCTTATGTCTCCTTACTCATGTTTGTTTTTTTAATTCATATTTTCTAGTGGAGTAATATTCCATCGTGTGCATGGACCACTTCTTCTTGGTGCACTCCTCTGTTGATGGACATTTTCGTTGCTTCCAAGTGTCGGCTATGGTAAGTATTGCTGGGGCGCAGGATTGCCAGCCTGTGCCTTTTGATTCTCATTTTCTCAGGTGATAGGCCCAGCAGTGGGTGTTGACTGATTGACTAGTAGCTCAATGTTTCCCTTTTCAAAGCACCTCCACTGTGTTTTCATTAGTGGCTCTTACCACGTCCCCCTTAGAACCGAGGGTACGCATTTCTCCACAATCCCTTCAGCATTTATTGTTTGCAGCATTTCTGCTAATGGCCATTCCGAGTGCTGTGAGCGGATAGGTTTTTGTAATTTGGGTTTGCATGTCTTTAAAAATTCCTAAAATTCATCATTTTTCCACGCCTGTTTTCTTTTCTTTTCTTTAAAAAGAAAGGAAAAGAAAAGAAAAACGTGGGGGTACAATATACCTCTTGAAATCGTTTTCTTGGAATGTTGCCCTCTTTTGAATTTTTGGTCGATGTTTGACCCCAGGATTTTTTTGGAGGGCAGGTGTTATTTACAGGCCTGCAAGTTTGGTGACTATTTAATGACCATTAGCACTGGGTTTAAAGCTGCTGTTTTGGGAAACGGCCACAAGGCGGCAGCATTTCTCCATTCCCAAATCTGGGTACTAGGGCAGCAGAGCCTTTCTGGAAGTCGTGTTCCTAGGTTGTACATTAGAATGGAATGTGCCAGGAGAAACGCCCATAAGTTTATGTGGCATTACTTCTGGTTGGTTTTTTAAACTATTTTAATCGGGGTAACGATTAGAATATTGTTCGTCCTAGGTGTACACAGTCTGGTTCATTTGTACATTATATACGTCTATTCACGTACAGATCCTCTTCCCCTGTGAAATATCACAGAGTGTTCCGTACACCTCCCTTGCTACGTGGTCGGTCTTTTTGATATTTGTATACGTGTGGTAACGCTAATCTTAATTTATCCATTCCGCCCACCTTTCCTTTTAGATAAGCATAGTTGTTTTCTAAGTCTGTGAGTGTCTTTCTCTGTGCAAATATGTTCATTTGTGTCAGTTATTACATAACGCCTATAAGTGGTATCATAGGATATAGGTCTTTGGCTTTCCGACTTACCGCACGTTCTGCGATTATCTCCAAGCTCATCTATGGTGCCTCAAAGAGCAGTGTTCCATTGTGTACACGGACCATTTCTTCTTAATCCATTCGTCTGTTGATGGACATTTTGGTAGCTTCACCGTCTTGGCTATTGTGAATAAGGCCTCAGTGCAGCTGTTGCAGCCCGGGTCTCCTCGCTTCTGGTCTTCTCAGGTGAGAGGCCCAGTGGTGTGACTGCTGGATTGAATGGTACCTCAATTTTTACTTCTAAAGGCAGCTCCTTTCTGTTCTTATTGGCTGTTACCACTTGACATCTCGCCAGCAGCTAGAGGGTACACAGTTCTCTAAAACCCCTTCAGTGTTGACTGTGTGTAGAATTTTTGCTGATCGTCGGTCGACAGGTGTGTGTTGCAAACTTTTTGTAGATTAGATCTGCATGAGTCTAATAATTCCTGAGGTTGAGCTTTTATCCATTTCCCTTTCTATTTATGTATGTATGTATGTATTTAGTTATCTACCTATCTATTTAGTTTTGCGGTACGCGGGCCTCTCACCGTTGTGGCCTCTCCCGTTGCGGAGCACAGGCTCTGGACGCGCAGGCTCAGCGGCCATGGCTCACGGGCCCAGCCACTCCGCGGCATGTGGGATCTTCCCGGACCGGGGCACGAACCCGTGTCCCCTGCGTCGGCAGGCGGACTCTCAACCGCTGCGCCACCAGGGAAGCCCCTGTTTTGAATTTTTTTGGTCCGTTCCCTACCTCAGCACAATATTTTAGGGCAGGTGTCCTTTACGGCCCTGAGTCCTTGTGACTATTAAGTGACCATTAGCTGCGGGCTTAAAGCCGCTCTTGCGGGAAACGGCCACAAGGCGGCAGCATTTCTACCTTTGCAGCTCTGGGTTCCTGGGCGACAGCGCTTTCCGGGAAATCGTGTTAGTAGCCTGCAGATTAGAGGGGAATGTGCCAGGGCAAACCCCCAAGAGCTTATACCTCCTACTTCTTGTTTTTTAAGTTAAATTTTTTTTAGGTATCAGAGCAAGTTTGATAAAAAAAAATGCAGTTTCTCCTAAGTGTACAGAATCTGGTTCATCATATCAACGTATCCGTCTATTCCTCTTTGGATCCTTTCCCGTGTAGGTTATTATAGAGTGTTGAGTGGACCTCTTGGCGTTCCATAGGTATTCTGTGGTTATATATTTCATCTGTATTAGTACATGTCTGTTAACCCCCATATCATAATTCATACATTCCTTTCACCTTTCCATTTGGCTAAACGTAATTTTGTTTTCTTAATCCATGCTCTTCCTTCTCTTGGAAATAAGTTCATGAGTATCAATTTTGAGGTAACACCTATAAGTGATGTCATAGGATATCTGTCTTTCAGTTTCTTTCTTACTTCAAGTTGGGTGGTTATCTCTAGGTCCTTATATGGTGGTGCAAACGGCACTGTTTCCTTGTTTTCCGTGGCTAATATTCCATTGTTGACATGGACCACTTCCTCTTTGTGCATTTTCCTGTTGCTGGACATTTCGGTTTCTTCCAAGTCTTGGCTATATTAAATGTTTCTGCCGTGCAGGATTGCCAGCCTGTGTCTCTTCCATTCTGCCCTGCTCAGGGGATAGGCGCATCAAAGGACCTACCAGATCACATGGTAGCTCAGTTTTTACCCTTAAACGCACCTCCATTATGTTCTCCCTGCTGGCTGTTACCAGTTGACATCCCCCCAGCAGCTAGTGGGTACACAGTTTTCTGAAACCCCTTCAGCATTTATTCTTTGTAGACTTTTTGCTGAAGAGCATTCTGACGGCTGTGAGGTGAACATTTCTGTCGATTGGATTTGCATGGCTTTATTAATTGCTGATGTTGAGCATTTTTAAATTCCCTTTTATTTTAAAGGAACAAAGAAGACAGAATGGGCGTAAAACATGCCTCTTGAAATTGTCTTCTTGAAATGTTGACGTCTTTTGAATTTTCTGGTCGATTTACGACCCCAGGATTTTTTTTTTTTTTTTTGATGGCAGGTGTCATTTACTGGCCTGCAATTATTTTGAATATTAAGTGACCATTAGCGCTGTTGTGTGAAACGGCCAGAAGGCGGCAGCACTTCTCCTTACCAAATCTGGTTACTAGGGCATCAGTAACCAGAATGGAAGTGGCGTTGTAAATTGTAAATTAGAATGGAGTGTGCCAGGAAAAAGCCCCTTAGGTTTATGTCTCATTACTTGCTGTTCGTTTTTTAAATTTAATTTTTATTTTGTGTCAGAGCAAATTTGATTACAATGTTTTGCTTGTTCTAGGTGTGCAAGATGTGGTTGTTTTACACGTATACATATATCTATTCTTCTTCGGGTCCTTCTCCCATGTAGCTTATGACACCATGTTGAGTAGTCTCCTCTTGGTATGCCGTAGGTCTGTGGCGACTTTGTATTTCACACGTGTTTGTATATCTCTGTCAACCCCAATGTCCTAATGTATCCAATCCTCACACCTTTCCATTTGGTGAACCATAAGTTTGCTTAATGAATCTGTGATTGGATGTCTCTGTGGAAATATCTTCACTGGTATCGATTTTTAGGTAACCCCTATAAGTGGTATCATACGTTAGGTGTCTTTTGCTTTCTCGCTTACTGCACGTTGCGTGATCACCTCTAGACTCATCTGTGGTGCTACAAGTGGCATTGATTCATTTTTTTCCCCACGCTAATATTCCATCTCTACACGTAGCAGTTCTTCTTTGTCCACTCATCTGTTGGTGGACTTTTGGTTGCTTCCGTGCCTTGGCTATTGTAATACTGCTGCAGTGCAGATTTCCTGCCTGTGTCTTTCCAATTCTGTCTTCTTAGGCTATAGGCCGCGGAGTGGGCCTGCTGGATCATAGAGTAGCTGAATGTGTACCTTTTAAAGGCACCTCCGTTCTGTTCCCATGAGTGGCTCTTACCAGGTTACGTCCCACTTGAAACTGAGGGTATGCATGTCTCCACAACCTCTTCAGCATTGATCGTTTGTAGTTTCTTTGCTGATGGTTATTCTGACTGGGGTGAGTTGATAGCTCTTTGTGGTTGGATTTGCATGTGTCTCATAATCCCTTGAAATTGAGCTCTGAGGCATGTCCTTTTATGTTTCAAACTGTTATGACAGCTTACGTCTTCAAATTGTTTTCTTGAAATATGTGCCACATTTTGAAATATTTTGGCCTTTACCTGCGTCAGGACATTTTGAGGGCAGGTTTCCTTTGCAGCCCTGCAGTACTTGGGCATATGAAGTGACCATTCGCACAGATTTCCAAGCTGCTGTTGCAGGTATCGGCCAGAGGCCGGCAGCCTTTCTACGATGCCCACTCTGGTACCTAGGGAGACAGACCTTCCTGCCAGTGGTGTTCCTCAGATATCAATTAGACTGCCATGTGCCCTGATAAACCCCCCAAAGCTTATGTCTCCTTACTCATGTTTGTTTTTTTAATTCATATTTTCTAGTGGAGTAATATTCCATCGTGTGCATGGACCACTTCTTCTTGGTGCACTCCTCTGTTGATGGACATTTTCGTTGCTTCCAAGTGTCGGCTATGGTAAGTATTGCTGGGGCGCAGGATTGCCAGCCTGTGCCTTTTGATTCTCATTTTCTCAGGTGATAGGCCCAGCAGTGGGTGTTGACTGATTGACTAGTAGCTCAATGTTTCCCTTTTCAAAGCACCTCCACTGTGTTTTCATTAGTGGCTCTTACCACGTCCCCCTTAGAACCGAGGGTACGCATTTCTCCACAATCCCTTCAGCATTTATTGTTTGCAGCATTTCTGCTAATGGCCATTCCGAGTGCTGTGAGCGGATAGGTTTTTGTAATTTGGGTTTGCATGTCTTTAAAAATTCCTAAAATTCATCATTTTTCCACGCCTGTTTTCTTTTCTTTTCTTTAAAAAGAAAGGAAAAGAAAAGAAAAACGTGGGGGTACAATATACCTCTTGAAATCGTTTTCTTGGAATGTTGCCCTCTTTTGAATTTTTGGTCGATGTTTGACCCCAGGATTTTTTTGGAGGGCAGGTGTTATTTACAGGCCTGCAAGTTTGGTGACTATTTAATGACCATTAGCACTGGGTTTAAAGCTGCTGTTTTGGGAAACGGCCACAAGGCGGCAGCATTTCTCCATTCCCAAATCTGGGTACTAGGGCAGCAGAGCCTTTCTGGAAGTCGTGTTCCTAGGTTGTACATTAGAATGGAATGTGCCAGGAGAAACGCCCATAAGTTTATGTGGCATTACTTCTGGTTGGTTTTTTAAACTATTTTAATCGGGGTAACGATTAGAATATTGTTCGTCCTAGGTGTACACAGTCTGGTTCATTTGTACATTATATATGTCTATTCACGTACAGATCCTCTTCCCCTGTGAAATATCACAGAGTGTTCCGTACACCTCCCTTGCTACGTGGTCGGTCTTTTTGATATTTGTATACGTGTGGTAACGCTAATCTTAATTTATCCATTCCGCCCACCTTTCCTTTTAGATAAGCATAGTTGTTTTCTAAGTCTGTGAGTGTCTTTCTCTGTGCAAATATGTTCATTTGTGTCAGTTATTACATAACGCCTATAAGTGGTATCATAGGATATAGGTCTTTGGCTTTCCGACTTACCGCACGTTCTGCGATTATCTCCAAGCTCATCTATGGTGCCTCAAAGAGCAGTGTTCCATTGTGTACACGGACCATTTCTTCTTAATCCATTCGTCTGTTGATGGACATTTTGGTAGCTTCACCGTCTTGGCTATTGTGAATAAGGCCTCAGTGCAGCTGTTGCAGCCCGGGTCTCCTCGCTTCTGGTCTTCTCAGGTGAGAGGCCCAGTGGTGTGACTGCTGGATTGAATGGTACCTCAATTTTTACTTCTAAAGGCAGCTCCTTTCTGTTCTTATTGGCTGTTACCACTTGACATCTCGCCAGCAGCTAGAGGGTACACAGTTCTCTAAAACCCCTTCAGTGTTGACTGTGTGTAGAATTTTTGCTGATCGTCGGTCGACAGGTGTGTGTTGCAAACTTTTTGTAGATTAGATCTGCATGAGTCTAATAATTCCTGAGGTTGAGCTTTTATCCATTTCCCTTTCTATTTATGTATGTATGTATGTATTTAGTTATCTACCTATCTATTTAGTTTTGCGGTACGCGGGCCTCTCACCGTTGTGGCCTCTCCCGTTGCGGAGCACAGGCTCTGGACGCGCAGGCTCAGCGGCCATGGCTCACGGGCCCAGCCACTCCGCGGCATGTGGGATCTTCCCGGACCGGGGCACGAACCCGTGTCCCCTGCGTCGGCAGGCGGACTCCCAACCGCTGCGCCACCAGGGAAGCCCCTGTTTTGAATTTTTTTGGTCCGTTCCCTACCTCAGCACAATATTTTAGGGCAGGTGTCCTTTACGGCCCTGAGTCCTTGTGACTATTAAGTGACCATTAGCTGCGGGCTTAAAGCCGCTCTTGCGGGAAACGGCCACAAGGCGGCAGCATTTCTACCTTTGCAGCTCTGGGTTCCTGGGCGACAGCGCTTTCCGGGAAATCGTGTTAGTAGCCTGCAGATTAGAGGGGAATGTGCCAGGGCAAACCCCCAAGAGCTTATACCTCCTACTTCTTGTTTTTTAAGTTAAATTTTTTTTAGGTATCAGAGCAAGTTTGATAAAAAAAAATGCAGTTTCTCCTAAGTGTACAGAATCTGGTTCATCATATCAACGTATCCGTCTATTCCTCTTTGGATCCTTTCCCGTGTAGGTTATTATAGAGTGTTGAGTGGACCTCTTGGCGTTCCATAGGTATTCTGTGGTTATATATTTCATCTGTATTAGTACATGTCTGTTAACCCCCATATCATAATTCATACATTCCTTTCACCTTTCCATTTGGCTAAACGTAATTTTGTTTTCTTAATCCATGCTCTTCCTTCTCTTGGAAATAAGTTCATGAGTATCAATTTTGAGGTAACACCTATAAGTGATGTCATAGGATATCTGTCTTTCAGTTTCTTTCTTACTTCAAGTTGGGTGGTTATCTCTAGGTCCTTATATGGTGGTGCAAACGGCACTGTTTCCTTGTTTTCCGTGGCTAATATTCCATTGTTGACATGGACCACTTCCTCTTTGTGCATTTTCCTGTTGCTGGACATTTCGGTTTCTTCCAAGTCTTGGCTATATTAAATGTTTCTGCCGTGCAGGATTGCCAGCCTGTGTCTCTTCCATTCTGCCCTGCTCAGGGGATAGGCGCATCAAAGGACCTACCAGATCACATGGTAGCTCAGTTTTTACCCTTAAACGCACCTCCATTATGTTCTCCCTGCTGGCTGTTACCAGTTGACATCCCCCCAGCAGCTAGTGGGTACACAGTTTTCTGAAACCCCTTCAGCATTTATTCTTTGTAGACTTTTTGCTGAAGAGCATTCTGACGGCTGTGAGGTGAACATTTCTGTCGATTGGATTTGCATGGCTTTATTAATTGCTGATGTTGAGCATTTTTAAATTCCCTTTTATTTTAAAGGAACAAAGAAGACAGAATGGGCGTAAAACATGCCTCTTGAAATTGTCTTCTTGAAATGTTGACGTCTTTTGAATTTTCTGGTCGATTTACGACCCCAGGATTTTTTTTTTTTTTTTTTTGATGGCAGGTGTCATTTACTGGCCTGCAATTATTTTGAATATTAAGTGACCATTAGCGCTGTTGTGTGAAACGGCCAGAAGGCGGCAGCACTTCTCCTTACCAAATCTGGTTACTAGGGCATCAGTAACCAGAATGGAAGTGGCGTTGTAAATTGTAAATTAGAATGGAGTGTGCCAGGAAAAAGCCCCTTAGGTTTATGTCTCATTACTTGCTGTTCGTTTTTTAAATTTAATTTTTATTTTGTGTCAGAGCAAATTTGATTACAATGTTTTGCTTGTTCTAGGTGTGCAAGATGTGGTTGTTTTACACGTATACATATATCTATTCTTCTTCGGGTCCTTCTCCCATGTAGCTTATGACACCATGTTGAGTAGTCTCCTCTTGGTATGCCGTAGGTCTGTGGCGACTTTGTATTTCACACGTGTTTGTATATCTCTGTCAACCCCAATGTCCTAATGTATCCAATCCTCACACCTTTCCATTTGGTGAACCATAAGTTTGCTTAATGAATCTGTGATTGGATGTCTCTGTGGAAATATCTTCACTGGTATCGATTTTTAGGTAACCCCTATAAGTGGTATCATACGTTAGGTGTCTTTTGCTTTCTCGCTTACTGCACGTTGCGTGATCACCTCTAGACTCATCTGTGGTGCTACAAGTGGCATTGATTCATTTTTTTCCCCATGCTAATATTCCATCTCTACACGTAGCAGTTCTTCTTTGTCCACTCATCTGTTGGTGGACTTTTGGTTGCTTCCGTGCCTTGGCTATTGTAATACTGCTGCAGTGCAGATTTCCTGCCTGTGTCTTTCCAATTCTGTCTTCTTAGGCTATAGGCCGCGGAGTGGGCCTGCTGGATCATAGAGTAGCTGAATGTGTACCTTTTAAAGGCACCTCCGTTCTGTTCCCATGAGTGGCTCTTACCAGGTTACGTCCCACTTGAAACTGAGGGTATGCATGTCTCCACAACCTCTTCAGCATTGATCGTTTGTAGTTTCTTTGCTGATGGTTATTCTGACTGGGGTGAGTTGATAGCTCTTTGTGGTTGGATTTGCATGTGTCTCATAATCCCTTGAAATTGAGCTCTGAGGCATGTCCTTTTATGTTTCAAACTGTTATGACAGCTTACGTCTTCAAATTGTTTTCTTGAAATATGTGCCACATTTTGAAATATTTTGGCCTTTACCTGCGTCAGGACATTTTGAGGGCAGGTTTCCTTTGCAGCCCTGCAGTACTTGGGCATATGAAGTGACCATTCGCACAGATTTCCAAGCTGCTGTTGCAGGTATCGGCCAGAGGCCGGCAGCCTTTCTACGATGCCCACTCTGGTACCTAGGGAGACAGACCTTCCTGCCAGTGGTGTTCCTCAGATATCAATTAGACTGCCATGTGCCCTGATAAACCCCCCAAAGCTTATGTCTCCTTACTCATGTTTGTTTTTTTAATTCATATTTTCTAGTGGAGTAATATTCCATCGTGTGCATGGACCACTTCTTCTTGGTGCACTCCTCTGTTGATGGACATTTTCGTTGCTTCCAAGTGTCGGCTATGGTAAGTATTGCTGGGGCGCAGGATTGCCAGCCTGTGCCTTTTGATTCTCATTTTCTCAGGTGATAGGCCCAGCAGTGGGTGTTGACTGATTGACTAGTAGCTCAATGTTTCCCTTTTCAAAGCACCTCCACTGTGTTTTCATTAGTGGCTCTTACCACGTCCCCCTTAGAACCGAGGGTACGCATTTCTCCACAATCCCTTCAGCATTTATTGTTTGCAGCATTTCTGCTAATGGCCATTCCGAGTGCTGTGAGCGGATAGGTTTTTGTAATTTGGGTTTGCATGTCTTTAAAAATTCCTAAAATTCATCATTTTTCCACGCCTGTTTTCTTTTCTTTTCTTTAAAAAGAAAGGAAAAGAAAAGAAAAACGTGGGGGTACAATATACCTCTTGAAATCGTTTTCTTGGAATGTTGCCCTCTTTTGAATTTTTGGTCGATGTTTGACCCCAGGATTTTTTTGGAGGGCAGGTGTTATTTACAGGCCTGCAAGTTTGGTGACTATTTAATGACCATTAGCACTGGGTTTAAAGCTGCTGTTTTGGGAAACGGCCACAAGGCGGCAGCATTTCTCCATTCCCAAATCTGGGTACTAGGGCAGCAGAGCCTTTCTGGAAGTCGTGTTCCTAGGTTGTACATTAGAATGGAATGTGCCAGGAGAAACGCCCATAAGTTTATGTGGCATTACTTCTGGTTGGTTTTTTAAACTATTTTAATCGGGGTAACGATTAGAATATTGTTCGTCCTAGGTGTACACAGTCTGGTTCATTTGTACATTATATACGTCTATTCACGTACAGATCCTCTTCCCCTGTGAAATATCACAGAGTGTTCCGTACACCTCCCTTGCTACGTGGTCGGTCTTTTTGATATTTGTATACGTGTGGTAACGCTAATCTTAATTTATCCATTCCGCCCACCTTTCCTTTTAGATAAGCATAGTTGTTTTCTAAGTCTGTGAGTGTCTTTCTCTGTGCAAATATGTTCATTTGTGTCAGTTATTACATAACGCCTATAAGTGGTATCATAGGATATAGGTCTTTGGCTTTCCGACTTACCGCACGTTCTGCGATTATCTCCAAGCTCATCTATGGTGCCTCAAAGAGCAGTGTTCCATTGTGTACACGGACCATTTCTTCTTAATCCATTCGTCTGTTGATGGACATTTTGGTAGCTTCACCGTCTTGGCTATTGTGAATAAGGCCTCAGTGCAGCTGTTGCAGCCCGGGTCTCCTCGCTTCTGGTCTTCTCAGGTGAGAGGCCCAGTGGTGTGACTGCTGGATTGAATGGTACCTCAATTTTTACTTCTAAAGGCAGCTCCTTTCTGTTCTTATTGGCTGTTACCACTTGACATCTCGCCAGCAGCTAGAGGGTACACAGTTCTCTAAAACCCCTTCAGTGTTGACTGTGTGTAGAATTTTTGCTGATCGTCGGTCGACAGGTGTGTGTTGCAAACTTTTTGTAGATTAGATCTGCATGAGTCTAATAATTCCTGAGGTTGAGCTTTTATCCATTTCCCTTTCTATTTATGTATGTATGTATGTATTTAGTTATCTACCTATCTATTTAGTTTTGCGGTACGCGGGCCTCTCACCGTTGTGGCCTCTCCCGTTGCGGAGCACAGGCTCTGGACGCGCAGGCTCAGCGGCCATGGCTCACGGGCCCAGCCACTCCGCGGCATGTGGGATCTTCCCGGACCGGGGCACGAACCCGTGTCCCCTGCGTCGGCAGGCGGACTCCCAACCGCTGCGCCACCAGGGAAGCCCCTGTTTTGAATTTTTTTGGTCCGTTCCCTACCTCAGCACAATATTTTAGGGCAGGTGTCCTTTACGGCCCTGAGTCCTTGTGACTATTAAGTGACCATTAGCTGCGGGCTTAAAGCCGCTCTTGCGGGAAACGGCCACAAGGCGGCAGCATTTCTACCTTTGCAGCTCTGGGTTCCTGGGCGACAGCGCTTTCCGGGAAATCGTGTTAGTAGCCTGCAGATTAGAGGGGAATGTGCCAGGGCAAACCCCCAAGAGCTTATACCTCCTACTTCTTGTTTTTTAAGTTAAATTTTTTTTAGGTATCAGAGCAAGTTTGATAAAAAAAAATGCAGTTTCTCCTAAGTGTACAGAATCTGGTTCATCATATCAACGTATCCGTCTATTCCTCTTTGGATCCTTTCCCGTGTAGGTTATTATAGAGTGTTGAGTGGACCTCTTGGCGTTCCATAGGTATTCTGTGGTTATATATTTCATCTGTATTAGTACATGTCTGTTAACCCCCATATCATAATTCATACATTCCTTTCACCTTTCCATTTGGCTAAACGTAATTTTGTTTTCTTAATCCATGCTCTTCCTTCTCTTGGAAATAAGTTCATGAGTATCAATTTTGAGGTAACACCTATAAGTGATGTCATAGGATATCTGTCTTTCAGTTTCTTTCTTACTTCAAGTTGGGTGGTTATCTCTAGGTCCTTATATGGTGGTGCAAACGGCACTGTTTCCTTGTTTTCCGTGGCTAATATTCCATTGTTGACATGGACCACTTCCTCTTTGTGCATTTTCCTGTTGCTGGACATTTCGGTTTCTTCCAAGTCTTGGCTATATTAAATGTTTCTGCCGTGCAGGATTGCCAGCCTGTGTCTCTTCCATTCTGCCCTGCTCAGGGGATAGGCGCATCAAAGGACCTACCAGATCACATGGTAGCTCAGTTTTTACCCTTAAACGCACCTCCATTATGTTCTCCCTGCTGGCTGTTACCAGTTGACATCCCCCCAGCAGCTAGTGGGTACACAGTTTTCTGAAACCCCTTCAGCATTTATTCTTTGTAGACTTTTTGCTGAAGAGCATTCTGACGGCTGTGAGGTGAACATTTCTGTCGATTGGATTTGCATGGCTTTATTAATTGCTGATGTTGAGCATTTTTAAATTCCCTTTTATTTTAAAGGAACAAAGAAGACAGAATGGGCGTAAAACATGCCTCTTGAAATTGTCTTCTTGAAATGTTGACGTCTTTTGAATTTTCTGGTCGATTTACGACCCCAGGATTTTTTTTTTTTTTGTTTGTTTGATGGCAGGTGTCATTTACTGGCCTGCAATTATTTTGAATATTAAGTGACCATTAGCGCTGTTGTGTGAAACGGCCAGAAGGCGGCAGCACTTCTCCTTACCAAATCTGGTTCCTAGGGCATCAGAGCCATAATGGAAGTGGCGTTGTAAATTGTAAATTAGAATGGAGTGTGCCAGGAAAAAGCCCCTTAGGTTTATGTCTCATTACTTGCTGTTCGTTTTTTAAATTTAATTTTTATTTTGTGTCAGAGCAAATTTGATTACAATGTTTTGCTTGTTCTAGGTGTGCAAGATGTGGTTGTTTTACACGTATACATATATCTATTCTTCTTCGGGTCCTTCTCCCATGTAGCTTATGACACCATGTTGAGTAGTCTCCTCTTGGTATGCCGTAGGTCTGTGGCGACTTTGTATTTCACACGTGTTTGTATATCTCTGTCAACCCCAATGTCCTAATGTATCCAATCCTCACACCTTTCCATTTGGTGAACCATAAGTTTGCTTAATGAATCTGTGATTGGATGTCTCTGTGGAAATATCTTCACTGGTATCGATTTTTAGGTAACCCCTATAAGTGGTATCATACGTTAGGTGTCTTTTGCTTTCTCGCTTACTGCACGTTGCGTGATCACCTCTAGACTCATCTGTGGTGCTACAAGTGGCATTGATTCATTTTTTTCCCCACGCTAATATTCCATCTCTACACGTAGCAGTTCTTCTTTGTCCACTCGTCTGTTGGTGGACTTTTGGTTGCTTCCGTGCCTTGGCTATTGTAATACTGCTGCAGTGCAGATTTCCTGCCTGTGTCTTTCCAATTCTGTCTTCTTAGGCTATAGGCCGCGGAGTGGGCCTGCTGGATCATAGAGTAGCTGAATGTGTACCTTTTAAAGGCACCTCCGTTCTGTTCCCATGAGTGGCTCTTACCAGGTTACGTCCCACTTGAAACTGAGGGTATGCATGTCTCCACAACCTCTTCAGCATTGATCGTTTGTAGTTTCTTTGCTGATGGTTATTCTGACTGGGGTGAGTTGATAGCTCTTTGTGGTTGGATTTGCATGTGTCTCATAATCCCTTGAAATTGAGCTCTGAGGCATGTCCTTTTATGTTTCAAACTGTTATGACAGCTTACGTCTTCAAATTGTTTTCTTGAAATATGTGCCACATTTTGAAATATTTTGGCCTTTACCTGCGTCAGGACATTTTGAGGGCAGGTTTCCTTTGCAGCCCTGCAGTACTTGGGCATATGAAGTGACCATTCGCACAGATTTCCAAGCTGCTGTTGCAGGTATCGGCCAGAGGCCGGCAGCCTTTCTACGATGCCCACTCTGGTACCTAGGGAGACAGACCTTCCTGCCAGTGGTGTTCCTCAGATATCAATTAGACTGCCATGTGCCCTGATAAACCCCCCAAAGCTTATGTCTCCTTACTCATGTTTGTTTTTTTAATTCATATTTTCTAGTGGAGTAATATTCCATCGTGTGCATGGACCACTTCTTCTTGGTGCACTCCTCTGTTGATGGACATTTTCGTTGCTTCCAAGTGTCGGCTATGGTAAGTATTGCTGGGGCGCAGGATTGCCAGCCTGTGCCTTTTGATTCTCATTTTCTCAGGTGATAGGCCCAGCAGTGGGTGTTGACTGATTGACTAGTAGCTCAATGTTTCCCTTTTCAAAGCACCTCCACTGTGTTTTCATTAGTGGCTCTTACCACGTCCCCCTTAGAACCGAGGGTACGCATTTCTCCACAATCCCTTCAGCATTTATTGTTTGCAGCATTTCTGCTAATGGCCATTCCGAGTGCTGTGAGCGGATAGGTTTTTGTAATTTGGGTTTGCATGTCTTTAAAAATTCCTAAAATTCATCATTTTTCCACGCCTGTTTTCTTTTCTTTTCTTTAAAAAGAAAGGAAAAGAAAAGAAAAACGTGGGGGTACAATATACCTCTTGAAATCGTTTTCTTGGAATGTTGCCCTCTTTTGAATTTTTGGTCGATGTTTGACCCCAGGATTTTTTTGGAGGGCAGGTGTTATTTACAGGCCTGCAAGTTTGGTGACTATTTAATGACCATTAGCACTGGGTTTAAAGCTGCTGTTTTGGGAAACGGCCACAAGGCGGCAGCATTTCTCCATTCCCAAATCTGGGTACTAGGGCAGCAGAGCCTTTCTGGAAGTCGTGTTCCTAGGTTGTACATTAGAATGGAATGTGCCAGGAGAAACGCCCATAAGTTTATGTGGCATTACTTCTGGTTGGTTTTTTAAACTATTTTAATCGGGGTAACGATTAGAATATTGTTTGTCCTAGGTGTACACAGTCTGGTTCATTTGTACATTATATACGTCTATTCACGTACAGATCCTCTTCCCCTGTGAAATATCACAGAGTGTTCCGTACACCTCCCTTGCTACGTGGTCGGTCTTTTTGATATTTGTATACGTGTGGTAACGCTAATCTTAATTTATCCATTCCGCCCACCTTTCCTTTTAGATAAGCATAGTTGTTTTCTAAGTCTGTGAGTGTCTTTCTCTGTGCAAATATGTTCATTTGTGTCAGTTATTACATAACGCCTATAAGTGGTATCATAGGATATAGGTCTTTGGCTTTCCGACTTACCGCACGTTCTGCGATTATCTCCAAGCTCATCTATGGTGCCTCAAAGAGCAGTGTTCCATTGTGTACACGGACCATTTCTTCTTAATCCATTCGTCTGTTGATGGACATTTTGGTAGCTTCACCGTCTTGGCTATTGTGAATAAGGCCTCAGTGCAGCTGTTGCAGCCCGGGTCTCCTCGCTTCTGGTCTTCTCAGGTGAGAGGCCCAGTGGTGTGACTGCTGGATTGAATGGTACCTCAATTTTTACTTCTAAAGGCAGCTCCTTTCTGTTCTTATTGGCTGTTACCACTTGACATCTCGCCAGCAGCTAGAGGGTACACAGTTCTCTAAAACCCCTTCAGTGTTGACTGTGTGTAGAATTTTTGCTGATCGTCGGTCGACAGGTGTGTGTTGCAAACTTTTTGTAGATTAGATCTGCATGAGTCTAATAATTCCTGAGGTTGAGCTTTTATCCATTTCCCTTTCTATTTATGTATGTATGTATGTATTTAGTTATCTACCTATCTATTTAGTTTTGCGGTACGCGGGCCTCTCACCGTTGTGGCCTCTCCCGTTGCGGAGCACAGGCTCTGGACGCGCAGGCTCAGCGGCCATGGCTCACGGGCCCAGCCACTCCGCGGCATGTGGGATCTTCCCGGACCGGGGCACGAACCCGTGTCCCCTGCGTCGGCAGGCGGACTCTCAACCGCTGCGCCACCAGGGAAGCCCCTGTTTTGAATTTTTTTGGTCCGTTCCCTACCTCAGCACAATATTTTAGGGCAGGTGTCCTTTACGGCCCTGAGTCCTTGTGACTATTAAGTGACCATTAGCTGCGGGCTTAAAGCCGCTCTTGCGGGAAACGGCCACAAGGCGGCAGCATTTCTACCTTTGCAGCTCTGGGTTCCTGGGCGACAGCGCTTTCCGGGAAATCGTGTTAGTAGCCTGCAGATTAGAGGGGAATGTGCCAGGGCAAACCCCCAAGAGCTTATACCTCCTACTTCTTGTTTTTTAAGTTAAATTTTTTTTAGGTATCAGAGCAAGTTTGATAAAAAAAAAATGCAGTTTCTCCTAAGTGTACAGAATCTGGTTCATCATATCAACGTATCCGTCTATTCCTCTTTGGATCCTTTCCCGTGTAGGTTATTATAGAGTGTTGAGTGGACCTCTTGGCGTTCCATAGGTATTCTGTGGTTATATATTTCATCTGTATTAGTACATGTCTGTTAACCCCCATATCATAATTCATACATTCCTTTCACCTTTCCATTTGGCTAAACGTAATTTTGTTTTCTTAATCCATGCTCTTCCTTCTCTTGGAAATAAGTTCATGAGTATCAATTTTGAGGTAACACCTATAAGTGATGTCATAGGATATCTGTCTTTCAGTTTCTTTCTTACTTCAAGTTGGGTGGTTATCTCTAGGTCCTTATATGGTGGTGCAAACGGCACTGTTTCCTTGTTTTCCGTGGCTAATATTCCATTGTTGACATGGACCACTTCCTCTTTGTGCATTTTCCTGTTGCTGGACATTTCGGTTTCTTCCAAGTCTTGGCTATATTAAATGTTTCTGCCGTGCAGGATTGCCAGCCTGTGTCTCTTCCATTCTGCCCTGCTCAGGGGATAGGCGCATCAAAGGACCTACCAGATCACATGGTAGCTCAGTTTTTACCCTTAAACGCACCTCCATTATGTTCTCCCTGCTGGCTGTTACCAGTTGACATCCCCCCAGCAGCTAGTGGGTACACAGTTTTCTGAAACCCCTTCAGCATTTATTCTTTGTAGACTTTTTGCTGAAGAGCATTCTGACGGCTGTGAGGTGAACATTTCTGTCGATTGGATTTGCATGGCTTTATTAATTGCTGATGTTGAGCATTTTTAAATTCCCTTTTATTTTAAAGGAACAAAGAAGACAGAATGGGCGTAAAACGTGCCTCTTGAAATTGTCTTCTTGAAATGTTGACGTCTTTTGAATTTTCTGGTCGATTTACGACCCCAGGATTTTTTTTTTTTTTTTTTGATGGCAGGTGTCATTTACTGGCCTGCAATTATTTTGAATATTAAGTGACCATTAGCGCTGTTGTGTGAAACGGCCAGAAGGCGGCAGCACTTCTCCTTACCAAATCTGGTTACTAGGGCATCAGTAACCAGAATGGAAGTGGCGTTGTAAATTGTAAATTAGAATGGAGTGTGCCAGGAAAAAGCCCCTTAGGTTTATGTCTCATTACTTGCTGTTCGTTTTTTAAATTTAATTTTTATTTTGTGTCAGAGCAAATTTGATTACAATGTTTTGCTTGTTCTAGGTGTGCAAGATGTGGTTGTTTTACACGTATACATGTATCTATTCTTCTTCGGGTCCTTCTCCCATGTAGCTTATGACACCATGTTGAGTAGTCTCCTCTTGGTATGCCGTAGGTCTGTGGCGACTTTGTATTTCACACGTGTTTGTATATCTCTGTCAACCCCAATGTCCTAATGTATCCAATCCTCACACCTTTCCATTTGGTGAACCATAAGTTTGCTTAATGAATCTGTGATTGGATGTCTCTGTGGAAATATCTTCACTGGTATCGATTTTTAGGTAACCCCTATAAGTGGTATCATACGTTAGGTGTCTTTTGCTTTCTCGCTTACTGCACGTTGCGTGATCACCTCTAGACTCATCTGTGGTGCTACAAGTGGCATTGATTCATTTTTTTCCCCACGCTAATATTCCATCTCTACACGTAGCAGTTCTTCTTTGTCCACTCATCTGTTGGTGGACTTTTGGTTGCTTCCGTGCCTTGGCTATTGTAATACTGCTGCAGTGCAGATTTCCTGCCTGTGTCTTTCCAATTCTGTCTTCTTAGGCTATAGGCCGCGGAGTGGGCCTGCTGGATCATAGAGTAGCTGAATGTGTACCTTTTAAAGGCACCTCCGTTCTGTTCCCATGAGTGGCTCTTACCAGGTTACGTCCCACTTGAAACTGAGGGTATGCATGTCTCCACAACCTCTTCAGCATTGATCGTTTGTAGTTTCTTTGCTGATGGTTATTCTGACTGGGGTGAGTTGATAGCTCTTTGTGGTTGGATTTGCATGTGTCTCATAATCCCTTGAAATTGAGCTCTGAGGCATGTCCTTTTATGTTTCAAACTGTTATGACAGCTTACGTCTTCAAATTGTTTTCTTGAAATATGTGCCACATTTTGAAATATTTTGGCCTTTACCTGCGTCAGGACATTTTGAGGGCAGGTTTCCTTTGCAGCCCTGCAGTACTTGGGCATATGAAGTGACCATTCGCACAGATTTCCAAGCTGCTGTTGCAGGTATCGGCCAGAGGCCGGCAGCCTTTCTACGATGCCCACTCTGGTACCTAGGGAGACAGACCTTCCTGCCAGTGGTGTTCCTCAGATATCAATTAGACTGCCATGTGCCCTGATAAACCCCCCAAAGCTTATGTCTCCTTACTCATGTTTGTTTTTTTAATTCATATTTTCTAGTGGAGTAATATTCCATCGTGTGCATGGACCACTTCTTCTTGGTGCACTCCTCTGTTGATGGACATTTTCGTTGCTTCCAAGTGTCGGCTATGGTAAGTATTGCTGGGGCGCAGGATTGCCAGCCTGTGCCTTTTGATTCTCATTTTCTCAGGTGATAGGCCCAGCAGTGGGTGTTGACTGATTGACTAGTAGCTCAATGTTTCCCTTTTCAAAGCACCTCCACTGTGTTTTCATTAGTGGCTCTTACCACGTCCCCCTTAGAACCGAGGGTACGCATTTCTCCACAATCCCTTCAGCATTTATTGTTTGCAGCATTTCTGCTAATGGCCATTCCGAGTGCTGTGAGCGGATAGGTTTTTGTAATTTGGGTTTGCATGTCTTTAAAAATTCCTAAAATTCATCATTTTTCCACGCCTGTTTTCTTTTCTTTTCTTTAAAAAGAAAGGAAAAGAAAAGAAAAACGTGGGGGTACAATATACCTCTTGAAATCGTTTTCTTGGAATGTTGCCCTCTTTTGAATTTTTGGTCGATGTTTGACCCCAGGATTTTTTTGGAGGGCAGGTGTTATTTACAGGCCTGCAAGTTTGGTGACTATTTAATGACCATTAGCACTGGGTTTAAAGCTGCTGTTTTGGGAAACGGCCACAAGGCGGCAGCATTTCTCCATTCCCAAATCTGGGTACTAGGGCAGCAGAGCCTTTCTGGAAGTCGTGTTCCTAGGTTGTACATTAGAATGGAATGTGCCAGGAGAAACGCCCATAAGTTTATGTGGCATTACTTCTGGTTGGTTTTTTAAACTATTTTAATCGGGGTAACGATTAGAATATTGTTCGTCCTAGGTGTACACAGTCTGGTTCATTTGTACATTATATACGTCTATTCACGTACAGATCCTCTTCCCCTGTGAAATATCACAGAGTGTTCCGTACACCTCCCTTGCTACGTGGTCGGTCTTTCTGATATTTGTATACGTGTGGTAACGCTAATCTTAATTTATCCATTCCGCCCACCTTTCCTTTTAGATAAGCATAGTTGTTTTCTAAGTCTGTGAGTGTCTTTCTCTGTGCAAATATGTTCATTTGTGTCAGTTATTACATAACGCCTATAAGTGGTATCATAGGATATAGGTCTTTGGCTTTCCGACTTACCGCACGTTCTGCGATTATCTCCAAGCTCATCTATGGTGCCTCAAAGAGCAGTGTTCCATTGTGTACACGGACCATTTCTTCTTAATCCATTCGTCTGTTGATGGACATTTTGGTAGCTTCACCGTCTTGGCTATTGTGAATAAGGCCTCAGTGCAGCTGTTGCAGCCCGGGTCTCCTCGCTTCTGGTCTTCTCAGGTGAGAGGCCCAGTGGTGTGACTGCTGGATTGAATGGTACCTCAATTTTTACTTCTAAAGGCAGCTCCTTTCTGTTCTTATTGGCTGTTACCACTTGACATCTCGCCAGCAGCTAGAGGGTACACAGTTCTCTAAAACCCCTTCAGTGTTGACTGTGTGTAGAATTTTTGCTGATCGTCGGTCGACAGGTGTGTGTTGCAAACTTTTTGTAGATTAGATCTGCATGAGTCTAATAATTCCTGAGGTTGAGCTTTTATCCATTTCCCTTTCTATTTATGTATGTATGTATGTATTTAGTTATCTACCTATCTATTTAGTTTTGCGGTACGCGGGCCTCTCACCGTTGTGGCCTCTCCCGTTGCGGAGCACAGGCTCTGGACGCGCAGGCTCAGCGGCCATGGCTCACGGGCCCAGCCACTCCGCGGCATGTGGGATCTTCCCGGACCGGGGCACGAACCCGTGTCCCCTGCGTCGGCAGGCGGACTCCCAACCGCTGCGCCACCAGGGAAGCCCCTGTTTTGAATTTTTTTGGTCCGTTCCCTACCTCAGCACAATATTTTAGGGCAGGTGTCCTTTACGGCCCTGAGTCCTTGTGACTATTAAGTGACCATTAGCTGCGGGCTTAAAGCCGCTCTTGCGGGAAACGGCCACAAGGCGGCAGCATTTCTACCTTTGCAGCTCTGGGTTCCTGGGCGACAGCGCTTTCCGGGAAATCGTGTTAGTAGCCTGCAGATTAGAGGGGAATGTGCCAGGGCAAACCCCCAAGAGCTTATACCTCCTACTTCTTGTTTTTTAAGTTAAATTTTTTTTAGGTATCAGAGCAAGTTTGATAAAAAAAAATGCAGTTTCTCCTAAGTGTACAGAATCTGGTTCATCATATCAACGTATCCGTCTATTCCTCTTTGGATCCTTTCCCGTGTAGGTTATTATAGAGTGTTGAGTGGACCTCTTGGCGTTCCATAGGTATTCTGTGGTTATATATTTCATCTGTATTAGTACATGTCTGTTAACCCCCATATCATAATTCATACATTCCTTTCACCTTTCCATTTGGCTAAACGTAATTTTGTTTTCTTAATCCATGCTCTTCCTTCTCTTGGAAATAAGTTCATGAGTATCAATTTTGAGGTAACACCTATAAGTGATGTCATAGGATATCTGTCTTTCAGTTTCTTTCTTACTTCAAGTTGGGTGGTTATCTCTAGGTCCTTATATGGTGGTGCAAACGGCACTGTTTCCTTGTTTTCCGTGGCTAATATTCCATTGTTGACATGGACCACTTCCTCTTTGTGCATTTTCCTGTTGCTGGACATTTCGGTTTCTTCCAAGTCTTGGCTATATTAAATGTTTCTGCCGTGCAGGATTGCCAGCCTGTGTCTCTTCCATTCTGCCCTGCTCAGGGGATAGGCGCATCAAAGGACCTACCAGATCACATGGTAGCTCAGTTTTTACCCTTAAACGCACCTCCATTATGTTCTCCCTGCTGGCTGTTACCAGTTGACATCCCCCCAGCAGCTAGTGGGTACACAGTTTTCTGAAACCCCTTCAGCATTTATTCTTTGTAGACTTTTTGCTGAAGAGCATTCTGACGGCTGTGAGGTGAACATTTCTGTCGATTGGATTTGCATGGCTTTATTAATTGCTGATGTTGAGCATTTTTAAATTCCCTTTTATTTTAAAGGAACAAAGAAGACAGAATGGGCGTAAAACATGCCTCTTGAAATTGTCTTCTTGAAATGTTGACGTCTTTTGAATTTTCTGGTCGATTTACGACCCCAGGATTTTTTTTTTTTTTGTTTGTTTGATGGCAGGTGTCATTTACTGGCCTGCAATTATTTTGAATATTAAGTGACCATTAGCGCTGTTGTGTGAAACGGCCAGAAGGCGGCAGCACTTCTCCTTACCAAATCTGGTTCCTAGGGCATCAGAGCCATAATGGAAGTGGCGTTGTAAATTGTAAATTAGAATGGAGTGTGCCAGGAAAAAGCCCCTTAGGTTTATGTCTCATTACTTGCTGTTCGTTTTTTAAATTTAATTTTTATTTTGTGTCAGAGCAAATTTGATTACAATGTTTTGCTTGTTCTAGGTGTGCAAGATGTGGTTGTTTTACACGTATACATATATCTATTCTTCTTCGGGTCCTTCTCCCATGTAGCTTATGACACCATGTTGAGTAGTCTCCTCTTGGTATGCCGTAGGTCTGTGGCGACTTTGTATTTCACACGTGTTTGTATATCTCTGTCAACCCCAATGTCCTAATGTATCCAATCCTCACACCTTTCCATTTGGTGAACCATAAGTTTGCTTAATGAATCTGTGATTGGATGTCTCTGTGGAAATATCTTCACTGGTATCGATTTTTAGGTAACCCCTATAAGTGGTATCATACGTTAGGTGTCTTTTGCTTTCTCGCTTACTGCACGTTGCGTGATCACCTCTAGACTCATCTGTGGTGCTACAAGTGGCATTGATTCATTTTTTTCCCCACGCTAATATTCCATCTCTACACGTAGCAGTTCTTCTTTGTCCACTCGTCTGTTGGTGGACTTTTGGTTGCTTCCGTGCCTTGGCTATTGTAATACTGCTGCAGTGCAGATTTCCTGCCTGTGTCTTTCCAATTCTGTCTTCTTAGGCTATAGGCCGCGGAGTGGGCCTGCTGGATCATAGAGTAGCTGAATGTGTACCTTTTAAAGGCACCTCCGTTCTGTTCCCATGAGTGGCTCTTACCAGGTTACGTCCCACTTGAAACTGAGGGTATGCATGTCTCCACAACCTCTTCAGCATTGATCGTTTGTAGTTTCTTTGCTGATGGTTATTCTGACTGGGGTGAGTTGATAGCTCTTTGTGGTTGGATTTGCATGTGTCTCATAATCCCTTGAAATTGAGCTCTGAGGCATGTCCTTTTATGTTTCAAACTGTTATGACAGCTTACGTCTTCAAATTGTTTTCTTGAAATATGTGCCACATTTTGAAATATTTTGGCCTTTACCTGCGTCAGGACATTTTGAGGGCAGGTTTCCTTTGCAGCCCTGCAGTACTTGGGCATATGAAGTGACCATTCGCACAGATTTCCAAGCTGCTGTTGCAGGTATCGGCCAGAGGCCGGCAGCCTTTCTACGATGCCCACTCTGGTACCTAGGGAGACAGACCTTCCTGCCAGTGGTGTTCCTCAGATATCAATTAGACTGCCATGTGCCCTGATAAACCCCCCAAAGCTTATGTCTCCTTACTCATGTTTGTTTTTTTAATTCATATTTTCTAGTGGAGTAATATTCCATCGTGTGCATGGACCACTTCTTCTTGGTGCACTCCTCTGTTGATGGACATTTTCGTTGCTTCCAAGTGTCGGCTATGGTAAGTATTGCTGGGGCGCAGGATTGCCAGCCTGTGCCTTTTGATTCTCATTTTCTCAGGTGATAGGCCCAGCAGTGGGTGTTGACTGATTGACTAGTAGCTCAATGTTTCCCTTTTCAAAGCACCTCCACTGTGTTTTCATTAGTGGCTCTTACCACGTCCCCCTTAGAACCGAGGGTACGCATTTCTCCACAATCCCTTCAGCATTTATTGTTTGCAGCATTTCTGCTAATGGCCATTCCGAGTGCTGTGAGCGGATAGGTTTTTGTAATTTGGGTTTGCATGTCTTTAAAAATTCCTAAAATTCATCATTTTTCCACGCCTGTTTTCTTTTCTTTTCTTTAAAAAGAAAGGAAAAGAAAAGAAAAACGTGGGGGTACAATATACCTCTTGAAATCGTTTTCTTGGAATGTTGCCCTCTTTTGAATTTTTGGTCGATGTTTGACCCCAGGATTTTTTTGGAGGGCAGGTGTTATTTACAGGCCTGCAAGTTTGGTGACTATTTAATGACCATTAGCACTGGGTTTAAAGCTGCTGTTTTGGGAAACGGCCACAAGGCGGCAGCATTTCTCCATTCCCAAATCTGGGTACTAGGGCAGCAGAGCCTTTCTGGAAGTCGTGTTCCTAGGTTGTACATTAGAATGGAATGTGCCAGGAGAAACGCCCATAAGTTTATGTGGCATTACTTCTGGTTGGTTTTTTAAACTATTTTAATCGGGGTAACGATTAGAATATTGTTTGTCCTAGGTGTACACAGTCTGGTTCATTTGTACATTATATACGTCTATTCACGTACAGATCCTCTTCCCCTGTGAAATATCACAGAGTGTTCCGTACACCTCCCTTGCTACGTGGTCGGTCTTTTTGATATTTGTATACGTGTGGTAACGCTAATCTTAATTTATCCATTCCGCCCACCTTTCCTTTTAGATAAGCATAGTTGTTTTCTAAGTCTGTGAGTGTCTTTCTCTGTGCAAATATGTTCATTTGTGTCAGTTATTACATAACGCCTATAAGTGGTATCATAGGATATAGGTCTTTGGCTTTCCGACTTACCGCACGTTCTGCGATTATCTCCAAGCTCATCTATGGTGCCTCAAAGAGCAGTGTTCCATTGTGTACACGGACCATTTCTTCTTAATCCATTCGTCTGTTGATGGACATTTTGGTAGCTTCACCGTCTTGGCTATTGTGAATAAGGCCTCAGTGCAGCTGTTGCAGCCCGGGTCTCCTCGCTTCTGGTCTTCTCAGGTGAGAGGCCCAGTGGTGTGACTGCTGGATTGAATGGTACCTCAATTTTTACTTCTAAAGGCAGCTCCTTTCTGTTCTTATTGGCTGTTACCACTTGACATCTCGCCAGCAGCTAGAGGGTACACAGTTCTCTAAAACCCCTTCAGTGTTGACTGTGTGTAGAATTTTTGCTGATCGTCGGTCGACAGGTGTGTGTTGCAAACTTTTTGTAGATTAGATCTGCATGAGTCTAATAATTCCTGAGGTTGAGCTTTTATCCATTTCCCTTTCTATTTATGTATGTATGTATGTATTTAGTTATCTACCTATCTATTTAGTTTTGCGGTACGCGGGCCTCTCACCGTTGTGGCCTCTCCCGTTGCGGAGCACAGGCTCTGGACGCGCAGGCTCAGCGGCCATGGCTCACGGGCCCAGCCACTCCGCGGCATGTGGGATCTTCCCGGACCGGGGCACGAACCCGTGTCCCCTGCGTCGGCAGGCGGACTCTCAACCGCTGCGCCACCAGGGAAGCCCCTGTTTTGAATTTTTTTGGTCCGTTCCCTACCTCAGCACAATATTTTAGGGCAGGTGTCCTTTACGGCCCTGAGTCCTTGTGACTATTAAGTGACCATTAGCTGCGGGCTTAAAGCCGCTCTTGCGGGAAACGGCCACAAGGCGGCAGCATTTCTACCTTTGCAGCTCTGGGTTCCTGGGCGACAGCGCTTTCCGGGAAATCGTGTTAGTAGCCTGCAGATTAGAGGGGAATGTGCCAGGGCAAACCCCCAAGAGCTTATACCTCCTACTTCTTGTTTTTTAAGTTAAATTTTTTTTAGGTATCAGAGCAAGTTTGATAAAAAAAAAATGCAGTTTCTCCTAAGTGTACAGAATCTGGTTCATCATATCAACGTATCCGTCTATTCCTCTTTGGATCCTTTCCCGTGTAGGTTATTATAGAGTGTTGAGTGGACCTCTTGGCGTTCCATAGGTATTCTGTGGTTATATATTTCATCTGTATTAGTACATGTCTGTTAACCCCCATATCATAATTCATACATTCCTTTCACCTTTCCATTTGGCTAAACGTAATTTTGTTTTCTTAATCCATGCTCTTCCTTCTCTTGGAAATAAGTTCATGAGTATCAATTTTGAGGTAACACCTATAAGTGATGTCATAGGATATCTGTCTTTCAGTTTCTTTCTTACTTCAAGTTGGGTGGTTATCTCTAGGTCCTTATATGGTGGTGCAAACGGCACTGTTTCCTTGTTTTCCGTGGCTAATATTCCATTGTTGACATGGACCACTTCCTCTTTGTGCATTTTCCTGTTGCTGGACATTTCGGTTTCTTCCAAGTCTTGGCTATATTAAATGTTTCTGCCGTGCAGGATTGCCAGCCTGTGTCTCTTCCATTCTGCCCTGCTCAGGGGATAGGCGCATCAAAGGACCTACCAGATCACATGGTAGCTCAGTTTTTACCCTTAAACGCACCTCCATTATGTTCTCCCTGCTGGCTGTTACCAGTTGACATCCCCCCAGCAGCTAGTGGGTACACAGTTTTCTGAAACCCCTTCAGCATTTATTCTTTGTAGACTTTTTGCTGAAGAGCATTCTGACGGCTGTGAGGTGAACATTTCTGTCGATTGGATTTGCATGGCTTTATTAATTGCTGATGTTGAGCATTTTTAAATTCCCTTTTATTTTAAAGGAACAAAGAAGACAGAATGGGCGTAAAACGTGCCTCTTGAAATTGTCTTCTTGAAATGTTGACGTCTTTTGAATTTTCTGGTCGATTTACGACCCCAGGATTTTTTTTTTTTTTTTTTGATGGCAGGTGTCATTTACTGGCCTGCAATTATTTTGAATATTAAGTGACCATTAGCGCTGTTGTGTGAAACGGCCAGAAGGCGGCAGCACTTCTCCTTACCAAATCTGGTTACTAGGGCATCAGTAACCAGAATGGAAGTGGCGTTGTAAATTGTAAATTAGAATGGAGTGTGCCAGGAAAAAGCCCCTTAGGTTTATGTCTCATTACTTGCTGTTCGTTTTTTAAATTTAATTTTTATTTTGTGTCAGAGCAAATTTGATTACAATGTTTTGCTTGTTCTAGGTGTGCAAGATGTGGTTGTTTTACACGTATACATGTATCTATTCTTCTTCGGGTCCTTCTCCCATGTAGCTTATGACACCATGTTGAGTAGTCTCCTCTTGGTATGCCGTAGGTCTGTGGCGACTTTGTATTTCACACGTGTTTGTATATCTCTGTCAACCCCAATGTCCTAATGTATCCAATCCTCACACCTTTCCATTTGGTGAACCATAAGTTTGCTTAATGAATCTGTGATTGGATGTCTCTGTGGAAATATCTTCACTGGTATCGATTTTTAGGTAACCCCTATAAGTGGTATCATACGTTAGGTGTCTTTTGCTTTCTCGCTTACTGCACGTTGCGTGATCACCTCTAGACTCATCTGTGGTGCTACAAGTGGCATTGATTCATTTTTTTCCCCACGCTAATATTCCATCTCTACACGTAGCAGTTCTTCTTTGTCCACTCATCTGTTGGTGGACTTTTGGTTGCTTCCGTGCCTTGGCTATTGTAATACTGCTGCAGTGCAGATTTCCTGCCTGTGTCTTTCCAATTCTGTCTTCTTAGGCTATAGGCCGCGGAGTGGGCCTGCTGGATCATAGAGTAGCTGAATGTGTACCTTTTAAAGGCACCTCCGTTCTGTTCCCATGAGTGGCTCTTACCAGGTTACGTCCCACTTGAAACTGAGGGTATGCATGTCTCCACAACCTCTTCAGCATTGATCGTTTGTAGTTTCTTTGCTGATGGTTATTCTGACTGGGGTGAGTTGATAGCTCTTTGTGGTTGGATTTGCATGTGTCTCATAATCCCTTGAAATTGAGCTCTGAGGCATGTCCTTTTATGTTTCAAACTGTTATGACAGCTTACGTCTTCAAATTGTTTTCTTGAAATATGTGCCACATTTTGAAATATTTTGGCCTTTACCTGCGTCAGGACATTTTGAGGGCAGGTTTCCTTTGCAGCCCTGCAGTACTTGGGCATATGAAGTGACCATTCGCACAGATTTCCAAGCTGCTGTTGCAGGTATCGGCCAGAGGCCGGCAGCCTTTCTACGATGCCCACTCTGGTACCTAGGGAGACAGACCTTCCTGCCAGTGGTGTTCCTCAGATATCAATTAGACTGCCATGTGCCCTGATAAACCCCCCAAAGCTTATGTCTCCTTACTCATGTTTGTTTTTTTAATTCATATTTTCTAGTGGAGTAATATTCCATCGTGTGCATGGACCACTTCTTCTTGGTGCACTCCTCTGTTGATGGACATTTTCGTTGCTTCCAAGTGTCGGCTATGGTAAGTATTGCTGGGGCGCAGGATTGCCAGCCTGTGCCTTTTGATTCTCATTTTCTCAGGTGATAGGCCCAGCAGTGGGTGTTGACTGATTGACTAGTAGCTCAATGTTTCCCTTTTCAAAGCACCTCCACTGTGTTTTCATTAGTGGCTCTTACCACGTCCCCCTTAGAACCGAGGGTACGCATTTCTCCACAATCCCTTCAGCATTTATTGTTTGCAGCATTTCTGCTAATGGCCATTCCGAGTGCTGTGAGCGGATAGGTTTTTGTAATTTGGGTTTGCATGTCTTTAAAAATTCCTAAAATTCATCATTTTTCCACGCCTGTTTTCTTTTCTTTTCTTTAAAAAGAAAGGAAAAGAAAAGAAAAACGTGGGGGTACAATATACCTCTTGAAATCGTTTTCTTGGAATGTTGCCCTCTTTTGAATTTTTGGTCGATGTTTGACCCCAGGATTTTTTTGGAGGGCAGGTGTTATTTACAGGCCTGCAAGTTTGGTGACTATTTAATGACCATTAGCACTGGGTTTAAAGCTGCTGTTTTGGGAAACGGCCACAAGGCGGCAGCATTTCTCCATTCCCAAATCTGGGTACTAGGGCAGCAGAGCCTTTCTGGAAGTCGTGTTCCTAGGTTGTACATTAGAATGGAATGTGCCAGGAGAAACGCCCATAAGTTTATGTGGCATTACTTCTGGTTGGTTTTTTAAACTATTTTAATCGGGGTAACGATTAGAATATTGTTCGTCCTAGGTGTACACAGTCTGGTTCATTTGTACATTATATACGTCTATTCACGTACAGATCCTCTTCCCCTGTGAAATATCACAGAGTGTTCCGTACACCTCCCTTGCTACGTGGTCGGTCTTTTTGATATTTGTATACGTGTGGTAACGCTAATCTTAATTTATCCATTCCGCCCACCTTTCCTTTTAGATAAGCATAGTTGTTTTCTAAGTCTGTGAGTGTCTTTCTCTGTGCAAATATGTTCATTTGTGTCAGTTATTACATAACGCCTATAAGTGGTATCATAGGATATAGGTCTTTGGCTTTCCGACTTACCGCACGTTCTGCGATTATCTCCAAGCTCATCTATGGTGCCTCAAAGAGCAGTGTTCCATTGTGTACACGGACCATTTCTTCTTAATCCATTCGTCTGTTGATGGACATTTTGGTAGCTTCACCGTCTTGGCTATTGTGAATAAGGCCTCAGTGCAGCTGTTGCAGCCCGGGTCTCCTCGCTTCTGGTCTTCTCAGGTGAGAGGCCCAGTGGTGTGACTGCTGGATTGAATGGTACCTCAATTTTTACTTCTAAAGGCAGCTCCTTTCTGTTCTTATTGGCTGTTACCACTTGACATCTCGCCAGCAGCTAGAGGGTACACAGTTCTCTAAAACCCCTTCAGTGTTGACTGTGTGTAGAATTTTTGCTGATCGTCGGTCGACAGGTGTGTGTTGCAAACTTTTTGTAGATTAGATCTGCATGAGTCTAATAATTCCTGAGGTTGAGCTTTTATCCATTTCCCTTTCTATTTATGTATGTATGTATGTATTTAGTTATCTACCTATCTATTTAGTTTTGCGGTACGCGGGCCTCTCACCGTTGTGGCCTCTCCCGTTGCGGAGCACAGGCTCTGGACGCGCAGGCTCAGCGGCCATGGCTCACGGGCCCAGCCACTCCGCGGCATGTGGGATCTTCCCGGACCGGGGCACGAACCCGTGTCCCCTGCGTCGGCAGGCGGACTCTCAACCGCTGCGCCACCAGGGAAGCCCCTGTTTTGAATTTTTTTGGTCCGTTCCCTACCTCAGCACAATATTTTAGGGCAGGTGTCCTTTACGGCCCTGAGTCCTTGTGACTATTAAGTGACCATTAGCTGCGGGCTTAAAGCCGCTCTTGCGGGAAACGGCCACAAGGCGGCAGCATTTCTACCTTTGCAGCTCTGGGTTCCTGGGCGACAGCGCTTTCCGGGAAATCGTGTTAGTAGCCTGCAGATTAGAGGGGAATGTGCCAGGGCAAACCCCCAAGAGCTTATACCTCCTACTTCTTGTTTTTTAAGTTAAATTTTTTTTAGGTATCAGAGCAAGTTTGATAAAAAAAAATGCAGTTTCTCCTAAGTGTACAGAATCTGGTTCATCATATCAACGTATCCGTCTATTCCTCTTTGGATCCTTTCCCGTGTAGGTTATTATAGAGTGTTGAGTGGACCTCTTGGCGTTCCATAGGTATTCTGTGGTTATATATTTCATCTGTATTAGTACATGTCTGTTAACCCCCATATCATAATTCATACATTCCTTTCACCTTTCCATTTGGCTAAACGTAATTTTGTTTTCTTAATCCATGCTCTTCCTTCTCTTGGAAATAAGTTCATGAGTATCAATTTTGAGGTAACACCTATAAGTGATGTCATAGGATATCTGTCTTTCAGTTTCTTTCTTACTTCAAGTTGGGTGGTTATCTCTAGGTCCTTATATGGTGGTGCAAACGGCACTGTTTCCTTGTTTTCCGTGGCTAATATTCCATTGTTGACATGGACCACTTCCTCTTTGTGCATTTTCCTGTTGCTGGACATTTCGGTTTCTTCCAAGTCTTGGCTATATTAAATGTTTCTGCCGTGCAGGATTGCCAGCCTGTGTCTCTTCCATTCTGCCCTGCTCAGGGGATAGGCGCATCAAAGGACCTACCAGATCACATGGTAGCTCAGTTTTTACCCTTAAACGCACCTCCATTATGTTCTCCCTGCTGGCTGTTACCAGTTGACATCCCCCCAGCAGCTAGTGGGTACACAGTTTTCTGAAACCCCTTCAGCATTTATTCTTTGTAGACTTTTTGCTGAAGAGCATTCTGACGGCTGTGAGGTGAACATTTCTGTCGATTGGATTTGCATGGCTTTATTAATTGCTGATGTTGAGCATTTTTAAATTCCCTTTTATTTTAAAGGAACAAAGAAGACAGAATGGGCGTAAAACATGCCTCTTGAAATTGTCTTCTTGAAATGTTGACGTCTTTTGAATTTTCTGGTCGATTTACGACCCCAGGATTTTTTTTTTTTTTTTTTGATGGCAGGTGTCATTTACTGGCCTGCAATTATTTTGAATATTAAGTGACCATTAGCGCTGTTGTGTGAAACGGCCAGAAGGCGGCAGCACTTCTCCTTACCAAATCTGGTTACTAGGGCATCAGTAACCAGAATGGAAGTGGCGTTGTAAATTGTAAATTAGAATGGAGTGTGCCAGGAAAAAGCCCCTTAGGTTTATGTCTCATTACTTGCTGTTCGTTTTTTAAATTTAATTTTTATTTTGTGTCAGAGCAAATTTGATTACAATGTTTTGCTTGTTCTAGGTGTGCAAGATGTGGTTGTTTTACACGTATACATGTATCTATTCTTCTTCGGGTCCTTCTCCCATGTAGCTTATGACACCATGTTGAGTAGTCTCCTCTTGGTATGCCGTAGGTCTGTGGCGACTTTGTATTTCACACGTGTTTGTATATCTCTGTCAACCCCAATGTCCTAATGTATCCAATCCTCACACCTTTCCATTTGGTGAACCATAAGTTTGCTTAATGAATCTGTGATTGGATGTCTCTGTGGAAATATCTTCACTGGTATCGATTTTTAGGTAACCCCTATAAGTGGTATCATACGTTAGGTGTCTTTTGCTTTCTCGCTTACTGCACGTTGCGTGATCACCTCTAGACTCATCTGTGGTGCTACAAGTGGCATTGATTCATTTTTTTCCCCACGCTAATATTCCATCTCTACACGTAGCAGTTCTTCTTTGTCCACTCATCTGTTGGTGGACTTTTGGTTGCTTCCGTGCCTTGGCTATTGTAATACTGCTGCAGTGCAGATTTCCTGCCTGTGTCTTTCCAATTCTGTCTTCTTAGGCTATAGGCCGCGGAGTGGGCCTGCTGGATCATAGAGTAGCTGAATGTGTACCTTTTAAAGGCACCTCCGTTCTGTTCCCATGAGTGGCTCTTACCAGGTTACGTCCCACTTGAAACTGAGGGTATGCATGTCTCCACAACCTCTTCAGCATTGATCGTTTGTAGTTTCTTTGCTGATGGTTATTCTGACTGGGGTGAGTTGATAGCTCTTTGTGGTTGGATTTGCATGTGTCTCATAATCCCTTGAAATTGAGCTCTGAGGCATGTCCTTTTATGTTTCAAACTGTTATGACAGCTTACGTCTTCAAATTGTTTTCTTGAAATATGTGCCACATTTTGAAATATTTTGGCCTTTACCTGCGTCAGGACATTTTGAGGGCAGGTTTCCTTTGCAGCCCTGCAGTACTTGGGCATATGAAGTGACCATTCGCACAGATTTCCAAGCTGCTGTTGCAGGTATCGGCCAGAGGCCGGCAGCCTTTCTACGATGCCCACTCTGGTACCTAGGGAGACAGACCTTCCTGCCAGTGGTGTTCCTCAGATATCAATTAGACTGCCATGTGCCCTGATAAACCCCCCAAAGCTTATGTCTCCTTACTCATGTTTGTTTTTTTAATTCATATTTTCTAGTGGAGTAATATTCCATCGTGTGCATGGACCACTTCTTCTTGGTGCACTCCTCTGTTGATGGACATTTTCGTTGCTTCCAAGTGTCGGCTATGGTAAGTATTGCTGGGGCGCAGGATTGCCAGCCTGTGCCTTTTGATTCTCATTTTCTCAGGTGATAGGCCCAGCAGTGGGTGTTGACTGATTGACTAGTAGCTCAATGTTTCCCTTTTCAAAGCACCTCCACTGTGTTTTCATTAGTGGCTCTTACCACGTCCCCCTTAGAACCGAGGGTACGCATTTCTCCACAATCCCTTCAGCATTTATTGTTTGCAGCATTTCTGCTAATGGCCATTCCGAGTGCTGTGAGCGGATAGGTTTTTGTAATTTGGGTTTGCATGTCTTTAAAAATTCCTAAAATTCATCATTTTTCCACGCCTGTTTTCTTTTCTTTTCTTTAAAAAGAAAGGAAAAGAAAAGAAAAACGTGGGGGTACAATATACCTCTTGAAATCGTTTTCTTGGAATGTTGCCCTCTTTTGAATTTTTGGTCGATGTTTGACCCCAGGATTTTTTTGGAGGGCAGGTGTTATTTACAGGCCTGCAAGTTTGGTGACTATTTAATGACCATTAGCACTGGGTTTAAAGCTGCTGTTTTGGGAAACGGCCACAAGGCGGCAGCATTTCTCCATTCCCAAATCTGGGTACTAGGGCAGCAGAGCCTTTCTGGAAGTCGTGTTCCTAGGTTGTACATTAGAATGGAATGTGCCAGGAGAAACGCCCATAAGTTTATGTGGCATTACTTCTGGTTGGTTTTTTAAACTATTTTAATCGGGGTAACGATTAGAATATTGTTCGTCCTAGGTGTACACAGTCTGGTTCATTTGTACATTATATACGTCTATTCACGTACAGATCCTCTTCCCCTGTGAAATATCACAGAGTGTTCCGTACACCTCCCTTGCTACGTGGTCGGTCTTTTTGATATTTGTATACGTGTGGTAACGCTAATCTTAATTTATCCATTCCGCCCACCTTTCCTTTTAGATAAGCATAGTTGTTTTCTAAGTCTGTGAGTGTCTTTCTCTGTGCAAATATGTTCATTTGTGTCAGTTATTACATAACGCCTATAAGTGGTATCATAGGATATAGGTCTTTGGCTTTCCGACTTACCGCACGTTCTGCGATTATCTCCAAGCTCATCTATGGTGCCTCAAAGAGCAGTGTTCCATTGTGTACACGGACCATTTCTTCTTAATCCATTCGTCTGTTGATGGACATTTTGGTAGCTTCACCGTCTTGGCTATTGTGAATAAGGCCTCAGTGCAGCTGTTGCAGCCCGGGTCTCCTCGCTTCTGGTCTTCTCAGGTGAGAGGCCCAGTGGTGTGACTGCTGGATTGAATGGTACCTCAATTTTTACTTCTAAAGGCAGCTCCTTTCTGTTCTTATTGGCTGTTACCACTTGACATCTCGCCAGCAGCTAGAGGGTACACAGTTCTCTAAAACCCCTTCAGTGTTGACTGTGTGTAGAATTTTTGCTGATCGTCGGTCGACAGGTGTGTGTTGCAAACTTTTTGTAGATTAGATCTGCATGAGTCTAATAATTCCTGAGGTTGAGCTTTTATCCATTTCCCTTTCTATTTATGTATGTATGTATGTATTTAGTTATCTACCTATCTATTTAGTTTTGCGGTACGCGGGCCTCTCACCGTTGTGGCCTCTCCCGTTGCGGAGCACAGGCTCTGGACGCGCAGGCTCAGCGGCCATGGCTCACGGGCCCAGCCACTCCGCGGCATGTGGGATCTTCCCGGACCGGGGCACGAACCCGTGTCCCCTGCGTCGGCAGGCGGACTCTCAACCGCTGCGCCACCAGGGAAGCCCCTGTTTTGAATTTTTTTGGTCCGTTCCCTACCTCAGCACAATATTTTAGGGCAGGTGTCCTTTACGGCCCTGAGTCCTTGTGACTATTAAGTGACCATTAGCTGCGGGCTTAAAGCCGCTCTTGCGGGAAACGGCCACAAGGCGGCAGCATTTCTACCTTTGCAGCTCTGGGTTCCTGGGCGACAGCGCTTTCCGGGAAATCGTGTTAGTAGCCTGCAGATTAGAGGGGAATGTGCCAGGGCAAACCCCCAAGAGCTTATACCTCCTACTTCTTGTTTTTTAAGTTAAATTTTTTTTAGGTATCAGAGCAAGTTTGATAAAAAAAAATGCAGTTTCTCCTAAGTGTACAGAATCTGGTTCATCATATCAACGTATCCGTCTATTCCTCTTTGGATCCTTTCCCGTGTAGGTTATTATAGAGTGTTGAGTGGACCTCTTGGCGTTCCATAGGTATTCTGTGGTTATATATTTCATCTGTATTAGTACATGTCTGTTAACCCCCATATCATAATTCATACATTCCTTTCACCTTTCCATTTGGCTAAACGTAATTTTGTTTTCTTAATCCATGCTCTTCCTTCTCTTGGAAATAAGTTCATGAGTATCAATTTTGAGGTAACACCTATAAGTGATGTCATAGGATATCTGTCTTTCAGTTTCTTTCTTACTTCAAGTTGGGTGGTTATCTCTAGGTCCTTATATGGTGGTGCAAACGGCACTGTTTCCTTGTTTTCCGTGGCTAATATTCCATTGTTGACATGGACCACTTCCTCTTTGTGCATTTTCCTGTTGCTGGACATTTCGGTTTCTTCCAAGTCTTGGCTATATTAAATGTTTCTGCCGTGCAGGATTGCCAGCCTGTGTCTCTTCCATTCTGCCCTGCTCAGGGGATAGGCGCATCAAAGGACCTACCAGATCACATGGTAGCTCAGTTTTTACCCTTAAACGCACCTCCATTATGTTCTCCCTGCTGGCTGTTACCAGTTGACATCCCCCCAGCAGCTAGTGGGTACACAGTTTTCTGAAACCCCTTCAGCATTTATTCTTTGTAGACTTTTTGCTGAAGAGCATTCTGACGGCTGTGAGGTGAACATTTCTGTCGATTGGATTTGCATGGCTTTATTAATTGCTGATGTTGAGCATTTTTAAATTCCCTTTTATTTTAAAGGAACAAAGAAGACAGAATGGGCGTAAAACATGCCTCTTGAAATTGTCTTCTTGAAATGTTGACGTCTTTTGAATTTTCTGGTCGATTTACGACCCCAGGATTTTTTTTTTTTTTTTTTTGATGGCAGGTGTCATTTACTGGCCTGCAATTATTTTGAATATTAAGTGACCATTAGCGCTGTTGTGTGAAACGGCCAGAAGGCGGCAGCACTTCTCCTTACCAAATCTGGTTACTAGGGCATCAGTAACCAGAATGGAAGTGGCGTTGTAAATTGTAAATTAGAATGGAGTGTGCCAGGAAAAAGCCCCTTAGGTTTATGTCTCATTACTTGCTGTTCGTTTTTTAAATTTAATTTTTATTTTGTGTCAGAGCAAATTTGATTACAATGTTTTGCTTGTTCTAGGTGTGCAAGATGTGGTTGTTTTACACGTATACATATATCTATTCTTCTTCGGGTCCTTCTCCCATGTAGCTTATGACACCATGTTGAGTAGTCTCCTCTTGGTATGCCGTAGGTCTGTGGCGACTTTGTATTTCACACGTGTTTGTATATCTCTGTCAACCCCAATGTCCTAATGTATCCAATCCTCACACCTTTCCATTTGGTGAACCATAAGTTTGCTTAATGAATCTGTGATTGGATGTCTCTGTGGAAATATCTTCACTGGTATCGATTTTTAGGTAACCCCTATAAGTGGTATCATACGTTAGGTGTCTTTTGCTTTCTCGCTTACTGCACGTTGCGTGATCACCTCTAGACTCATCTGTGGTGCTACAAGTGGCATTGATTCATTTTTTTCCCCACGCTAATATTCCATCTCTACACGTAGCAGTTCTTCTTTGTCCACTCATCTGTTGGTGGACTTTTGGTTGCTTCCGTGCCTTGGCTATTGTAATACTGCTGCAGTGCAGATTTCCTGCCTGTGTCTTTCCAATTCTGTCTTCTTAGGCTATAGGCCGCGGAGTGGGCCTGCTGGATCATAGAGTAGCTGAATGTGTACCTTTTAAAGGCACCTCCGTTCTGTTCCCATGAGTGGCTCTTACCAGGTTACGTCCCACTTGAAACTGAGGGTATGCATGTCTCTACAACCTCTTCAGCATTGATCGTTTGTAGTTTCTTTGCTGATGGTTATTCTGACTGGGGTGAGTTGATAGCTCTTTGTGGTTGGATTTGCATGTGTCTCATAATCCCTTGAAATTGAGCTCTGAGGCATGTCCTTTTATGTTTCAAACTGTTATGACAGCTTACGTCTTCAAATTGTTTTCTTGAAATATGTGCCACATTTTGAAATATTTTGGCCTTTACCTGCGTCAGGACATTTTGAGGGCAGGTTTCCTTTGCAGCCCTGCAGTACTTGGGCATATGAAGTGACCATTCGCACAGATTTCCAAGCTGCTGTTGCAGGTATCGGCCAGAGGCCGGCAGCCTTTCTACGATGCCCACTCTGGTACCTAGGGAGACAGACCTTCCTGCCAGTGGTGTTCCTCAGATATCAATTAGACTGCCATGTGCCCTGATAAACCCCCCAAAGCTTATGTCTCCTTACTCATGTTTGTTTTTTTAATTCATATTTTCTAGTGGAGTAATATTCCATCGTGTGCATGGACCACTTCTTCTTGGTGCACTCCTCTGTTGATGGACATTTTCGTTGCTTCCAAGTGTCGGCTATGGTAAGTATTGCTGGGGCGCAGGATTGCCAGCCTGTGCCTTTTGATTCTCATTTTCTCAGGTGATAGGCCCAGCAGTGGGTGTTGACTGATTGACTAGTAGCTCAATGTTTCCCTTTTCAAAGCACCTCCACTGTGTTTTCATTAGTGGCTCTTACCACGTCCCCCTTAGAACCGAGGGTACGCATTTCTCCACAATCCCTTCAGCATTTATTGTTTGCAGCATTTCTGCTAATGGCCATTCCGAGTGCTGTGAGCGGATAGGTTTTTGTAATTTGGGTTTGCATGTCTTTAAAAATTCCTAAAATTCATCATTTTTCCACGCCTGTTTTCTTTTCTTTTCTTTAAAAAGAAAGGAAAAGAAAAGAAAAACGTGGGGGTACAATATACCTCTTGAAATCGTTTTCTTGGAATGTTGCCCTCTTTTGAATTTTTGGTCGATGTTTGACCCCAGGATTTTTTTGGAGGGCAGGTGTTATTTACAGGCCTGCAAGTTTGGTGACTATTTAATGACCATTAGCACTGGGTTTAAAGCTGCTGTTTTGGGAAACGGCCACAAGGCGGCAGCATTTCTCCATTCCCAAATCTGGGTACTAGGGCAGCAGAGCCTTTCTGGAAGTCGTGTTCCTAGGTTGTACATTAGAATGGAATGTGCCAGGAGAAACGCCCATAAGTTTATGTGGCATTACTTCTGGTTGGTTTTTTAAACTATTTTAATCGGGGTAACGATTAGAATATTGTTCGTCCTAGGTGTACACAGTCTGGTTCATTTGTACATTATATACGTCTATTCACGTACAGATCCTCTTCCCCTGTGAAATATCACAGAGTGTTCCGTACACCTCCCTTGCTACGTGGTCGGTCTTTTTGATATTTGTATACGTGTGGTAACGCTAATCTTAATTTATCCATTCCGCCCACCTTTCCTTTTAGATAAGCATAGTTGTTTTCTAAGTCTGTGAGTGTCTTTCTCTGTGCAAATATGTTCATTTGTGTCAGTTATTACATAACGCCTATAAGTGGTATCATAGGATATAGGTCTTTGGCTTTCCGACTTACCGCACGTTCTGCGATTATCTCCAAGCTCATCTATGGTGCCTCAAAGAGCAGTGTTCCATTGTGTACACGGACCATTTCTTCTTAATCCATTCGTCTGTTGATGGACATTTTGGTAGCTTCACCGTCTTGGCTATTGTGAATAAGGCCTCAGTGCAGCTGTTGCAGCCCGGGTCTCCTCGCTTCTGGTCTTCTCAGGTGAGAGGCCCAGTGGTGTGACTGCTGGATTGAATGGTACCTCAATTTTTACTTCTAAAGGCAGCTCCTTTCTGTTCTTATTGGCTGTTACCACTTGACATCTCGCCAGCAGCTAGAGGGTACACAGTTCTCTAAAACCCCTTCAGTGTTGACTGTGTGTAGAATTTTTGCTGATCGTCGGTCGACAGGTGTGTGTTGCAAACTTTTTGTAGATTAGATCTGCATGAGTCTAATAATTCCTGAGGTTGAGCTTTTATCCATTTCCCTTTCTATTTATGTATGTATGTATGTATTTAGTTATCTACCTATCTATTTAGTTTTGCGGTACGCGGGCCTCTCACCGTTGTGGCCTCTCCCGTTGCGGAGCACAGGCTCTGGACGCGCAGGCTCAGCGGCCATGGCTCACGGGCCCAGCCACTCCGCGGCATGTGGGATCTTCCCGGACCGGGGCACGAACCCGTGTCCCCTGCGTCGGCAGGCGGACTCTCAACCGCTGCGCCACCAGGGAAGCCCCTGTTTTGAATTTTTTTGGTCCGTTCCCTACCTCAGCACAATATTTTAGGGCAGGTGTCCTTTACGGCCCTGAGTCCTTGTGACTATTAAGTGACCATTAGCTGCGGGCTTAAAGCCGCTCTTGCGGGAAACGGCCACAAGGCGGCAGCATTTCTACCTTTGCAGCTCTGGGTTCCTGGGCGACAGCGCTTTCCGGGAAATCGTGTTAGTAGCCTGCAGATTAGAGGGGAATGTGCCAGGGCAAACCCCCAAGAGCTTATACCTCCTACTTCTTGTTTTTTAAGTTAAATTTTTTTTAGGTATCAGAGCAAGTTTGATAAAAAAAAATGCAGTTTCTCCTAAGTGTACAGAATCTGGTTCATCATATCAACGTATCCGTCTATTCCTCTTTGGATCCTTTCCCGTGTAGGTTATTATAGAGTGTTGAGTGGACCTCTTGGCGTTCCATAGGTATTCTGTGGTTATATATTTCATCTGTATTAGTACATGTCTGTTAACCCCCATATCATAATTCATACATTCCTTTCACCTTTCCATTTGGCTAAACGTAATTTTGTTTTCTTAATCCATGCTCTTCCTTCTCTTGGAAATAAGTTCATGAGTATCAATTTTGAGGTAACACCTATAAGTGATGTCATAGGATATCTGTCTTTCAGTTTCTTTCTTACTTCAAGTTGGGTGGTTATCTCTAGGTCCTTATATGGTGGTGCAAACGGCACTGTTTCCTTGTTTTCCGTGGCTAATATTCCATTGTTGACATGGACCACTTCCTCTTTGTGCATTTTCCTGTTGCTGGACATTTCGGTTTCTTCCAAGTCTTGGCTATATTAAATGTTTCTGCCGTGCAGGATTGCCAGCCTGTGTCTCTTCCATTCTGCCCTGCTCAGGGGATAGGCGCATCAAAGGACCTACCAGATCACATGGTAGCTCAGTTTTTACCCTTAAACGCACCTCCATTATGTTCTCCCTGCTGGCTGTTACCAGTTGACATCCCCCCAGCAGCTAGTGGGTACACAGTTTTCTGAAACCCCTTCAGCATTTATTCTTTGTAGACTTTTTGCTGAAGAGCATTCTGACGGCTGTGAGGTGAACATTTCTGTCGATTGGATTTGCATGGCTTTATTAATTGCTGATGTTGAGCATTTTTAAATTCCCTTTTATTTTAAAGGAACAAAGAAGACAGAATGGGCGTAAAACATGCCTCTTGAAATTGTCTTCTTGAAATGTTGACGTCTTTTGAATTTTCTGGTCGATTTACGACCCCAGGATTTTTTTTTTTTTTTTTTGATGGCAGGTGTCATTTACTGGCCTGCAATTATTTTGAATATTAAGTGACCATTAGCGCTGTTGTGTGAAACGGCCAGAAGGCGGCAGCACTTCTCCTTACCAAATCTGGTTACTAGGGCATCAGTAACCAGAATGGAAGTGGCGTTGTAAATTGTAAATTAGAATGGAGTGTGCCAGGAAAAAGCCCCTTAGGTTTATGTCTCATTACTTGCTGTTCGTTTTTTAAATTTAATTTTTATTTTGTGTCAGAGCAAATTTGATTACAATGTTTTGCTTGTTCTAGGTGTGCAAGATGTGGTTGTTTTACACGTATACATATATCTATTCTTCTTCGGGTCCTTCTCCCATGTAGCTTATGACACCATGTTGAGTAGTCTCCTCTTGGTATGCCGTAGGTCTGTGGCGACTTTGTATTTCACACGTGTTTGTATATCTCTGTCAACCCCAATGTCCTAATGTATCCAATCCTCACACCTTTCCATTTGGTGAACCATAAGTTTGCTTAATGAATCTGTGATTGGATGTCTCTGTGGAAATATCTTCACTGGTATCGATTTTTAGGTAACCCCTATAAGTGGTATCATACGTTAGGTGTCTTTTGCTTTCTCGCTTACTGCACGTTGCGTGATCACCTCTAGACTCATCTGTGGTGCTACAAGTGGCATTGATTCATTTTTTTCCCCACGCTAATATTCCATCTCTACACGTAGCAGTTCTTCTTTGTGCACTCGTCTGTTGGTGGACTTTTGGTTGCTTCCGTGCCTTGGCTATTGTAATACTGCTGCAGTGCAGATTTCCTGCCTGTGTCTTTCCAATTCTGTCTTCTTAGGCTATAGGCCGCGGAGTGGGCCTGCTGGATCATAGAGTAGCTGAATGTGTACCTTTTAAAGGCACCTCCGTTCTGTTCCCATGAGTGGCTCTTACCAGGTTACGTCCCACTTGAAACTGAGGGTATGCATGTCTCCACAACCTCTTCAGCATTGATCGTTTGTAGTTTCTTTGCTGATGGTTATTCTGACTGGGGTGAGTTGATAGCTCTTTGTGGTTGGATTTGCATGTGTCTCATAATCCCTTGAAATTGAGCTCTGAGGCATGTCCTTTTATGTTTCAAACTGTTATGACAGCTTACGTCTTCAAATTGTTTTCTTGAAATATGTGCCACATTTTGAAATATTTTGGCCTTTACCTGCGTCAGGACATTTTGAGGGCAGGTTTCCTTTGCAGCCCTGCAGTACTTGGGCATATGAAGTGACCATTCGCACAGATTTCCAAGCTGCTGTTGCAGGTATCGGCCAGAGGCCGGCAGCCTTTCTACGATGCCCACTCTGGTACCTAGGGAGACAGACCTTCCTGCCAGTGGTGTTCCTCAGATATCAATTAGACTGCCATGTGCCCTGATAAACCCCCCAAAGCTTATGTCTCCTTACTCATGTTTGTTTTTTTAATTCATATTTTCTAGTGGAGTAATATTCCATCGTGTGCATGGACCACTTCTTCTTGGTGCACTCCTCTGTTGATGGACATTTTCGTTGCTTCCAAGTGTCGGCTATGGTAAGTATTGCTGGGGCGCAGGATTGCCAGCCTGTGCCTTTTGATTCTCATTTTCTCAGGTGATAGGCCCAGCAGTGGGTGTTGACTGATTGACTAGTAGCTCAATGTTTCCCTTTTCAAAGCACCTCCACTGTGTTTTCATTAGTGGCTCTTACCACGTCCCCCTTAGAACCGAGGGTACGCATTTCTCCACAATCCCTTCAGCATTTATTGTTTGCAGCATTTCTGCTAATGGCCATTCCGAGTGCTGTGAGCGGATAGGTTTTTGTAATTTGGGTTTGCATGTCTTTAAAAATTCCTAAAATTCATCATTTTTCCACGCCTGTTTTCTTTTCTTTTCTTTAAAAAGAAAGGAAAAGAAAAGAAAAACGTGGGGGTACAATATACCTCTTGAAATCGTTTTCTTGGAATGTTGCCCTCTTTTGAATTTTTGGTCGATGTTTGACCCCAGGATTTTTTTGGAGGGCAGGTGTTATTTACAGGCCTGCAAGTTTGGTGACTATTTAATGACCATTAGCACTGGGTTTAAAGCTGCTGTTTTGGGAAACGGCCACAAGGCGGCAGCATTTCTCCATTCCCAAATCTGGGTACTAGGGCAGCAGAGCCTTTCTGGAAGTCGTGTTCCTAGGTTGTACATTAGAATGGAATGTGCCAGGAGAAACGCCCATAAGTTTATGTGGCATTACTTCTGGTTGGTTTTTTAAACTATTTTAATCGGGGTAACGATTAGAATATTGTTCGTCCTAGGTGTACACAGTCTGGTTCATTTGTACATTATATACGTCTATTCACGTACAGATCCTCTTCCCCTGTGAAATATCACAGAGTGTTCCGTACACCTCCCTTGCTACGTGGTCGGTCTTTTTGATATTTGTATACGTGTGGTAACGCTAATCTTAATTTATCCATTCCGCCCACCTTTCCTTTTAGATAAGCATAGTTGTTTTCTAAGTCTGTGAGTGTCTTTCTCTGTGCAAATATGTTCATTTGTGTCAGTTATTACATAACGCCTATAAGTGGTATCATAGGATATAGGTCTTTGGCTTTCCGACTTACCGCACGTTCTGCGATTATCTCCAAGCTCATCTATGGTGCCTCAAAGAGCAGTGTTCCATTGTGTACACGGACCATTTCTTCTTAATCCATTCGTCTGTTGATGGACGAATTTTGGTAGCTTCACCGTCTTGGCTATTGTGAATAAGGCCTCAGTGCAGCTGTTGCAGCCCGGGTCTCCTCGCTTCTGGTCTTCTCAGGTGAGAGGCCCAGTGGTGTGACTGCTGGATTGAATGGTACCTCAATTTTTACTTCTAAAGGCAGCTCCTTTCTGTTCTTATTGGCTGTTACCACTTGACATCTCGCCAGCAGCTAGAGGGTACACAGTTCTCTAAAACCCCTTCAGTGTTGACTGTGTGTAGAATTTTTGCTGATCGTCGGTCGACAGGTGTGTGTTGCAAACTTTTTGTAGATTAGATCTGCATGAGTCTAATAATTCCTGAGGTTGAGCTTTTATCCATTTCCCTTTCTATTTATGTATGTATGTATGTATTTAGTTATCTACCTATCTATTTAGTTTTGCGGTACGCGGGCCTCTCACCGTTGTGGCCTCTCCCGTTGCGGAGCACAGGCTCTGGACGCGCAGGCTCAGCGGCCATGGCTCACGGGCCCAGCCACTCCGCGGCATGTGGGATCTTCCCGGACCGGGGCACGAACCCGTGTCCCCTGCGTCGGCAGGCGGACTCCCAACCGCTGCGCCACCAGGGAAGCCCCTGTTTTGAATTTTTTTGGTCCGTTCCCTACCTCAGCACAATATTTTAGGGCAGGTGTCCTTTACGGCCCTGAGTCCTTGTGACTATTAAGTGACCATTAGCTGCGGGCTTAAAGCCGCTCTTGCGGGAAACGGCCACAAGGCGGCAGCATTTCTACCTTTGCAGCTCTGGGTTCCTGGGCGACAGCGCTTTCCGGGAAATCGTGTTAGTAGCCTGCAGATTAGAGGGGAATGTGCCAGGGCAAACCCCCAAGAGCTTATACCTCCTACTTCTTGTTTTTTAAGTTAAATTTTTTTTAGGTATCAGAGCAAGTTTGATAAAAAAAAATGCAGTTTCTCCTAAGTGTACAGAATCTGGTTCATCATATCAACGTATCCGTCTATTCCTCTTTGGATCCTTTCCCGTGTAGGTTATTATAGAGTGTTGAGTGGACCTCTTGGCGTTCCATAGGTATTCTGTGGTTATATATTTCATCTGTATTAGTACATGTCTGTTAACCCCCATATCATAATTCATACATTCCTTTCACCTTTCCATTTGGCTAAACGTAATTTTGTTTTCTTAATCCATGCTCTTCCTTCTCTTGGAAATAAGTTCATGAGTATCAATTTTGAGGTAACACCTATAAGTGATGTCATAGGATATCTGTCTTTCAGTTTCTTTCTTACTTCAAGTTGGGTGGTTATCTCTAGGTCCTTATATGGTGGTGCAAACGGCACTGTTTCCTTGTTTTCCGTGGCTAATATTCCATTGTTGACATGGACCACTTCCTCTTTGTGCATTTTCCTGTTGCTGGACATTTCGGTTTCTTCCAAGTCTTGGCTATATTAAATGTTTCTGCCGTGCAGGATTGCCAGCCTGTGTCTCTTCCATTCTGCCCTGCTCAGGGGATAGGCGCATCAAAGGACCTACCAGATCACATGGTAGCTCAGTTTTTACCCTTAAACGCACCTCCATTATGTTCTCCCTGCTGGCTGTTACCAGTTGACATCCCCCCAGCAGCTAGTGGGTACACAGTTTTCTGAAACCCCTTCAGCATTTATTCTTTGTAGACTTTTTGCTGAAGAGCATTCTGACGGCTGTGAGGTGAACATTTCTGTCGATTGGATTTGCATGGCTTTATTAATTGCTGATGTTGAGCATTTTTAAATTCCCTTTTATTTTAAAGGAACAAAGAAGACAGAATGGGCGTAAAACATGCCTCTTGAAATTGTCTTCTTGAAATGTTGACGTCTTTTGAATTTTCTGGTCGATTTACGACCCCAGGATTTTTTTTTTTTTTTTTTGATGGCAGGTGTCATTTACTGGCCTGCAATTATTTTGAATATTAAGTGACCATTAGCGCTGTTGTGTGAAACGGCCAGAAGGCGGCAGCACTTCTCCTTACCAAATCTGGTTACTAGGGCATCAGTAACCAGAATGGAAGTGGCGTTGTAAATTGTAAATTAGAATGGAGTGTGCCAGGAAAAAGCCCCTTAGGTTTATGTCTCATTACTTGCTGTTCGTTTTTTAAATTTAATTTTTATTTTGTGTCAGAGCAAATTTGATTACAATGTTTTGCTTGTTCTAGGTGTGCAAGATGTGGTTGTTTTACACGTATACATATATCTATTCTTCTTCGGGTCCTTCTCCCATGTAGCTTATGACACCATGTTGAGTAGTCTCCTCTTGGTATGCCGTAGGTCTGTGGCGACTTTGTATTTCACACGTGTTTGTATATCTCTGTCAACCCCAATGTCCTAATGTATCCAATCCTCACACCTTTCCATTTGGTGAACCATAAGTTTGCTTAATGAATCTGTGATTGGATGTCTCTGTGGAAATATCTTCACTGGTATCGATTTTTAGGTAACCCCTATAAGTGGTATCATACGTTAGGTGTCTTTTGCTTTCTCGCTTACTGCACGTTGCGTGATCACCTCTAGACTCATCTGTGGTGCTACAAGTGGCATTGATTCATTTTTTTCCCCACGCTAATATTCCATCTCTACACGTAGCAGTTCTTCTTTGTGCACTCGTCTGTTGGTGGACTTTTGGTTGCTTCCGTGCCTTGGCTATTGTAATACTGCTGCAGTGCAGATTTCCTGCCTGTGTCTTTCCAATTCTGTCTTCTTAGGCTATAGGCCGCGGAGTGGGCCTGCTGGATCATAGAGTAGCTGAATGTGTACCTTTTAAAGGCACCTCCGTTCTGTTCCCATGAGTGGCTCTTACCAGGTTACGTCCCACTTGAAACTGAGGGTATGCATGTCTCCACAACCTCTTCAGCATTGATCGTTTGTAGTTTCTTTGCTGATGGTTATTCTGACTGGGGTGAGTTGATAGCTCTTTGTGGTTGGATTTGCATGTGTCTCATAATCCCTTGAAATTGAGCTCTGAGGCATGTCCTTTTATGTTTCAAACTGTTATGACAGCTTACGTCTTCAAATTGTTTTCTTGAAATATGTGCCACATTTTGAAATATTTTGGCCTTTACCTGCGTCAGGACATTTTGAGGGCAGGTTTCCTTTGCAGCCCTGCAGTACTTGGGCATATGAAGTGACCATTCGCACAGATTTCCAAGCTGCTGTTGCAGGTATCGGCCAGAGGCCGGCAGCCTTTCTACGATGCCCACTCTGGTACCTAGGGAGACAGACCTTCCTGCCAGTGGTGTTCCTCAGATATCAATTAGACTGCCATGTGCCCTGATAAACCCCCCAAAGCTTATGTCTCCTTACTCATGTTTGTTTTTTTAATTCATATTTTCTAGTGGAGTAATATTCCATCGTGTGCATGGACCACTTCTTCTTGGTGCACTCCTCTGTTGATGGACATTTTCGTTGCTTCCAAGTGTCGGCTATGGTAAGTATTGCTGGGGCGCAGGATTGCCAGCCTGTGCCTTTTGATTCTCATTTTCTCAGGTGATAGGCCCAGCAGTGGGTGTTGACTGATTGACTAGTAGCTCAATGTTTCCCTTTTCAAAGCACCTCCACTGTGTTTTCATTAGTGGCTCTTACCACGTCCCCCTTAGAACCGAGGGTACGCATTTCTCCACAATCCCTTCAGCATTTATTGTTTGCAGCATTTCTGCTAATGGCCATTCCGAGTGCTGTGAGCGGATAGGTTTTTGTAATTTGGGTTTGCATGTCTTTAAAAATTCCTAAAATTCATCATTTTTCCACGCCTGTTTTCTTTTCTTTTCTTTAAAAAGAAAGGAAAAGAAAAGAAAAACGTGGGGGTACAATATACCTCTTGAAATCGTTTTCTTGGAATGTTGCCCTCTTTTGAATTTTTGGTCGATGTTTGACCCCAGGATTTTTTTGGAGGGCAGGTGTTATTTACAGGCCTGCAAGTTTGGTGACTATTTAATGACCATTAGCACTGGGTTTAAAGCTGCTGTTTTGGGAAACGGCCACAAGGCGGCAGCATTTCTCCATTCCCAAATCTGGGTACTAGGGCAGCAGAGCCTTTCTGGAAGTCGTGTTCCTAGGTTGTACATTAGAATGGAATGTGCCAGGAGAAACGCCCATAAGTTTATGTGGCATTACTTCTGGTTGGTTTTTTAAACTATTTTAATCGGGGTAACGATTAGAATATTGTTCGTCCTAGGTGTACACAGTCTGGTTCATTTGTACATTATATACGTCTATTCACGTACAGATCCTCTTCCCCTGTGAAATATCACAGAGTGTTCCGTACACCTCCCTTGCTACGTGGTCGGTCTTTTTGATATTTGTATACGTGTGGTAACGCTAATCTTAATTTATCCATTCCGCCCACCTTTCCTTTTAGATAAGCATAGTTGTTTTCTAAGTCTGTGAGTGTCTTTCTCTGTGCAAATATGTTCATTTGTGTCAGTTATTACATAACGCCTATAAGTGGTATCATAGGATATAGGTCTTTGGCTTTCCGACTTACCGCACGTTCTGCGATTATCTCCAAGCTCATCTATGGTGCCTCAAAGAGCAGTGTTCCATTGTGTACACGGACCATTTCTTCTTAATCCATTCGTCTGTTGATGGACATTTTGGTAGCTTCACCGTCTTGGCTATTGTGAATAAGGCCTCAGTGCAGCTGTTGCAGCCCGGGTCTCCTCGCTTCTGGTCTTCTCAGGTGAGAGGCCCAGTGGTGTGACTGCTGGATTGAATGGTACCTCAATTTTTACTTCTAAAGGCAGCTCCTTTCTGTTCTTATTGGCTGTTACCACTTGACATCTCGCCAGCAGCTAGAGGGTACACAGTTCTCTAAAACCCCTTCAGTGTTGACTGTGTGTAGAATTTTTGCTGATCGTCGGTCGACAGGTGTGTGTTGCAAACTTTTTGTAGATTAGATCTGCATGAGTCTAATAATTCCTGAGGTTGAGCTTTTATCCATTTCCCTTTCTATTTATGTATGTATGTATGTATTTAGTTATCTACCTATCTATTTAGTTTTGCGGTACGCGGGCCTCTCACCGTTGTGGCCTCTCCCGTTGCGGAGCACAGGCTCTGGACGCGCAGGCTCAGCGGCCATGGCTCACGGGCCCAGCCACTCCGCGGCATGTGGGATCTTCCCGGACCGGGGCACGAACCCGTGTCCCCTGCGTCGGCAGGCGGACTCCCAACCGCTGCGCCACCAGGGAAGCCCCTGTTTTGAATTTTTTTGGTCCGTTCCCTACCTCAGCACAATATTTTAGGGCAGGTGTCCTTTACGGCCCTGAGTCCTTGTGACTATTAAGTGACCATTAGCTGCGGGCTTAAAGCCGCTCTTGCGGGAAACGGCCACAAGGCGGCAGCATTTCTACCTTTGCAGCTCTGGGTTCCTGGGCGACAGCGCTTTCCGGGAAATCGTGTTAGTAGCCTGCAGATTAGAGGGGAATGTGCCAGGGCAAACCCCCAAGAGCTTATACCTCCTACTTCTTGTTTTTTAAGTTAAATTTTTTTTAGGTATCAGAGCAAGTTTGATAAAAAAAAAATGCAGTTTCTCCTAAGTGTACAGAATCTGGTTCATCATATCAACGTATCCGTCTATTCCTCTTTGGATCCTTTCCCGTGTAGGTTATTATAGAGTGTTGAGTGGACCTCTTGGCGTTCCATAGGTATTCTGTGGTTATATATTTCATCTGTATTAGTACATGTCTGTTAACCCCCATATCATAATTCATACATTCCTTTCACCTTTCCATTTGGCTAAACGTAATTTTGTTTTCTTAATCCATGCTCTTCCTTCTCTTGGAAATAAGTTCATGAGTATCAATTTTGAGGTAACACCTATAAGTGATGTCATAGGATATCTGTCTTTCAGTTTCTTTCTTACTTCAAGTTGGGTGGTTATCTCTAGGTCCTTATATGGTGGTGCAAACGGCACTGTTTCCTTGTTTTCCGTGGCTAATATTCCATTGTTGACATGGACCACTTCCTCTTTGTGCATTTTCCTGTTGCTGGACATTTCGGTTTCTTCCAAGTCTTGGCTATATTAAATGTTTCTGCCGTGCAGGATTGCCAGCCTGTGTCTCTTCCATTCTGCCCTGCTCAGGGGATAGGCGCATCAAAGGACCTACCAGATCACATGGTAGCTCAGTTTTTACCCTTAAACGCACCTCCATTATGTTCTCCCTGCTGGCTGTTACCAGTTGACATCCCCCCAGCAGCTAGTGGGTACACAGTTTTCTGAAACCCCTTCAGCATTTATTCTTTGTAGACTTTTTGCTGAAGAGCATTCTGACGGCTGTGAGGTGAACATTTCTGTCGATTGGATTTGCATGGCTTTATTAATTGCTGATGTTGAGCATTTTTAAATTCCCTTTTATTTTAAAGGAACAAAGAAGACAGAATGGGCGTAAAACGTGCCTCTTGAAATTGTCTTCTTGAAATGTTGACGTCTTTTGAATTTTCTGGTCGATTTACGACCCCAGGATTTTTTTTTTTTTTTTTTTGATGGCAGGTGTCATTTACTGGCCTGCAATTATTTTGAATATTAAGTGACCATTAGCGCTGTTGTGTGAAACGGCCAGAAGGCGGCAGCACTTCTCCTTACCAAATCTGGTTACTAGGGCATCAGTAACCAGAATGGAAGTGGCGTTGTAAATTGTAAATTAGAATGGAGTGTGCCAGGAAAAAGCCCCTTAGGTTTATGTCTCATTACTTGCTGTTCGTTTTTTAAATTTAATTTTTATTTTGTGTCAGAGCAAATTTGATTACAATGTTTTGCTTGTTCTAGGTGTGCAAGATGTGGTTGTTTTACACGTATACATGTATCTATTCTTCTTCGGGTCCTTCTCCCATGTAGCTTATGACACCATGTTGAGTAGTCTCCTCTTGGTATGCCGTAGGTCTGTGGCGACTTTGTATTTCACACGTGTTTGTATATCTCTGTCAACCCCAATGTCCTAATGTATCCAATCCTCACACCTTTCCATTTGGTGAACCATAAGTTTGCTTAATGAATCTGTGATTGGATGTCTCTGTGGAAATATCTTCACTGGTATCGATTTTTAGGTAACCCCTATAAGTGGTATCATACGTTAGGTGTCTTTTGCTTTCTCGCTTACTGCACGTTGCGTGATCACCTCTAGACTCATCTGTGGTGCTACAAGTGGCATTGATTCATTTTTTTCCCCACGCTAATATTCCATCTCTACACGTAGCAGTTCTTCTTTGTCCACTCATCTGTTGGTGGACTTTTGGTTGCTTCCGTGCCTTGGCTATTGTAATACTGCTGCAGTGCAGATTTCCTGCCTGTGTCTTTCCAATTCTGTCTTCTTAGGCTATAGGCCGCGGAGTGGGCCTGCTGGATCATAGAGTAGCTGAATGTGTACCTTTTAAAGGCACCTCCGTTCTGTTCCCATGAGTGGCTCTTACCAGGTTACGTCCCACTTGAAACTGAGGGTATGCATGTCTCCACAACCTCTTCAGCATTGATCGTTTGTAGTTTCTTTGCTGATGGTTATTCTGACTGGGGTGAGTTGATAGCTCTTTGTGGTTGGATTTGCATGTGTCTCATAAGCCCTTGAAATTGAGCTCTGAGGCATGTCCTTTTATGTTTCAAACTGTTATGACAGCTTACGTCTTCAAATTGTTTTCTTGAAATATGTGCCACATTTTGAAATATTTTGGCCTTTACCTGCGTCAGGACATTTTGAGGGCAGGTTTCCTTTGCAGCCCTGCAGTACTTGGGCATATGAAGTGACCATTCGCACAGATTTCCAAGCTGCTGTTGCAGGTATCGGCCAGAGGCCGGCAGCCTTTCTACGATGCCCACTCTGGTACCTAGGGAGACAGACCTTCCTGCCAGTGGTGTTCCTCAGATATCAATTAGACTGCCATGTGCCCTGATAAACCCCCCAAAGCTTATGTCTCCTTACTCATGTTTGTTTTTTTAATTCATATTTTCTAGTGGAGTAATATTCCATCGTGTGCATGGACCACTTCTTCTTGGTGCACTCCTCTGTTGATGGACATTTTCGTTGCTTCCAAGTGTCGGCTATGGTAAGTATTGCTGGGGCGCAGGATTGCCAGCCTGTGCCTTTTGATTCTCATTTTCTCAGGTGATAGGCCCAGCAGTGGGTGTTGACTGATTGACTAGTAGCTCAATGTTTCCCTTTTCAAAGCACCTCCACTGTGTTTTCATTAGTGGCTCTTACCACGTCCCCCTTAGAACCGAGGGTACGCATTTCTCCACAATCCCTTCAGCATTTATTGTTTGCAGCATTTCTGCTAATGGCCATTCCGAGTGCTGTGAGCGGATAGGTTTTTGTAATTTGGGTTTGCATGTCTTTAAAAATTCCTAAAATTCATCATTTTTCCACGCCTGTTTTCTTTTCTTTTCTTTAAAAAGAAAGGAAAAGAAAAGAAAAACGTGGGGGTACAATATACCTCTTGAAATCGTTTTCTTGGAATGTTGCCCTCTTTTGAATTTTTGGTCGATGTTTGACCCCAGGATTTTTTTGGAGGGCAGGTGTTATTTACAGGCCTGCAAGTTTGGTGACTATTTAATGACCATTAGCACTGGGTTTAAAGCTGCTGTTTTGGGAAACGGCCACAAGGCGGCAGCATTTCTCCATTCCCAAATCTGGGTACTAGGGCAGCAGAGCCTTTCTGGAAGTCGTGTTCCTAGGTTGTACATTAGAATGGAATGTGCCAGGAGAAACGCCCATAAGTTTATGTGGCATTACTTCTGGTTGGTTTTTTAAACTATTTTAATCGGGGTAACGATTAGAATATTGTTTGTCCTAGGTGTACACAGTCTGGTTCATTTGTACATTATATACGTCTATTCACGTACAGATCCTCTTCCCCTGTGAAATATCACAGAGTGTTCCGTACACCTCCCTTGCTACGTGGTCGGTCTTTTTGATATTTGTATACGTGTGGTAACGCTAATCTTAATTTATCCATTCCGCCCACCTTTCCTTTTAGATAAGCATAGTTGTTTTCTAAGTCTGTGAGTGTCTTTCTCTGTGCAAATATGTTCATTTGTGTCAGTTATTACATAACGCCTATAAGTGGTATCATAGGATATAGGTCTTTGGCTTTCCGACTTACCGCACGTTCTGCGATTATCTCCAAGCTCATCTATGGTGCCTCAAAGAGCAGTGTTCCATTGTGTACACGGACCATTTCTTCTTAATCCATTCGTCTGTTGATGGACGAATTTTGGTAGCTTCACCGTCTTGGCTATTGTGAATAAGGCCTCAGTGCAGCTGTTGCAGCCCGGGTCTCCTCGCTTCTGGTCTTCTCAGGTGAGAGGCCCAGTGGTGTGACTGCTGGATTGAATGGTACCTCAATTTTTACTTCTAAAGGCAGCTCCTTTCTGTTCTTATTGGCTGTTACCACTTGACATCTCGCCAGCAGCTAGAGGGCACACAGTTCTCTAAAACCCCTTCAGTGTTGACTGTGTGTAGAATTTTTGCTGATCGTCGGTCGACAGGTGTGTGTTGCAAACTTTTTGTAGATTAGATCTGCATGAGTCTAATAATTCCTGAGGTTGAGCTTTTATCCATTTCCCTTTCTATTTATGTATGTATGTATGTATTTAGTTATCTACCTATCTATTTAGTTTTGCGGTACGCGGGCCTCTCACCGTTGTGGCCTCTCCCGTTGCGGAGCACAGGCTCTGGACGCGCAGGCTCAGCGGCCATGGCTCACGGGCCCAGCCACTCCGCGGCATGTGGGATCTTCCCGGACCGGGGCACGAACCCGTGTCCCCTGCGTCGGCAGGCGGACTCTCAACCGCTGCGCCACCAGGGAAGCCCCTGTTTTGAATTTTTTTGGTCCGTTCCCTACCTCAGCACAATATTTTAGGGCAGGTGTCCTTTACGGCCCTGAGTCCTTGTGACTATTAAGTGACCATTAGCTGCGGGCTTAAAGCCGCTCTTGCGGGAAACGGCCACAAGGCGGCAGCATTTCTACCTTTGCAGCTCTGGGTTCCTGGGCGACAGCGCTTTCCGGGAAATCGTGTTAGTAGCCTGCAGATTAGAGGGGAATGTGCCAGGGCAAACCCCCAAGAGCTTATACCTCCTACTTCTTGTTTTTTAAGTTAAATTTTTTTTAGGTATCAGAGCAAGTTTGATAAAAAAAAAATGCAGTTTCTCCTAAGTGTACAGAATCTGGTTCATCATATCAACGTATCCGTCTATTCCTCTTTGGATCCTTTCCCGTGTAGGTTATTATAGAGTGTTGAGTGGACCTCTTGGCGTTCCATAGGTATTCTGTGGTTATATATTTCATCTGTATTAGTACATGTCTGTTAACCCCCATATCATAATTCATACATTCCTTTCACCTTTCCATTTGGCTAAACGTAATTTTGTTTTCTTAATCCATGCTCTTCCTTCTCTTGGAAATAAGTTCATGAGTATCAATTTTGAGGTAACACCTATAAGTGATGTCATAGGATATCTGTCTTTCAGTTTCTTTCTTACTTCAAGTTGGGTGGTTATCTCTAGGTCCTTATATGGTGGTGCAAACGGCACTGTTTCCTTGTTTTCCGTGGCTAATATTCCATTGTTGACATGGACCACTTCCTCTTTGTGCATTTTCCTGTTGCTGGACATTTCGGTTTCTTCCAAGTCTTGGCTATATTAAATGTTTCTGCCGTGCAGGATTGCCAGCCTGTGTCTCTTCCATTCTGCCCTGCTCAGGGGATAGGCGCATCAAAGGACCTACCAGATCACATGGTAGCTCAGTTTTTTTTTTTTTTTTTTTTTTGGTAGCTCAGATTTTACCCTTAAACGCACCTCCATTATGTTCTCCCTGCTGGCTGTTACCAGTTGACATCCCCCCAGCAGCTAGTGGGTACACAGTTTTCTGAAACCCCTTCAGCATTTATTCTTTGTAGACTTTTTGCTGAAGAGCATTCTGATGGCTGTGAGGTGAACATTTCTGTCGATTGGATTTGCATGGCTTTATTAATTGCTGATGTTGAGCATTTTTAAATTCCCTTTTATTTTAAAGGAACAAAGAAGACAGAATGGGCGTAAAACATGCCTCTTGAAATTGTCTTCTTGAAATGTTGACGTCTTTTGAATTTTCTGGTCGATTTACGACCCCAGGATTTTTTTTTTTTTTTTTTTGATGGCAGGTGTCATTTACTGGCCTGCAATTATTTTGAATATTAAGTGACCATTAGCGCTGTTGTGTGAAACGGCCAGAAGGCGGCAGCACTTCTCCTTACCAAATCTGGTTCCTAGGGTATCAGAGCCATAATGGAAGTGGCGTTGTAAATTGTAAATTAGAATGGAGTGTGCCAGGAAAAAGCCCCTTAGGTTTATGTCTCATTACTTGCTGTTCGTTTTTTAAATTTAATTTTTATTTTGTGTCAGAGCAAATTTGATTACAATGTTTTGCTTGTTCTAGGTGTGCAAGATGTGGTTGTTTTACACGTATACATATATCTATTCTTCTTCGGGTCCTTCTCCCATGTAGCTTATGACACCATGTTGAGTAGTCTCCTCTTGGTATGCCGTAGGTCTGTGGCGACTTTGTATTTCACACGTGTTTGTATATCTCTGTCAACCCCAATGTCCTAATGTATCCAATCCTCACACCTTTCCATTTGGTGAACCATAAGTTTGCTTAATGAATCTGTGATTGGATGTCTCTGTGGAAATATCTTCACTGGTATCGATTTTTAGGTAACCCCTATAAGTGGTATCATACGTTAGGTGTCTTTTGCTTTCTCGCTTACTGCACGTTGCGTGATCACCTCTAGACTCATCTGTGGTGCTACAAGTGGCATTGATTCATTTTTTTCCCCACGCTAATATTCCATCTCTACACGTAGCAGTTCTTCTTTGTCCACTCATCTGTTGGTGGACTTTTGGTTGCTTCCGTGCCTTGGCTATTGTAATACTGCTGCAGTGCAGATTTCCTGCCTGTGTCTTTCCAATTCTGTCTTCTTAGGCTATAGGCCGCGGAGTGGGCCTGCTGGATCATAGAGTAGCTGAATGTGTACCTTTTAAAGGCACCTCCGTTCTGTTCCCATGAGTGGCTCTTACCAGGTTACGTCCCACTTGAAACTGAGGGTATGCATGTCTCCACAACCTCTTCAGCATTGATCGTTTGTAGTTTCTTTGCTGATGGTTATTCTGACTGGTGTGAGTTGATAGCTCTTTGTGGTTGGATTTGCATGTGTCTCATAATCCCTTGAAATTGAGCTCTGAGGCATGTCCTTTTATGTTTCAAACTGTTATGACAGCTTACGTCTTCAAATTGTTTTCTTGAAATATGTGCCACATTTTGAAATATTTTGGCCTTTACCTGCGTCAGGACATTTTGAGGGCAGGTTTCCTTTGCAGCCCTGCAGTACTTGGGCATATGAAGTGACCATTCGCACAGATTTCCAAGCTGCTGTTGCAGGTATCGGCCAGAGGCCGGCAGCCTTTCTACGATGCCCACTCTGGTACCTAGGGAGACAGACCTTCCTGCCAGTGGTGTTCCTCAGATATCAATTAGACTGCCATGTGCCCTGATAAACCCCCCAAAGCTTATGTCTCCTTACTCATGTTTGTTTTTTTAATTCATATTTTCTAGTGGAGTAATATTCCGTCGTGTGCATGGACCACTTCTTCTTGGTGCACTCCTCTGTTGATGGACATTTTCGTTGCTTCCAAGTGTCGGCTATGGTAAGTATTGCTGGGGCGCAGGATTGCCAGCCTGTGCCTTTTGATTCTCATTTTCTCAGGTGATAGGCCCAGCAGTGGGTGTTGACTGATTGACTAGTAGCTCAATGTTTCCCTTTTCAAAACACGTCCACTGTGTTTTCATTAGTGGCTCTTACCACGTCCCCCTTAGAACCGAGGGTACGCATTTCTCCACAATCCCTTCAGCATTTATTGTTTGCAGCATTTCTGCTAATGGCCATTCCGAGTGCTGTGAGCGGATAGGTTTTTGTAATTTGGGTTTGCATGTCTTTAAAAATTCCTAAAATTCATCATTTTTCCACGCCTGTTTTCTTTTCTTTTCTTTAAAAAGAAAGGAAAAGAAAAGAAAAACGTGGGGGTACAATATACCTCTTGAAATCGTTTTCTTGGAATGTTGCCCTCTTTTGAATTTTTGGTCGATGTTTGACCCCAGGATTTTTTTGGAGGGCAGGTGTTATTTACAGGCCTGCAAGTTTGGTGACTATTTAATGACCATTAGCACTGGGTTTAAAGCTGCTGTTTTGGGAAACGGCCACAAGGCGGCAGCATTTCTCCATTCCCAAATCTGGGTACTAGGGCAGCAGAGCCTTTCTGGAAGTCGTGTTCCTAGGTTGTACATTAGAATGGAATGTGCCAGGAGAAACGCCCATAAGTTTATGTGGCATTACTTCTGGTTGGTTTTTTAAACTATTTTAATCGGGGTAACGATTAGAATATTGTTTGTCCTAGGTGTACACAGTCTGGTTCATTTGTACATTATATACGTCTATTCACGTACAGATCCTCTTCCCCTGTGAAATATCACAGAGTGTTCCGTACACCTCCCTTGCTACGTGGTCGGTCTTTTTGATATTTGTATACGTGTGGTAACGCTAATCTTAATTTATCCATTCCGCCCACCTTTCCTTTTAGATAAGCATAGTTGTTTTCTAAGTCTGTGAGTGTCTTTCTCTGTGCAAATATGTTCATTTGTGTCAGTTATTACATAACGCCTATAAGTGGTATCATAGGATATAGGTCTTTGGCTTTCCGACTTACCGCACGTTCTGCGATTATCTCCAAGCTCATCTATGGTGCCTCAAAGAGCAGTGTTCCATTGTGTACACGGACCATTTCTTCTTAATCCATTCGTCTGTTGATGGACATTTTGGTAGCTTCACCGTCTTGGCTATTGTGAATAAGGCCTCAGTGCAGCTGTTGCAGCCCGGGTCTCCTCGCTTCTGGTCTTCTCAGGTGAGAGGCCCAGTGGTGTGACTGCTGGATTGAATGGTACCTCAATTTTTACTTCTAAAGGCAGCTCCTTTCTGTTCTTATTGGCTGTTACCACTTGACATCTCGCCAGCAGCTAGAGGGTACACAGTTCTCTAAAACCCCTTCAGTGTTGACTGTGTGTAGAATTTTTGCTGATCGTCGGTCGACAGGTGTGTGTTGCAAACTTTTTGTAGATTAGATCTGCATGAGTCTAATAATTCCTGAGGTTGAGCTTTTATCCATTTCCCTTTCTATTTATGTATGTATGTATGTATTTAGTTATCTACCTATCTATTTAGTTTTGCGGTACGCGGGCCTCTCACCGTTGTGGCCTCTCCCGTTGCGGAGCACAGGCTCTGGACGCGCAGGCTCAGCGGCCATGGCTCACGGGCCCAGCCACTCCGCGGCATGTGGGATCTTCCCGGACCGGGGCACGAACCCGTGTCCCCTGCGTCGGCAGGCGGACTCTCAACCGCTGCGCCACCAGGGAAGCCCCTGTTTTGAATTTTTTTGGTCCGTTCCCTACCTCAGCACAATATTTTAGGGCAGGTGTCCTTTACGGCCCTGAGTCCTTGTGACTATTAAGTGACCATTAGCTGCGGGCTTAAAGCCGCTCTTGCGGGAAACGGCCACAAGGCGGCAGCATTTCTACCTTTGCAGCTCTGGGTTCCTGGGCGACAGCGCTTTCCGGGAAATCGTGTTAGTAGCCTGCAGATTAGAGGGGAATGTGCCAGGGCAAACCCCCAAGAGCTTATACCTCCTACTTCTTGTTTTTTAAATTAAATTTTTTTTAGGTATCAGAGCAAGTTTGATAAAAAAAAATGCAGTTTCTCCTAAGTGTACAGAATCTGGTTCATCATATCAACGTATCCGTCTATTCCTCTTTGGATCCTTTCCCGTGTAGGTTATTATAGAGTGTTGAGTGGACCTCTTGGCGTTCCATAGGTATTCTGTGGTTATATATTTCATCTGTATTAGTACATGTCTGTTAACCCCCATATCATAATTCATACATTCCTTTCACCTTTCCATTTGGCTAAACGTAATTTTGTTTTCTTAATCCATGCTCTTCCTTCTCTTGGAAATAAGTTCATGAGTATCAATTTTGAGGTAACACCTATAAGTGATGTCATAGGATATCTGTCTTTCAGTTTCTTTCTTACTTCAAGTTGGGTGGTTATCTCTAGGTCCTTATATGGTGGTGCAAACGGCACTGTTTCCTTGTTTTCCGTGGCTAATATTCCATTGTTGACATGGACCACTTCCTCTTTGTGCATTTTCCTGTTGCTGGACATTTCGGTTTCTTCCAAGTCTTGGCTATATTAAATGTTTCTGCCGTGCAGGATTGCCAGCCTGTGTCTCTTCCATTCTGCCCTGCTCAGGGGATAGGCGCATCAAAGGACCTACCAGATCACATGGTAGCTCAGTTTTTACCCTTAAACGCACCTCCATTATGTTCTCCCTGCTGGCTGTTACCAGTTGACATCCCCCCAGCAGCTAGTGGGTACACAGTTTTCTGAAACCCCTTCAGCATTTATTCTTTGTAGACTTTTTGCTGAAGAGCATTCTGACGGCTGTGAGGTGAACATTTCTGTCGATTGGATTTGCATGGCTTTATTAATTGCTGATGTTGAGCATTTTTAAATTCCCTTTTATTTTAAAGGAACAAAGAAGACAGAATGGGCGTAAAACATGCCTCTTGAAATTGTCTTCTTGAAATGTTGACGTCTTTTGAATTTTCTGGTCGATTTACGACCCCAGGATTTTTTTTTTTTTTTTGTTTGATGGCAGGTGTCATTTACTGGCCTGCAATTATTTTGAATATTAAGTGACCATTAGCGCTGTTGTGTGAAACGGCCAGAAGGCGGCAGCACTTCTCCTTACCAAATCTGGTTCCTAGGGCATCAGAGCCATAATGGAAGTGGCGTTGTAAATTGTAAATTAGAATGGAGTGTGCCAGGAAAAAGCCCCTTAGGTTTATGTCTCATTACTTGCTGTTCGTTTTTTAAATTTAATTTTTATTTTGTGTCAGAGCAAATTTGATTACAATGTTTTGCTTGTTCTAGGTGTGCAAGATGTGGTTGTTTTACACGTATACATATATCTATTCTTCTTCGGGTCCTTCTCCCATGTAGCTTATGACACCATGTTGAGTAGTCTCCTCTTGGTATGCCGTAGGTCTGTGGCGACTTTGTATTTCACACGTGTTTGTATATCTCTGTCAACCCCAATGTCCTAATGTATCCAATCCTCACACCTTTCCATTTGGTGAACCATAAGTTTGCTTAATGAATCTGTGATTGGATGTCTCTGTGGAAATATCTTCACTGGTATCGATTTTTAGGTAACCCCTATAAGTGGTATCATACGTTAGGTGTCTTTTGCTTTCTCGCTTACTGCACGTTGCGTGATCACCTCTAGACTCATCTGTGGTGCTACAAGTGGCATTGATTCATTTTTTTCCCCACGCTAATATTCCATCTCTACACGTAGCAGTTCTTCTTTGTCCACTCATCTGTTGGTGGACTTTTGGTTGCTTCCGTGCCTTGGCTATTGTAATACTGCTGCAGTGCAGATTTCCTGCCTGTGTCTTTCCAATTCTGTCTTCTTAGGCTATAGGCCGCGGAGTGGGCCTGCTGGATCATAGAGTAGCTGAATGTGTACCTTTTAAAGGCACCTCCGTTCTGTTCCCATGAGTGGCTCTTACCAGGTTACGTCCCACTTGAAACTGAGGGTATGCATGTCTCCACAACCTCTTCAGCATTGATCGTTTGTAGTTTCTTTGCTGATGGTTATTCTGACTGGGGTGAGTTGATAGCTCTTTGTGGTTGGATTTGCATGTGTCTCATAATCCCTTGAAATTGAGCTCTGAGGCATGTCCTTTTATGTTTCAAACTGTTATGACAGCTTACGTCTTCAAATTGTTTTCTTGAAATATGTGCCACATTTTGAAATATTTTGGCCTTTACCTGCGTCAGGACATTTTGAGGGCAGGTTTCCTTTGCAGCCCTGCAGTACTTGGGCATATGAAGTGACCATTCGCACAGATTTCCAAGCTGCTGTTGCAGGTATCGGCCAGAGGCCGGCAGCCTTTCTACGATGCCCACTCTGGTACCTAGGGAGACAGACCTTCCTGCCAGTGGTGTTCCTCAGATATCAATTAGACTGCCATGTGCCCTGATAAACCCCCCAAAGCTTATGTCTCCTTACTCATGTTTGTTTTTTTAATTCATATTTTCTAGTGGAGTAATATTCCATCGTGTGCATGGACCACTTCTTCTTGGTGCACTCCTCTGTTGATGGACATTTTCGTTGCTTCCAAGTGTCGGCTATGGTAAGTATTGCTGGGGCGCAGGATTGCCAGCCTGTGCCTTTTGATTCTCATTTTCTCAGGTGATAGGCCCAGCAGTGGGTGTTGACTGATTGACTAGTAGCTCAATGTTTCCCTTTTCAAAGCACCTCCACTGTGTTTTCATTAGTGGCTCTTACCACGTCCCCCTTAGAACCGAGGGTACGCATTTCTCCACAATCCCTTCAGCATTTATTGTTTGCAGCATTTCTGCTAATGGCCATTCCGAGTGCTGTGAGCGGATAGGTTTTTGTAATTTGGGTTTGCATGTCTTTAAAAATTCCTAAAATTCATCATTTTTCCACGCCTGTTTTCTTTTCTTTTCTTTAAAAAGAAAGGAAAAGAAAAGAAAAACGTGGGGGTACAATATACCTCTTGAAATCGTTTTCTTGGAATGTTGCCCTCTTTTGAATTTTTGGTCGATGTTTGACCCCAGGATTTTTTTGGAGGGCAGGTGTTATTTACAGGCCTGCAAGTTTGGTGACTATTTAATGACCATTAGCACTGGGTTTAAAGCTGCTGTTTTGGGAAACGGCCACAAGGCGGCAGCATTTCTCCATTCCCAAATCTGGGTACTAGGGCAGCAGAGCCTTTCTGGAAGTCGTGTTCCTAGGTTGTACATTAGAATGGAATGTGCCAGGAGAAACGCCCATAAGTTTATGTGGCATTACTTCTGGTTGGTTTTTTAAACTATTTTAATCGGGGTAACGATTAGAATATTGTTCGTCCTAGGTGTACACAGTCTGGTTCATTTGTACATTATATACGTCTATTCACGTACAGATCCTCTTCCCCTGTGAAATATCACAGAGTGTTCCGTACACCTCCCTTGCTACGTGGTCGGTCTTTCTGATATTTGTATACGTGTGGTAACGCTAATCTTAATTTATCCATTCCGCCCACCTTTCCTTTTAGATAAGCATAGTTGTTTTCTAAGTCTGTGAGTGTCTTTCTCTGTGCAAATATGTTCATTTGTGTCAGTTATTACATAACGCCTATAAGTGGTATCATAGGATATAGGTCTTTGGCTTTCCGACTTACCGCACGTTCTGCGATTATCTCCAAGCTCATCTATGGTGCCTCAAAGAGCAGTGTTCCATTGTGTACACGGACCATTTCTTCTTAATCCATTCGTCTGTTGATGGACATTTTGGTAGCTTCACCGTCTTGGCTATTGTGAATAAGGCCTCAGTGCAGCTGTTGCAGCCCGGGTCTCCTCGCTTCTGGTCTTCTCAGGTGAGAGGCCCAGTGGTGTGACTGCTGGATTGAATGGTACCTCAATTTTTACTTCTAAAGGCAGCTCCTTTCTGTTCTTATTGGCTGTTACCACTTGACATCTCGCCAGCAGCTAGAGGGTACACAGTTCTCTAAAACCCCTTCAGTGTTGACTGTGTGTAGAATTTTTGCTGATCGTCGGTCGACAGGTGTGTGTTGCAAACTTTTTGTAGATTAGATCTGCATGAGTCTAATAATTCCTGAGGTTGAGCTTTTATCCATTTCCCTTTCTATTTATGTATGTATGTATGTATTTAGTTATCTACCTATCTATTTAGTTTTGCGGTACGCGGGCCTCTCACCGTTGTGGCCTCTCCCGTTGCGGAGCACAGGCTCTGGACGCGCAGGCTCAGCGGCCATGGCTCACGGGCCCAGCCACTCCGCGGCATGTGGGATCTTCCCGGACCGGGGCACGAACCCGTGTCCCCTGCGTCGGCAGGCGGACTCTCAACCGCTGCGCCACCAGGGAAGCCCCTGTTTTGAATTTTTTTGGTCCGTTCCCTACCTCAGCACAATATTTTAGGGCAGGTGTCCTTTACGGCCCTGAGTCCTTGTGACTATTAAGTGACCATTAGCTGCGGGCTTAAAGCCGCTCTTGCGGGAAACGGCCACAAGGCGGCAGCATTTCTACCTTTGCAGCTCTGGGTTCCTGGGCGACAGCGCTTTCCGGGAAATCGTGTTAGTAGCCTGCAGATTAGAGGGGAATGTGCCAGGGCAAACCCCCAAGAGCTTATACCTCCTACTTCTTGTTTTTTAAGTTAAATTTTTTTTAGGTATCAGAGCAAGTTTGATAAAAAAAAATGCAGTTTCTCCTAAGTGTACAGAATCTGGTTCATCATATCAACGTATCCGTCTATTCCTCTTTGGATCCTTTCCCGTGTAGGTTATTATAGAGTGTTGAGTGGACCTCTTGGCGTTCCATAGGTATTCTGTGGTTATATATTTCATCTGTATTAGTACATGTCTGTTAACCCCCATATCATAATTCATACATTCCTTTCACCTTTCCATTTGGCTAAACGTAATTTTGTTTTCTTAATCCATGCTCTTCCTTCTCTTGGAAATAAGTTCATGAGTATCAATTTTGAGGTAACACCTATAAGTGATGTCATAGGATATCTGTCTTTCAGTTTCTTTCTTACTTCAAGTTGGGTGGTTATCTCTAGGTCCTTATATGGTGGTGCAAACGGCACTGTTTCCTTGTTTTCCGTGGCTAATATTCCATTGTTGACATGGACCACTTCCTCTTTGTGCATTTTCCTGTTGCTGGACATTTCGGTTTCTTCCAAGTCTTGGCTATATTAAATGTTTCTGCCGTGCAGGATTGCCAGCCTGTGTCTCTTCCAGTCTGCCCTGCTCAGGGGATAGGCGCATCAAAGGACCTACCAGATCACATGGTAGCTCAGTTTTTACCCTTAAACGCACCTCCATTATGTTCTCCCTGCTGGCTGTTACCAGTTGACATCCCCCCAGCAGCTAGTGGGTACACAGTTTTCTGAAACCCCTTCAGCATTTATTCTTTGTAGACTTTTTGCTGAAGAGCATTCTGACGGCTGTGAGGTGAACATTTCTGTCGATTGGATTTGCATGGCTTTATTAATTGCTGATGTTGAGCATTTTTAAATTCCCTTTTATTTTAAAGGAACAAAGAAGACAGAATGGGCGTAAAACGTGCCTCTTGAAATTGTCTTCTTGAAATGTTGACGTCTTTTGAATTTTCTGGTCGATTTACGACCCCAGGATTTTTTTTTTTTTTTTTTTGATGGCAGGTGTCATTTACTGGCCTGCAATTATTTTGAATATTAAGTGACCATTAGCGCTGTTGTGTGAAACGGCCAGAAGGCGGCAGCACTTCTCCTTACCAAATCTGGTTACTAGGGCATCAGTAACCAGAATGGAAGTGGCGTTGTAAATTGTAAATTAGAATGGAGTGTGCCAGGAAAAAGCCCCTTAGGTTTATGTCTCATTACTTGCTGTTCGTTTTTTAAATTTAATTTTTATTTTGTGTCAGAGCAAATTTGATTACAATGTTTTGCTTGTTCTAGGTGTGCAAGATGTGGTTGTTTTACACGTATACATGTATCTATTCTTCTTCGGGTCCTTCTCCCATGTAGCTTATGACACCATGTTGAGTAGTCTCCTCTTGGTATGCCGTAGGTCTGTGGCGACTTTGTATTTCACACGTGTTTGTATATCTCTGTCAACCCCAATGTCCTAATGTATCCAATCCTCACACCTTTCCATTTGGTGAACCATAAGTTTGCTTAATGAATCTGTGATTGGATGTCTCTGTGGAAATATCTTCACTGGTATCGATTTTTAGGTAACCCCTATAAGTGGTATCATACGTTAGGTGTCTTTTGCTTTCTCGCTTACTGCACGTTGCGTGATCACCTCTAGACTCATCTGTGGTGCTACAAGTGGCATTGATTCATTTTTTTCCCCACGCTAATATTCCATCTCTACACGTAGCAGTTCTTCTTTGTCCACTCATCTGTTGGTGGACTTTTGGTTGCTTCCGTGCCTTGGCTATTGTAATACTGCTGCAGTGCAGATTTCCTGCCTGTGTCTTTCCAATTCTGTCTTCTTAGGCTATAGGCCGCGGAGTGGGCCTGCTGGATCATAGAGTAGCTGAATGTGTACCTTTTAAAGGCACCTCCGTTCTGTTCCCATGAGTGGCTCTTACCAGGTTACGTCCCACTTGAAACTGAGGGTATGCATGTCTCCACAACCTCTTCAGCATTGATCGTTTGTAGTTTCTTTGCTGATGGTTATTCTGACTGGGGTGAGTTGATAGCTCTTTGTGGTTGGATTTGCATGTGTCTCATAATCCCTTGAAATTGAGCTCTGAGGCATGTCCTTTTATGTTTCAAACTGTTATGACAGCTTACGTCTTCAAATTGTTTTCTTGAAATATGTGCCACATTTTGAAATATTTTGGCCTTTACCTGCGTCAGGACATTTTGAGGGCAGGTTTCCTTTGCAGCCCTGCAGTACTTGGGCATATGAAGTGACCATTCGCACAGATTTCCAAGCTGCTGTTGCAGGTATCGGCCAGAGGCCGGCAGCCTTTCTACGATGCCCACTCTGGTACCTAGGGAGACAGACCTTCCTGCCAGTGGTGTTCCTCAGATATCAATTAGACTGCCATGTGCCCTGATAAACCCCCCAAAGCTTATGTCTCCTTACTCATGTTTGTTTTTTTAATTCATATTTTCTAGTGGAGTAATATTCCATCGTGTGCATGGACCACTTCTTCTTGGTGCACTCCTCTGTTGATGGACATTTTCGTTGCTTCCAAGTGTCGGCTATGGTAAGTATTGCTGGGGCGCAGGATTGCCAGCCTGTGCCTTTTGATTCTCATTTTCTCAGGTGATAGGCCCAGCAGTGGGTGTTGACTGATTGACTAGTAGCTCAATGTTTCCCTTTTCAAAGCACCTCCACTGTGTTTTCATTAGTGGCTCTTACCACGTCCCCCTTAGAACCGAGGGTACGCATTTCTCCACAATCCCTTCAGCATTTATTGTTTGCAGCATTTCTGCTAATGGCCATTCCGAGTGCTGTGAGCGGATAGGTTTTTGTAATTTGGGTTTGCATGTCTTTAAAAATTCCTAAAATTCATCATTTTTCCACGCCTGTTTTCTTTTCTTTTCTTTAAAAAGAAAGGAAAAGAAAAGAAAAACGTGGGGGTACAATATACCTCTTGAAATCGTTTTCTTGGAATGTTGCCCTCTTTTGAATTTTTGGTCGATGTTTGACCCCAGGATTTTTTTGGAGGGCAGGTGTTATTTACAGGCCTGCAAGTTTGGTGACTATTTAATGACCATTAGCACTGGGTTTAAAGCTGCTGTTTTGGGAAACGGCCACAAGGCGGCAGCATTTCTCCATTCCCAAATCTGGGTACTAGGGCAGCAGAGCCTTTCTGGAAGTCGTGTTCCTAGGTTGTACATTAGAATGGAATGTGCCAGGAGAAACGCCCATAAGTTTATGTGGCATTACTTCTGGTTGGTTTTTTAAACTATTTTAATCGGGGTAACGATTAGAATATTGTTTGTCCTAGGTGTACACAGTCTGGTTCATTTGTACATTATATACGTCTATTCACGTACAGATCCTCTTCCCCTGTGAAATATCACAGAGTGTTCCGTACACCTCCCTTGCTACGTGGTCGGTCTTTTTGATATTTGTATACGTGTGGTAACGCTAATCTTAATTTATCCATTCCGCCCACCTTTCCTTTTAGATAAGCATAGTTGTTTTCTAAGTCTGTGAGTGTCTTTCTCTGTGCAAATATGTTCATTTGTGTCAGTTATTACATAACGCCTATAAGTGGTATCATAGGATATAGGTCTTTGGCTTTCCGACTTACCGCACGTTCTGCGATTATCTCCAAGCTCATCTATGGTGCCTCAAAGAGCAGTGTTCCATTGTGTACACGGACCATTTCTTCTTAATCCATTCGTCTGTTGATGGACATTTTGGTAGCTTCACCGTCTTGGCTATTGTGAATAAGGCCTCAGTGCAGCTGTTGCAGCCCGGGTCTCCTCGCTTCTGGTCTTCTCAGGTGAGAGGCCCAGTGGTGTGACTGCTGGATTGAATGGTACCTCAATTTTTACTTCTAAAGGCAGCTCCTTTCTGTTCTTATTGGCTGTTACCACTTGACATCTCGCCAGCAGCTAGAGGGTACACAGTTCTCTAAAACCCCTTCAGTGTTGACTGTGTGTAGAATTTTTGCTGATCGTCGGTCGACAGGTGTGTGTTGCAAACTTTTTGTAGATTAGATCTGCATGAGTCTAATAATTCCTGAGGTTGAGCTTTTATCCATTTCCCTTTCTATTTATGTATGTATGTATGTATTTAGTTATCTACCTATCTATTTAGTTTTGCGGTACGCGGGCCTCTCACCGTTGTGGCCTCTCCCGTTGCGGAGCACAGGCTCTGGACGCGCAGGCTCAGCGGCCATGGCCCACGGGCCCAGCCACTCCGCGGCATGTGGGATCTTCCCGGACCGGGGCACGAACCCGTGTCCCCTGCGTCGGCAGGCGGACTCTCAACCGCTGCGCCACCAGGGAAGCCCCTGTTTTGAATTTTTTTGGTCCGTTCCCTACCTCAGCACAATATTTTAGGGCAGGTGTCCTTTACGGCCCTGAGTCCTTGTGACTATTAAGTGACCATTAGCTGCGGGCTTAAAGCCGCTCTTGCGGGAAACGGCCACAAGGCGGCAGCATTTCTACCTTTGCAGCTCTGGGTTCCTGGGCGACAGCGCTTTCCGGGAAATCGTGTTAGTAGCCTGCAGATTAGAGGGGAATGTGCCAGGGCAAACCCCCAAGAGCTTATACCTCCTACTTCTTGTTTTTTAAATTAAATTTTTTTTAGGTATCAGAGCAAGTTTGATAAAAAAAAAATGCAGTTTCTCCTAAGTGTACAGAATCTGGTTCATCATGTCAACGTATCCGTCTATTCCTCTTTGGATCCTTTCCCGTGTAGGTTATTATAGAGTGTTGAGTGGACCTCTTGGCGTTCCATAGGTATTCTGTGGTTATATATTTCATCTGTATTAGTACATGTCTGTTAACCCCCATATCATAATTCATACATTCCTTTCACCTTTCCATTTGGCTAAACGTAATTTTGTTTTCTTAATCCATGCTCTTCCTTCTCTTGGAAATAAGTTCATGAGTATCAATTTTGAGGTAACACCTATAAGTGATGTCATAGGATATCTGTCTTTCAGTTTCTTTCTTACTTCAAGTTGGGTGGTTATCTCTAGGTCCTTATATGGTGGTGCAAACGGCACTGTTTCCTTGTTTTCCGTGGCTAATATTCCATTGTTGACATGGACCACTTCCTCTTTGTGCATTTTCCTGTTGCTGGACATTTCGGTTTCTTCCAAGTCTTGGCTATATTAAATGTTTCTGCCGTGCAGGATTGCCAGCCTGTGTCTCTTCCATTCTGCCCTGCTCAGGGGATAGGCGCATCAAAGGACCTACCAGATCACATGGTAGCTCAGTTTTTACCCTTAAACGCACCTCCATTATGTTCTCCCTGCTGGCTGTTACCAGTTGACATCCCCCCAGCAGCTAGTGGGTACACAGTTTTCTGAAACCCCTTCAGCATTTATTCTTTGTAGACTTTTTGCTGAAGAGCATTCTGACGGCTGTGAGGTGAACATTTCTGTCGATTGGATTTGCATGGCTTTATTAATTGCTGATGTTGAGCATTTTTAAATTCCCTTTTATTTTAAAGGAACAAAGAAGACAGAATGGGCGTAAAACGTGCCTCTTGAAATTGTCTTCTTGAAATGTTGACGTCTTTTGAATTTTCTGGTCGATTTACGACCCCAGGATTTTTTTTTTTTTTTTTTGATGGCAGGTGTCATTTACTGGCCTGCAATTATTTTGAATATTAAGTGACCATTAGCGCTGTTGTGTGAAACGGCCAGAAGGCGGCAGCACTTCTCCTTACCAAATCTGGTTACTAGGGCATCAGTAACCAGAATGGAAGTGGCGTTGTAAATTGTAAATTAGAATGGAGTGTGCCAGGAAAAAGCCCCTTAGGTTTATGTCTCATTACTTGCTGTTCGTTTTTTAAATTTAATTTTTATTTTGTGTCAGAGCAAATTTGATTACAATGTTTTGCTTGTTCTAGGTGTGCAAGATGTGGTTGTTTTACACGTATACATGTATCTATTCTTCTTCGGGTCCTTCTCCCATGTAGCTTATGACACCATGTTGAGTAGTCTCCTCTTGGTATGCCGTAGGTCTGTGGCAAGTTTGTATTTCACACGTGTTTGTATATCTCTGTCAACCCCAATGTCCTAATGTATCCAATCCTCACACCTTTCCATTTGGTGAACCATAAGTTTGCTTAATGAATCTGTGATTGGATGTCTCTGTGGAAATATCTTCACTGGTATCGATTTTTAGGTAACCCCTATAAGTGGTATCATACGTTAGGTGTCTTTTGCTTTCTCGCTTACTGCACGTTGCGTGATCACCTCTAGACTCATCTGTGGTGCTACAAGTGGCATTGATTCATTTTTTTCCCCACGCTAATATTCCATCTCTACACGTAGCAGTTCTTCTTTGTCCACTCATCTGTTGGTGGACTTTTGGTTGCTTCCGTGCCTTGGCTATTGTAATACTGCTGCAGTGCAGATTTCCTGCCTGTGTCTTTCCAATTCTGTCTTCTTAGGCTATAGGCCGCGGAGTGGGCCTGCTGGATCATAGAGTAGCTGAATGTGTACCTTTTAAAGGCACCTCCGTTCTGTTCCCATGAGTGGCTCTTACCAGGTTACGTCCCACTTGAAACTGAGGGTATGCATGTCTCCACAACCTCTTCAGCATTGATCGTTTGTAGTTTCTTTGCTGATGGTTATTCTGACTGGGGTGAGTTGATAGCTCTTTGTGGTTGGATTTGCATGTGTCTCATAATCCCTTGAAATTGAGCTCTGAGGCATGTCCTTTTATGTTTCAAACTGTTATGACAGCTTACGTCTTCAAATTGTTTTCTTGAAATATGTGCCACATTTTGAAATATTTTGGCCTTTACCTGCGTCAGGACATTTTGAGGGCAGGTTTCCTTTGCAGCCCTGCAGTACTTGGGCATATGAAGTGACCATTCGCACAGATTTCCAAGCTGCTGTTGCAGGTATCGGCCAGAGGCCGGCAGCCTTTCTACGATGCCCACTCTGGTACCTAGGGAGACAGACCTTCCTGCCAGTGGTGTTCCTCAGATATCAATTAGACTGCCATGTGCCCTGATAAACCCCCCAAAGCTTATGTCTCCTTACTCATGTTTGTTTTTTTAATTCATATTTTCTAGTGGAGTAATATTCCGTCGTGTGCATGGACCACTTCTTCTTGGTGCACTCCTCTGTTGATGGACATTTTCGTTGCTTCCAAGTGTCGGCTATGGTAAGTATTGCTGGGGCGCAGGATTGCCAGCCTGTGCCTTTTGATTCTCATTTTCTCAGGTGATAGGCCCAGCAGTGGGTGTTGACTGATTGACTAGTAGCTCAATGTTTCCCTTTTCAAAGCACCTCCACTGTGTTTTCATTAGTGGCTCTTACCACGTCCCCCTTAGAACCGAGGGTACGCATTTCTCCACAATCCCTTCAGCATTTATTGTTTGCAGCATTTCTGCTAATGGCCATTCCGAGTGCTGTGAGCGGATAGGTTTTTGTAATTTGGGTTTGCATGTCTTTAAAAATTCCTAAAATTCATCATTTTTCCACGCCTGTTTTCTTTTCTTTTCTTTAAAAAGAAAGGAAAAGAAAAGAAAAACGTGGGGGTACAATATACCTCTTGAAATCGTTTTCTTGGAATGTTGCCCTCTTTTGAATTTTTGGTCGATGTTTGACCCCAGGATTTTTTTGGAGGGCAGGTGTTATTTACAGGCCTGCAAGTTTGGTGACTATTTAATGACCATTAGCACTGGGTTTAAAGCTGCTGTTTTGGGAAACGGCCACAAGGCGGCAGCATTTCTCCATTCCCAAATCTGGGTACTAGGGCAGCAGAGCCTTTCTGGAAGTCGTGTTCCTAGGTTGTACATTAGAATGGAATGTGCCAGGAGAAACGCCCATAAGTTTATGTGGCATTACTTCTGGTTGGTTTTTTAAACTATTTTAATCGGGGTAACGATTAGAATATTGTTTGTCCTAGGTGTACACAGTCTGGTTCATTTGTACATTATATACGTCTATTCACGTACAGATCCTCTTCCCCTGTGAAATATCACAGAGTGTTCCGTACACCTCCCTTGCTACGTGGTCGGTCTTTTTGATATTTGTATACGTGTGGTAACGCTAATCTTAATTTATCCATTCCGCCCACCTTTCCTTTTAGATAAGCATAGTTGTTTTCTAAGTCTGTGAGTGTCTTTCTCTGTGCAAATATGTTCATTTGTGTCAGTTATTACATAACGCCTATAAGTGGTATCATAGGATATAGGTCTTTGGCTTTCCGACTTACCGCACGTTCTGCGATTATCTCCAAGCTCATCTATGGTGCCTCAAAGAGCAGTGTTCCATTGTGTACACGGACCATTTCTTCTTAATCCATTCGTCTGTTGATGGACATTTTGGTAGCTTCACCGTCTTGGCTATTGTGAATAAGGCCTCAGTGCAGCTGTTGCAGCCCGGGTCTCCTCGCTTCTGGTCTTCTCAGGTGAGAGGCCCAGTGGTGTGACTGCTGGATTGAATGGTACCTCAATTTTTACTTCTAAAGGCAGCTCCTTTCTGTTCTTATTGGCTGTTACCACTTGACATCTCGCCAGCAGCTAGAGGGTACACAGTTCTCTAAAACCCCTTCAGTGTTGACTGTGTGTAGAATTTTTGCTGATCGTCGGTCGACAGGTGTGTGTTGCAAACTTTTTGTAGATTAGATCTGCATGAGTCTAATAATTCCTGAGGTTGAGCTTTTATCCATTTCCCTTTCTATTTATGTATGTATGTATGTATTTAGTTATCTACCTATCTATTTAGTTTTGCGGTACGCGGGCCTCTCACCGTTGTGGCCTCTCCCGTTGCGGAGCACAGGCTCTGGACGCGCAGGCTCAGCGGCCATGGCTCACGGGCCCAGCCACTCCGCGGCATGTGGGATCTTCCCGGACCGGGGCACGAACCCGTGTCCCCTGCGTCGGCAGGCGGACTCTCAACCGCTGCGCCACCAGGGAAGCCCCTGTTTTGAATTTTTTTGGTCCGTTCCCTACCTCAGCACAATATTTTAGGGCAGGTGTCCTTTACGGCCCTGAGTCCTTGTGACTATTAAGTGACCATTAGCTGCGGGCTTAAAGCCGCTCTTGCGGGAAACGGCCACAAGGCGGCAGCATTTCTACCTTTGCAGCTCTGGGTTCCTGGGCGACAGCGCTTTCCGGGAAATCGTGTTAGTAGCCTGCAGATTAGAGGGGAATGTGCCAGGGCAAACCCCCAAGAGCTTATACCTCCTACTTCTTGTTTTTTAAGTTAAATTTTTTTTAGGTATCAGAGCAAGTTTGATAAAAAAAAAATGCAGTTTCTCCTAAGTGTACAGAATCTGGTTCATCATATCAACGTATCCGTCTATTCCTCTTTGGATCCTTTCCCGTGTAGGTTATTATAGAGTGTTGAGTGGACCTCTTGGCGTTCCATAGGTATTCTGTGGTTATATATTTCATCTGTATTAGTACATGTCTGTTAACCCCCATATCATAATTCATACATTCCTTTCACCTTTCCATTTGGCTAAACGTAATTTTGTTTTCTTAATCCATGCTCTTCCTTCTCTTGGAAATAAGTTCATGAGTATCAATTTTGAGGTAACACCTATAAGTGATGTCATAGGATATCTGTCTTTCAGTTTCTTTCTTACTTCAAGTTGGGTGGTTATCTCTAGGTCCTTATATGGTGGTGCAAACGGCACTGTTTCCTTGTTTTCCGTGGCTAATATTCCATTGTTGACATGGACCACTTCCTCTTTGTGCATTTTCCTGTTGCTGGACATTTCGGTTTCTTCCAAGTCTTGGCTATATTAAATGTTTCTGCCGTGCAGGATTGCCAGCCTGTGTCTCTTCCATTCTGCCCTGCTCAGGGGATAGGCGCATCAAAGGACCTACCAGATCACATGGTAGCTCAGTTTTTTTTTTTTTTTTTTTTTTGGTAGCTCAGATTTTACCCTTAAACGCACCTCCATTATGTTCTCCCTGCTGGCTGTTACCAGTTGACATCCCCCCAGCAGCTAGTGGGTACACAGTTTTCTGAAACCCCTTCAGCATTTATTCTTTGTAGACTTTTTGCTGAAGAGCATTCTGATGGCTGTGAGGTGAACATTTCTGTCGATTGGATTTGCATGGCTTTATTAATTGCTGATGTTGAGCATTTTTAAATTCCCTTTTATTTTAAAGGAACAAAGAAGACAGAATGGGCGTAAAACATGCCTCTTGAAATTGTCTTCTTGAAATGTTGACGTCTTTTGAATTTTCTGGTCGATTTACGACCCCAGGATTTTTTTTTTTTTTTTTTTGATGGCAGGTGTCATTTACTGGCCTGCAATTATTTTGAATATTAAGTGACCATTAGCGCTGTTGTGTGAAACGGCCAGAAGGCGGCAGCACTTCTCCTTACCAAATCTGGTTCCTAGGGTATCAGAGCCATAATGGAAGTGGCGTTGTAAATTGTAAATTAGAATGGAGTGTGCCAGGAAAAAGCCCCTTAGGTTTATGTCTCATTACTTGCTGTTCGTTTTTTAAATTTAATTTTTATTTTGTGTCAGAGCAAATTTGATTACAATGTTTTGCTTGTTCTAGGTGTGCAAGATGTGGTTGTTTTACACGTATACATATATCTATTCTTCTTCGGGTCCTTCTCCCATGTAGCTTATGACACCATGTTGAGTAGTCTCCTCTTGGTATGCCGTAGGTCTGTGGCGACTTTGTATTTCACACGTGTTTGTATATCTCTGTCAACCCCAATGTCCTAATGTATCCAATCCTCACACCTTTCCATTTGGTGAACCATAAGTTTGCTTAATGAATCTGTGATTGGATGTCTCTGTGGAAATATCTTCACTGGTATCGATTTTTAGGTAACCCCTATAAGTGGTATCATACGTTAGGTGTCTTTTGCTTTCTCGCTTACTGCACGTTGCGTGATCACCTCTAGACTCATCTGTGGTGCTACAAGTGGCATTGATTCATTTTTTTCCCCACGCTAATATTCCATCTCTACACGTAGCAGTTCTTCTTTGTCCACTCATCTGTTGGTGGACTTTTGGTTGCTTCCGTGCCTTGGCTATTGTAATACTGCTGCAGTGCAGATTTCCTGCCTGTGTCTTTCCAATTCTGTCTTCTTAGGCTATAGGCCGCGGAGTGGGCCTGCTGGATCATAGAGTAGCTGAATGTGTACCTTTTAAAGGCACCTCCGTTCTGTTCCCATGAGTGGCTCTTACCAGGTTACGTCCCACTTGAAACTGAGGGTATGCATGTCTCCACAACCTCTTCAGCATTGATCGTTTGTAGTTTCTTTGCTGATGGTTATTCTGACTGGTGTGAGTTGATAGCTCTTTGTGGTTGGATTTGCATGTGTCTCATAATCCCTTGAAATTGAGCTCTGAGGCATGTCCTTTTATGTTTCAAACTGTTATGACAGCTTACGTCTTCAAATTGTTTTCTTGAAATATGTGCCACATTTTGAAATATTTTGGCCTTTACCTGCGTCAGGACATTTTGAGGGCAGGTTTCCTTTGCAGCCCTGCAGTACTTGGGCATATGAAGTGACCATTCGCACAGATTTCCAAGCTGCTGTTGCAGGTATCGGCCAGAGGCCGGCAGCCTTTCTACGATGCCCACTCTGGTACCTAGGGAGACAGACCTTCCTGCCAGTGGTGTTCCTCAGATATCAATTAGACTGCCATGTGCCCTGATAAACCCCCCAAAGCTTATGTCTCCTTACTCATGTTTGTTTTTTTAATTCATATTTTCTAGTGGAGTAATATTCCGTCGTGTGCATGGACCACTTCTTCTTGGTGCACTCCTCTGTTGATGGACATTTTCGTTGCTTCCAAGTGTCGGCTATGGTAAGTATTGCTGGGGCGCAGGATTGCCAGCCTGTGCCTTTTGATTCTCATTTTCTCAGGTGATAGGCCCAGCAGTGGGTGTTGACTGATTGACTAGTAGCTCAATGTTTCCCTTTTCAAAACACGTCCACTGTGTTTTCATTAGTGGCTCTTACCACGTCCCCCTTAGAACCGAGGGTACGCATTTCTCCACAATCCCTTCAGCATTTATTGTTTGCAGCATTTCTGCTAATGGCCATTCCGAGTGCTGTGAGCGGATAGGTTTTTGTAATTTGGGTTTGCATGTCTTTAAAAATTCCTAAAATTCATCATTTTTCCACGCCTGTTTTCTTTTCTTTTCTTTAAAAAGAAAGGAAAAGAAAAGAAAAACGTGGGGGTACAATATACCTCTTGAAATCGTTTTCTTGGAATGTTGCCCTCTTTTGAATTTTTGGTCGATGTTTGACCCCAGGATTTTTTTGGAGGGCAGGTGTTATTTACAGGCCTGCAAGTTTGGTGACTATTTAATGACCATTAGCACTGGGTTTAAAGCTGCTGTTTTGGGAAACGGCCACAAGGCGGCAGCATTTCTCCATTCCCAAATCTGGGTACTAGGGCAGCAGAGCCTTTCTGGAAGTCGTGTTCCTAGGTTGTACATTAGAATGGAATGTGCCAGGAGAAACGCCCATAAGTTTATGTGGCATTACTTCTGGTTGGTTTTTTAAACTATTTTAATCGGGGTAACGATTAGAATATTGTTTGTCCTAGGTGTACACAGTCTGGTTCATTTGTACATTATATACGTCTATTCACGTACAGATCCTCTTCCCCTGTGAAATATCACAGAGTGTTCCGTACACCTCCCTTGCTACGTGGTCGGTCTTTTTGATATTTGTATACGTGTGGTAACGCTAATCTTAATTTATCCATTCCGCCCACCTTTCCTTTTAGATAAGCATAGTTGTTTTCTAAGTCTGTGAGTGTCTTTCTCTGTGCAAATATGTTCATTTGTGTCAGTTATTACATAACGCCTATAAGTGGTATCATAGGATATAGGTCTTTGGCTTTCCGACTTACCGCACGTTCTGCGATTATCTCCAAGCTCATCTATGGTGCCTCAAAGAGCAGTGTTCCATTGTGTACACGGACCATTTCTTCTTAATCCATTCGTCTGTTGATGGACATTTTGGTAGCTTCACCGTCTTGGCTATTGTGAATAAGGCCTCAGTGCAGCTGTTGCAGCCCGGGTCTCCTCGCTTCTGGTCTTCTCAGGTGAGAGGCCCAGTGGTGTGACTGCTGGATTGAATGGTACCTCAATTTTTACTTCTAAAGGCAGCTCCTTTCTGTTCTTATTGGCTGTTACCACTTGACATCTCGCCAGCAGCTAGAGGGTACACAGTTCTCTAAAACCCCTTCAGTGTTGACTGTGTGTAGAATTTTTGCTGATCGTCGGTCGACAGGTGTGTGTTGCAAACTTTTTGTAGATTAGATCTGCATGAGTCTAATAATTCCTGAGGTTGAGCTTTTATCCATTTCCCTTTCTATTTATGTATGTATGTATGTATTTAGTTATCTACCTATCTATTTAGTTTTGCGGTACGCGGGCCTCTCACCGTTGTGGCCTCTCCCGTTGCGGAGCACAGGCTCTGGACGCGCAGGCTCAGCGGCCATGGCTCACGGGCCCAGCCACTCCGCGGCATGTGGGATCTTCCCGGACCGGGGCACGAACCCGTGTCCCCTGCGTCGGCAGGCGGACTCTCAACCGCTGCGCCACCAGGGAAGCCCCTGTTTTGAATTTTTTTGGTCCGTTCCCTACCTCAGCACAATATTTTAGGGCAGGTGTCCTTTACGGCCCTGAGTCCTTGTGACTATTAAGTGACCATTAGCTGCGGGCTTAAAGCCGCTCTTGCGGGAAACGGCCACAAGGCGGCAGCATTTCTACCTTTGCAGCTCTGGGTTCCTGGGCGACAGCGCTTTCCGGGAAATCGTGTTAGTAGCCTGCAGATTAGAGGGGAATGTGCCAGGGCAAACCCCCAAGAGCTTATACCTCCTACTTCTTGTTTTTTAAATTAAATTTTTTTTAGGTATCAGAGCAAGTTTGATAAAAAAAAATGCAGTTTCTCCTAAGTGTACAGAATCGTGTTCATCATATCAACGTATCTGTCTATTCCTCTTTGGATCCTTTCCCGTGTAGGTTATTATAGAGTGTTGAGTGGACCTCTTGGCGTTCCATAGGTATTCTGTGGTTATATATTTCATCTGTATTAGTACATGTCTGTTAACCCCCATATCATAATTCATACATTCCTTTCACCTTTCCATTTGGCTAAACGTAATTTTGTTTTCTTAATCCATGCTCTTCCTTCTCTTGGAAATAAGTTCATGAGTATCAATTTTGAGGTAACACCTATAAGTGATGTCATAGGATATCTGTCTTTCAGTTTCTTTCTTACTTCAAGTTGGGTGGTTATCTCTAGGTCCTTATATGGTGGTGCAAACGGCACTGTTTCCTTGTTTTCCGTGGCTAATATTCCATTGTTGACATGGACCACTTCCTCTTTGTGCATTTTCCTGTTGCTGGACATTTCGGTTTCTTCCAAGTCTTGGCTATATTAAATGTTTCTGCCGTGCAGGATTGCCAGCCTGTGTCTCTTCCATTCTGCCCTGCTCAGGGGATAGGCGCATCAAAGGACCTACCAGATCACATGGTAGCTCAGTTTTTACCCTTAAACGCACCTCCATTATGTTCTCCCTGCTGGCTGTTACCAGTTGACATCCCCCCAGCAGCTAGTGGGTACACAGTTTTCTGAAACCCCTTCAGCATTTATTCTTTGTAGACTTTTTGCTGAAGAGCATTCTGACGGCTGTGAGGTGAACATTTCTGTCGATTGGATTTGCATGGCTTTATTAATTGCTGATGTTGAGCATTTTTAAATTCCCTTTTATTTTAAAGGAACAAAGAAGACAGAATGGGCGTAAAACATGCCTCTTGAAATTGTCTTCTTGAAATGTTGACGTCTTTTGAATTTTCTGGTCGATTTACGACCCCAGGATTTTTTTTTTTTTTTTGTTTGATGGCAGGTGTCATTTACTGGCCTGCAATTATTTTGAATATTAAGTGACCATTAGCGCTGTTGTGTGAAACGGCCAGAAGGCGGCAGCACTTCTCCTTACCAAATCTGGTTCCTAGGGCATCAGAGCCATAATGGAAGTGGCGTTGTAAATTGTAAATTAGAATGGAGTGTGCCAGGAAAAAGCCCCTTAGGTTTATGTCTCATTACTTGCTGTTCGTTTTTTAAATTTAATTTTTATTTTGTGTCAGAGCAAATTTGATTACAATGTTTTGCTTGTTCTAGGTGTGCAAGATGTGGTTGTTTTACACGTATACATATATCTATTCTTCTTCGGGTCCTTCTCCCATGTAGCTTATGACACCATGTTGAGTAGTCTCCTCTTGGTATGCCGTAGGTCTGTGGCGACTTTGTATTTCACACGTGTTTGTATATCTCTGTCAACCCCAATGTCCTAATGTATCCAATCCTCACACCTTTCCATTTGGTGAACCATAAGTTTGCTTAATGAATCTGTGATTGGATGTCTCTGTGGAAATATCTTCACTGGTATCGATTTTTAGGTAACCCCTATAAGTGGTATCATACGTTAGGTGTCTTTTGCTTTCTCGCTTACTGCACGTTGCGTGATCACCTCTAGACTCATCTGTGGTGCTACAAGTGGCATTGATTCATTTTTTTCCCCACGCTAATATTCCATCTCTACACGTAGCAGTTCTTCTTTGTGCACTCGTCTGTTGGTGGACTTTTGGTTGCTTCCGTGCCTTGGCTATTGTAATACTGCTGCAGTGCAGATTTCCTGCCTGTGTCTTTCCAATTCTGTCTTCTTAGGCTATAGGCCGCGGAGTGGGCCTGCTGGATCATAGAGTAGCTGAATGTGTACCTTTTAAAGGCACCTCCGTTCTGTTCCCATGAGTGGCTCTTACCAGGTTACGTCCCACTTGAAACTGAGGGTATGCATGTCTCCACAACCTCTTCAGCATTGATCGTTTGTAGTTTCTTTGCTGATGGTTATTCTGACTGGGGTGAGTTGATAGCTCTTTGTGGTTGGATTTGCATGTGTCTCATAATCCCTTGAAATTGAGCTCTGAGGCATGTCCTTTTATGTTTCAAACTGTTATGACAGCTTACGTCTTCAAATTGTTTTCTTGAAATATGTGCCACATTTTGAAATATTTTGGCCTTTACCTGCGTCAGGACATTTTGAGGGCAGGTTTCCTTTGCAGCCCTGCAGTACTTGGGCATATGAAGTGACCATTCGCACAGATTTCCAAGCTGCTGTTGCAGGTATCGGCCAGAGGCCGGCAGCCTTTCTACGATGCCCACTCTGGTACCTAGGGAGACAGACCTTCCTGCCAGTGGTGTTCCTCAGATATCAATTAGACTGCCATGTGCCCTGATAAACCCCCCAAAGCTTATGTCTCCTTACTCATGTTTGTTTTTTTAATTCATATTTTCTAGTGGAGTAATATTCCATCGTGTGCATGGACCACTTCTTCTTGGTGCACTCCTCTGTTGATGGACATTTTCGTTGCTTCCAAGTGTCGGCTATGGTAAGTATTGCTGGGGCGCAGGATTGCCAGCCTGTGCCTTTTGATTCTCATTTTCTCAGGTGATAGGCCCAGCAGTGGGTGTTGACTGATTGACTAGTAGCTCAATGTTTCCCTTTTCAAAGCACCTCCACTGTGTTTTCATTAGTGGCTCTTACCACGTCCCCCTTAGAACCGAGGGTACGCATTTCTCCACAATCCCTTCAGCATTTATTGTTTGCAGCATTTCTGCTAATGGCCATTCCGAGTGCTGTGAGCGGATAGGTTTTTGTAATTTGGGTTTGCATGTCTTTAAAAATTCCTAAAATTCATCATTTTTCCACGCCTGTTTTCTTTTCTTTTCTTTAAAAAGAAAGGAAAAGAAAAGAAAAACGTGGGGGTACAATATACCTCTTGAAATCGTTTTCTTGGAATGTTGCCCTCTTTTGAATTTTTGGTCGATGTTTGACCCCAGGATTTTTTTGGAGGGCAGGTGTTATTTACAGGCCTGCAAGTTTGGTGACTATTTAATGACCATTAGCACTGGGTTTAAAGCTGCTGTTTTGGGAAACGGCCACAAGGCGGCAGCATTTCTCCATTCCCAAATCTGGGTACTAGGGCAGCAGAGCCTTTCTGGAAGTCGTGTTCCTAGGTTGTACATTAGAATGGAATGTGCCAGGAGAAACGCCCATAAGTTTATGTGGCATTACTTCTGGTTGGTTTTTTAAACTATTTTAATCGGGGTAACGATTAGAATATTGTTCGTCCTAGGTGTACACAGTCTGGTTCATTTGTACATTATATACGTCTATTCACGTACAGATCCTCTTCCCCTGTGAAATATCACAGAGTGTTCCGTACACCTCCCTTGCTACGTGGTCGGTCTTTTTGATATTTGTATACGTGTGGTAACGCTAATCTTAATTTATCCATTCCGCCCACCTTTCCTTTTAGATAAGCATAGTTGTTTTCTAAGTCTGTGAGTGTCTTTCTCTGTGCAAATATGTTCATTTGTGTCAGTTATTACATAACGCCTATAAGTGGTATCATAGGATATAGGTCTTTGGCTTTCCGACTTACCGCACGTTCTGCGATTATCTCCAAGCTCATCTATGGTGCCTCAAAGAGCAGTGTTCCATTGTGTACACGGACCATTTCTTCTTAATCCATTCGTCTGTTGATGGACATTTTGGTAGCTTCACCGTCTTGGCTATTGTGAATAAGGCCTCAGTGCAGCTGTTGCAGCCCGGGTCTCCTCGCTTCTGGTCTTCTCAGGTGAGAGGCCCAGTGGTGTGACTGCTGGATTGAATGGTACCTCAATTTTTACTTCTAAAGGCAGCTCCTTTCTGTTCTTATTGGCTGTTACCACTTGACATCTCGCCAGCAGCTAGAGGGTACACAGTTCTCTAAAACCCCTTCAGTGTTGACTGTGTGTAGAATTTTTGCTGATCGTCGGTCGACAGGTGTGTGTTGCAAACTTTTTGTAGATTAGATCTGCATGAGTCTAATAATTCCTGAGGTTGAGCTTTTATCCATTTCCCTTTCTATTTATGTATGTATGTATGTATTTAGTTATCTACCTATCTATTTAGTTTTGCGGTACGCGGGCCTCTCACCGTTGTGGCCTCTCCCGTTGCGGAGCACAGGCTCTGGACGCGCAGGCTCAGCGGCCATGGCTCACGGGCCCAGCCACTCCGCGGCATGTGGGATCTTCCCGGACCGGGGCACGAACCCGTGTCCCCTGCGTCGGCAGGCGGACTCTCAACCGCTGCGCCACCAGGGAAGCCCCTGTTTTGAATTTTTTTGGTCCGTTCCCTACCTCAGCACAATATTTTAGGGCAGGTGTCCTTTACGGCCCTGAGTCCTTGTGACTATTAAGTGACCATTAGCTGCGGGCTTAAAGCCGCTCTTGCGGGAAACGGCCACAAGGCGGCAGCATTTCTACCTTTGCAGCTCTGGGTTCCTGGGCGACAGCGCTTTCCGGGAAATCGTGTTAGTAGCCTGCAGATTAGAGGGGAATGTGCCAGGGCAAACCCCCAAGAGCTTATACCTCCTACTTCTTGTTTTTTAAGTTAAATTTTTTTTAGGTATCAGAGCAAGTTTGATAAAAAAAAATGCAGTTTCTCCTAAGTGTACAGAATCTGGTTCATCATATCAACGTATCCGTCTATTCCTCTTTGGATCCTTTCCCGTGTAGGTTATTATAGAGTGTTGAGTGGACCTCTTGGCGTTCCATAGGTATTCTGTGGTTATATATTTCATCTGTATTAGTACATGTCTGTTAACCCCCATATCATAATTCATACATTCCTTTCACCTTTCCATTTGGCTAAACGTAATTTTGTTTTCTTAATCCATGCTCTTCCTTCTCTTGGAAATAAGTTCATGAGTATCAATTTTGAGGTAACACCTATAAGTGATGTCATAGGATATCTGTCTTTCAGTTTCTTTCTTACTTCAAGTTGGGTGGTTATCTCTAGGTCCTTATATGGTGGTGCAAACGGCACTGTTTCCTTGTTTTCCGTGGCTAATATTCCATTGTTGACATGGACCACTTCCTCTTTGTGCATTTTCCTGTTGCTGGACATTTCGGTTTCTTCCAAGTCTTGGCTATATTAAATGTTTCTGCCGTGCAGGATTGCCAGCCTGTGTCTCTTCCATTCTGCCCTGCTCAGGGGATAGGCGCATCAAAGGACCTACCAGATCACATGGTAGCTCAGTTTTTACCCTTAAACGCACCTCCATTATGTTCTCCCTGCTGGCTGTTACCAGTTGACATCCCCCCAGCAGCTAGTGGGTACACAGTTTTCTGAAACCCCTTCAGCATTTATTCTTTGTAGACTTTTTGCTGAAGAGCATTCTGACGGCTGTGAGGTGAACATTTCTGTCGATTGGATTTGCATGGCTTTATTAATTGCTGATGTTGAGCATTTTTAAATTCCCTTTTATTTTAAAGGAACAAAGAAGACAGAATGGGCGTAAAACGTGCCTCTTGAAATTGTCTTCTTGAAATGTTGACGTCTTTTGAATTTTCTGGTCGATTTACGACCCCAGGATTTTTTTTTTTTTTTTTGATGGCAGGTGTCATTTACTGGCCTGCAATTATTTTGAATATTAAGTGACCATTAGCGCTGTTGTGTGAAACGGCCAGAAGGCGGCAGCACTTCTCCTTACCAAATCTGGTTACTAGGGCATCAGTAACCAGAATGGAAGTGGCGTTGTAAATTGTAAATTAGAATGGAGTGTGCCAGGAAAAAGCCCCTTAGGTTTATGTCTCATTACTTGCTGTTCGTTTTTTAAATTTAATTTTTATTTTGTGTCAGAGCAAATTTGATTACAATGTTTTGCTTGTTCTAGGTGTGCAAGATGTGGTTGTTTTACACGTATACATATATCTATTCTTCTTCGGGTCCTTCTCCCATGTAGCTTATGACACCATGTTGAGTAGTCTCCTCTTGGTATGCCGTAGGTCTGTGGCGACTTTGTATTTCACACGTGTTTGTATATCTCTGTCAACCCCAATGTCCTAATGTATCCAATCCTCACACCTTTCCATTTGGTGAACCATAAGTTTGCTTAATGAATCTGTGATTGGATGTCTCTGTGGAAATATCTTCACTGGTATCGATTTTTAGGTAACCCCTATAAGTGGTATCATACGTTAGGTGTCTTTTGCTTTCTCGCTTACTGCACGTTGCGTGATCACCTCTAGACTCATCTGTGGTGCTACAAGTGGCATTGATTCATTTTTTTCCCCACGCTAATATTCCATCTCTACACGTAGCAGTTCTTCTTTGTCCACTCATCTGTTGGTGGACTTTTGGTTGCTTCCGTGCCTTGGCTATTGTAATACTGCTGCAGTGCAGATTTCCTGCCTGTGTCTTTCCAATTCTGTCTTCTTAGGCTATAGGCCGCGGAGTGGGCCTGCTGGATCATAGAGTAGCTGAATGTGTACCTTTTAAAGGCACCTCCGTTCTGTTCCCATGAGTGGCTCTTACCAGGTTACGTCCCACTTGAAACTGAGGGTATGCATGTCTCCACAACCTCTTCAGCATTGATCGTTTGTAGTTTCTTTGCTGATGGTTATTCTGACTGGGGTGAGTTGATAGCTCTTTGTGGTTGGATTTGCATGTGTCTCATAATCCCTTGAAATTGAGCTCTGAGGCATGTCCTTTTATGTTTCAAACTGTTATGACAGCTTACGTCTTCAAATTGTTTTCTTGAAATATGTGCCACATTTTGAAATATTTTGGCCTTTACCTGCGTCAGGACATTTTGAGGGCAGGTTTCCTTTGCAGCCCTGCAGTACTTGGGCATATGAAGTGACCATTCGCACAGATTTCCAAGCTGCTGTTGCAGGTATCGGCCAGAGGCCGGCAGCCTTTCTACGATGCCCACTCTGGTACCTAGGGAGACAGACCTTCCTGCCAGTGGTGTTCCTCAGATATCAATTAGACTGCCATGTGCCCTGATAAACCCCCCAAAGCTTATGTCTCCTTACTCATGTTTGTTTTTTTAATTCATATTTTCTAGTGGAGTAATATTCCATCGTGTGCATGGACCACTTCTTCTTGGTGCACTCCTCTGTTGATGGACATTTTCGTTGCTTCCAAGTGTCGGCTATGGTAAGTATTGCTGGGGCGCAGGATTGCCAGCCTGTGCCTTTTGATTCTCATTTTCTCAGGTGATAGGCCCAGCAGTGGGTGTTGACTGATTGACTAGTAGCTCAATGTTTCCCTTTTCAAAGCACCTCCACTGTGTTTTCATTAGTGGCTCTTACCACGTCCCCCTTAGAACCGAGGGTACGCATTTCTCCACAATCCCTTCAGCATTTATTGTTTGCAGCATTTCTGCTAATGGCCATTCCGAGTGCTGTGAGCGGATAGGTTTTTGTAATTTGGGTTTGCATGTCTTTAAAAATTCCTAAAATTCATCATTTTTCCACGCCTGTTTTCTTTTCTTTTCTTTAAAAAGAAAGGAAAAGAAAAGAAAAACGTGGGGGTACAATATACCTCTTGAAATCGTTTTCTTGGAATGTTGCCCTCTTTTGAATTTTTGGTCGATGTTTGACCCCAGGATTTTTTTGGAGGGCAGGTGTTATTTACAGGCCTGCAAGTTTGGTGACTATTTAATGACCATTAGCACTGGGTTTAAAGCTGCTGTTTTGGGAAACGGCCACAAGGCGGCAGCATTTCTCCATTCCCAAATCTGGGTACTAGGGCAGCAGAGCCTTTCTGGAAGTCGTGTTCCTAGGTTGTACATTAGAATGGAATGTGCCAGGAGAAACGCCCATAAGTTTATGTGGCATTACTTCTGGTTGGTTTTTTAAACTATTTTAATCGGGGTAACGATTAGAATATTGTTCGTCCTAGGTGTACACAGTCTGGTTCATTTGTACATTATATACGTCTATTCACGTACAGATCCTCTTCCCCTGTGAAATATCACAGAGTGTTCCGTACACCTCCCTTGCTACGTGGTCGGTCTTTTTGATATTTGTATACGTGTGGTAACGCTAATCTTAATTTATCCATTCCGCCCACCTTTCCTTTTAGATAAGCATAGTTGTTTTCTAAGTCTGTGAGTGTCTTTCTCTGTGCAAATATGTTCATTTGTGTCAGTTATTACATAACGCCTATAAGTGGTATCATAGGATATAGGTCTTTGGCTTTCCGACTTACCGCACGTTCTGCGATTATCTCCAAGCTCATCTATGGTGCCTCAAAGAGCAGTGTTCCATTGTGTACACGGACCATTTCTTCTTAATCCATTCGTCTGTTGATGGACATTTTGGTAGCTTCACCGTCTTGGCTATTGTGAATAAGGCCTCAGTGCAGCTGTTGCACCCCGGGTCTCCTCGCTTCTGGTCTTCTCAGGTGAGAGGCCCAGTGGTGTGACTGCTGGATTGAATGGTACCTCAATTTTTACTTCTAAAGGCAGCTCCTTTCTGTTCTTATTGGCTGTTACCACTTGACATCTCGCCAGCAGCTAGAGGGCACACAGTTCTCTAAAACCCCTTCAGTGTTGACTGTGTGTAGAATTTTTGCTGATCGTCGGTCGACAGGTGTGTGTTGCAAACTTTTTGTAGATTAGATCTGCATGAGTCTAATAATTCCTGAGGTTGAGCTTTTATCCATTTCCCTTTCTATTTATGTATGTATGTATGTATTTAGTTATCTACCTATCTATTTAGTTTTGCGGTACGCGGGCCTCTCACCGTTGTGGCCTCTCCCGTTGCGGAGCACAGGCTCTGGACGCGCAGGCTCAGCGGCCATGGCTCACGGGCCCAGCCACTCCGCGGCATGTGGGATCTTCCCGGACCGGGGCACGAACCCGTGTCCCCTGCGTCGGCAGGCGGACTCTCAACCGCTGCGCCACCAGGGAAGCCCCTGTTTTGAATTTTTTTGGTCCGTTCCCTACCTCAGCACAATATTTTAGGGCAGGTGTCCTTTACGGCCCTGAGTCCTTGTGACTATTAAGTGACCATTAGCTGCGGGCTTAAAGCCGCTCTTGCGGGAAACGGCCACAAGGCGGCAGCATTTCTACCTTTGCAGCTCTGGGTTCCTGGGCGACAGCGCTTTCCGGGAAATCGTGTTAGTAGCCTGCAGATTAGAGGGGAATGTGCCAGGGCAAACCCCCAAGAGCTTATACCTCCTACTTCTTGTTTTTTAAATTAAATTTTTTTTAGGTATCAGAGCAAGTTTGATAAAAAAAAAATGCAGTTTCTCCTAAGTGTACAGAATCTGGTTCATCATATCAACGTATCCGTCTATTCCTCTTTGGATCCTTTCCCGTGTAGGTTATTATAGAGTGTTGAGTAGACCTCTTGGCGTTCCATAGGTATTCTGTGGTTATATATTTCATCTGTATTAGTACATGTCTGTTAACCCCCATATCATAATTCATACATTCCTTTCACCTTTCCATTTGGCTAAACGTAATTTTGTTTTCTTAATCCATGCTCTTCCTTCTCTTGGAAATAAGTTCATGAGTATCAATTTTGAGGTAACACCTATAAGTGATGTCATAGGATATCTGTCTTTCAGTTTCTTTCTTACTTCAAGTTGGGTGGTTATCTCTAGGTCCTTATATGGTGGTGCAAACGGCACTGTTTCCTTGTTTTCCGTGGCTAATATTCCATTGTTGACATGGACCACTTCCTCTTTGTGCATTTTCCTGTTGCTGGACATTTCGGTTTCTTCCAAGTCTTGGCTATATTAAATGTTTCTGCCGTGCAGGATTGCCAGCCTGTGTCTCTTCCATTCTGCCCTGCTCAGGGGATAGGCGCATCAAAGGACCTACCAGATCACATGGTAGCTCAGTTTTTTTTTTTTTTTTTTTTTTTGGTAGCTCAGATTTTACCCTTAAACGCACCTCCATTATGTTCTCCCTGCTGGCTGTTACCAGTTGACATCCCCCCAGCAGCTAGTGGGTACACAGTTTTCTGAAACCCCTTCAGCATTTATTCTTTGTAGACTTTTTGCTGAAGAGCATTCTGACGGCTGTGAGGTGAACATTTCTGTCGATTGGATTTGCATGGCTTTATTAATTGCTGATGTTGAGCATTTTTAAATTCCCTTTTATTTTAAAGGAACAAAGAAGACAGAATGGGCGTAAAACATGCCTCTTGAAATTGTCTTCTTGAAATGTTGACGTCTTTTGAATTTTCTGGTCGATTTACGACCCCAGGATTTTTTTTTTTTGTTTGATGGCAGGTGTCATTTACTGGCCTGCAATTATTTTGAATATTAAGTGACCATTAGCGCTGTTGTGTGAAACGGCCAGAAGGCGGCAGCACTTCTCCTTACCAAATCTGGTTACTAGGGCATCAGTAACCAGAATGGAAGTGGCGTTGTAAATTGTAAATTAGAATGGAGTGTGCCAGGAAAAAGCCCCTTAGGTTTATGTCTCATTACTTGCTGTTCGTTTTTTAAATTTAATTTTTATTTTGTGTCAGAGCAAATTTGATTACAATGTTTTGCTTGTTCTAGGTGTGCAAGATGTGGTTGTTTTACACGTATACATGTATCTATTCTTCTTCGGGTCCTTCTCCCATGTAGCTTATGACACCATGTTGAGTAGTCTCCTCTTGGTATGCCGTAGGTCTGTGGCGACTTTGTATTTCACACGTGTTTGTATATCTCTGTCAACCCCAATGTCCTAATGTATCCAATCCTCACACCTTTCCATTTGGTGAACCATAAGTTTGCTTAATGAATCTGTGATTGGATGTCTCTGTGGAAATATCTTCACTGGTATCGATTTTTAGGTAACCCCTATAAGTGGTATCATACGTTAGGTGTCTTTTGCTTTCTCGCTTACTGCACGTTGCGTGATCACCTCTAGACTCATCTGTGGTGCTACAAGTGGCATTGATTCATTTTTTTCCCCACGCTAATATTCCATCTCTACACGTAGCAGTTCTTCTTTGTCCACTCATCTGTTGGTGGACTTTTGGTTGCTTCCGTGCCTTGGCTATTGTAATACTGCTGCAGTGCAGATTTCCTGCCTGTGTCTTTCCAATTCTGTCTTCTTAGGCTATAGGCCGCGGAGTGGGCCTGCTGGATCATAGAGTAGCTGAATGTGTACCTTTTAAAGGCACCTCCGTTCTGTTCCCATGAGTGGCTCTTACCAGGTTACGTCCCACTTGAAACTGAGGGTATGCATGTCTCCACAACCTCTTCAGCATTGATCGTTTGTAGTTTCTTTGCTGATGGTTATTCTGACTGGGGTGAGTTGATAGCTCTTTGTGGTTGGATTTGCATGTGTCTCATAATCCCTTGAAATTGAGCTCTGAGGCATGTCCTTTTATGTTTCAAACTGTTATGACAGCTTACGTCTTCAAATTGTTTTCTTGAAATATGTGCCACATTTTGAAATATTTTGGCCTTTACCTGCGTCAGGACATTTTGAGGGCAGGTTTCCTTTGCAGCCCTGCAGTACTTGGGCATATGAAGTGACCATTCGCACAGATTTCCAAGCTGCTGTTGCAGGTATCGGCCAGAGGCCGGCAGCCTTTCTACGATGCCCACTCTGGTACCTAGGGAGACAGACCTTCCTGCCAGTGGTGTTCCTCAGATATCAATTAGACTGCCATGTGCCCTGATAAACCCCCCCAAAGCTTATGTCTCCTTACTCATGTTTGTTTTTTTAATTCATATTTTCTAGTGGAGTAATATTCCATCGTGTGCATGGACCACTTCTTCTTGGTGCACTCCTCTGTTGATGGACATTTTCGTTGCTTCCAAGTGTCGGCTATGGTAAGTATTGCTGGGGCGCAGGATTGCCAGCCTGTGCCTTTTGATTCTCATTTTCTCAGGTGATAGGCCCAGCAGTGGGTGTTGACTGATTGACTAGTAGCTCAATGTTTCCCTTTTCAAAGCACCTCCACTGTGTTTTCATTAGTGGCTCTTACCACGTCCCCCTTAGAACCGAGGGTACGCATTTCTCCACAATCCCTTCAGCATTTATTGTTTGCAGCATTTCTGCTAATGGCCATTCCGAGTGCTGTGAGCGGATAGGTTTTTGTAATTTGGGTTTGCATGTCTTTAAAAATTCCTAAAATTCATCATTTTTCCACGCCTGTTTTCTTTTCTTTTCTTTAAAAAGAAAGGAAAAGAAAAGAAAAACGTGGGGGTACAATATACCTCTTGAAATCGTTTTCTTGGAATGTTGCCCTCTTTTGAATTTTTGGTCGATGTTTGACCCCAGGATTTTTTTGGAGGGCAGGTGTTATTTACAGGCCTGCAAGTTTGGTGACTATTTAATGACCATTAGCACTGGGTTTAAAGCTGCTGTTTTGGGAAACGGCCACAAGGCGGCAGCATTTCTCCATTCCCAAATCTGGGTACTAGGGCAGCAGAGCCTTTCTGGAAGTCGTGTTCCTAGGTTGTACATTAGAATGGAATGTGCCAGGAGAAACGCCCATAAGTTTATGTGGCATTACTTCTGGTTGGTTTTTTAAACTATTTTAATCGGGGTAACGATTAGAATATTGTTCGTCCTAGGTGTACACAGTCTGGTTCATTTGTACATTATATACGTCTATTCACGTACAGATCCTCTTCCCCTGTGAAATATCACAGAGTGTTCCGTACACCTCCCTTGCTACGTGGTCGGTCTTTTTGATATTTGTATACGTGTGGTAACGCTAATCTTAATTTATCCATTCCGCCCACCTTTCCTTTTAGATAAGCATAGTTGTTTTCTAAGTCTGTGAGTGTCTTTCTCTGTGCAAATATGTTCATTTGTGTCAGTTATTACATAACGCCTATAAGTGGTATCATAGGATATAGGTCTTTGGCTTTCCGACTTACCGCACGTTCTGCGATTATCTCCAAGCTCATCTATGGTGCCTCAAAGAGCAGTGTTCCATTGTGTACACGGACCATTTCTTCTTAATCCATTCGTCTGTTGATGGACATTTTGGTAGCTTCACCATCTTGGCTATTGTGAATAAGGCCTCAGTGCAGCTGTTGCAGCCCGGGTCTCCTCGCTTCTGGTCTTCTCAGGTGAGAGGCCCAGTGGTGTGACTGCTGGATTGAATGGTACCTCAATTTTTACTTCTAAAGGCAGCTCCTTTCTGTTCTTATTGGCTGTTACCACTTGACATCTCGCCAGCAGCTAGAGGGTACACAGTTCTCTAAAACCCCTTCAGTGTTGACTGTGTGTAGAATTTTTGCTGATCGTCGGTCGACAGGTGTGTGTTGCAAACTTTTTGTAGATTAGATCTGCATGAGTCTAATAATTCCTGAGGTTGAGCTTTTATCCATTTCCCTTTCTATTTATGTATGTATGTATGTATTTAGTTATCTACCTATCTATTTAGTTTTGCGGTACGCGGGCCTCTCACCGTTGTGGCCTCTCCCGTTGCGGAGCACAGGCTCTGGACGCGCAGGCTCAGCGGCCATGGCTCACGGGCCCAGCCACTCCGCGGCATGTGGGATCTTCCCGGACCGGGGCACGAACCCGTGTCCCCTGCGTCGGCAGGCGGACTCTCAACCGCTGCGCCACCAGGGAAGCCCCTGTTTTGAATTTTTTTGGTCCGTTCCCTACCTCAGCACAATATTTTAGGGCAGGTGTCCTTTACGGCCCTGAGTCCTTGTGACTATTAAGTGACCATTAGCTGCGGGCTTAAAGCCGCTCTTGCGGGAAACGGCCACAAGGCGGCAGCATTTCTACCTTTGCAGCTCTGGGTTCCTGGGCGACAGCGCTTTCCGGGAAATCGTGTTAGTAGCCTGCAGATTAGAGGGGAATGTGCCAGGGCAAACCCCCAAGAGCTTATACCTCCTACTTCTTGTTTTTTAAGTTAAATTTTTTTTAGGTATCAGAGCAAGTTTGATTAAAAAAATGCAGTTTCTCCTAAGTGTACAGAATCTGGTTCATCATATCAACGTATCCGTCTATTCCTCTTTGGATCCTTTCCCGTGTAGGTTATTATAGAGTGTTGAGTGGACCTCTTGGCGTTCCATAGGTATTCTGTGGTTATATATTTCATCTGTATTAGTACATGTCTGTTAACCCCCATATCATAATTCATACATTCCTTTCACCTTTCCATTTGGCTAAACGTAATTTTGTTTTCTTAATCCATGCTCTTCCTTCTCTTGGAAATAAGTTCATGAGTATCAATTTTGAGGTAACACCTATAAGTGATGTCATAGGATATCTGTCTTTCAGTTTCTTTCTTACTTCAAGTTGGGTGGTTATCTCTAGGTCCTTATATGGTGGTGCAAACGGCACTGTTTCCTTGTTTTCCGTGGCTAATATTCCATTGTTGACATGGACCACTTCCTCTTTGTGCATTTTCCTGTTGCTGGACATTTCGGTTTCTTCCAAGTCTTGGCTATATTAAATGTTTCTGCCGTGCAGGATTGCCAGCCTGTGTCTCTTCCATTCTGCCCTGCTCAGGGGATAGGCGCATCAAAGGACCTACCAGATCACATGGTAGCTCAGTTTTTACCCTTAAACGCACCTCCATTATGTTCTCCCTGCTGGCTGTTACCAGTTGACATCCCCCCAGCAGCTAGTGGGTACACAGTTTTCTGAAACCCCTTCAGCATTTATTCTTTGTAGACTTTTTGCTGAAGAGCATTCTGACGGCTGTGAGGTGAACATTTCTGTCGATTGGATTTGCATGGCTTTATTAATTGCTGATGTTGAGCATTTTTAAATTCCCTTTTATTTTAAAGGAACAAAGAAGACAGAATGGGCGTAAAACATGCCTCTTGAAATTGTCTTCTTGAAATGTTGACGTCTTTTGAATTTTCTGGTCGATTTACGACCCCAGGATTTTTTTTTTTTGTTTGATGGCAGGTGTCATTTACTGGCCTGCAATTATTTTGAATATTAAGTGACCATTAGCGCTGTTGTGTGAAACGGCCAGAAGGCGGCAGCACTTCTCCTTACCAAATCTGGTTACTAGGGCATCAGTAACCAGAATGGAAGTGGCGTTGTAAATTGTAAATTAGAATGGAGTGTGCCAGGAAAAAGCCCCTTAGGTTTATGTCTCATTACTTGCTGTTCGTTTTTTAAATTTAATTTTTATTTTGTGTCAGAGCAAATTTGATTACAATGTTTTGCTTGTTCTAGGTGTGCAAGATGTGGTTGTTTTACACGTATACATGTATCTATTCTTCTTCGGGTCCTTCTCCCATGTAGCTTATGACACCATGTTGAGTAGTCTCCTCTTGGTATGCCGTAGGTCTGTGGCGACTTTGTATTTCACACGTGTTTGTATATCTCTGTCAACCCCAATGTCCTAATGTATCCAATCCTCACACCTTTCCATTTGGTGAACCATAAGTTTGCTTAATGAATCTGTGATTGGATGTCTCTGTGGAAATATCTTCACTGGTATCGATTTTTAGGTAACCCCTATAAGTGGTATCATACGTTAGGTGTCTTTTGCTTTCTCGCTTACTGCACGTTGCGTGATCACCTCTAGACTCATCTGTGGTGCTACAAGTGGCATTGATTCATTTTTTTCCCCACGCTAATATTCCATCTCTACACGTAGCAGTTCTTCTTTGTCCACTCATCTGTTGGTGGACTTTTGGTTGCTTCCGTGCCTTGGCTATTGTAATACTGCTGCAGTGCAGATTTCCTGCCTGTGTCTTTCCAATTCTGTCTTCTTAGGCTATAGGCCGCGGAGTGGGCCTGCTGGATCATAGAGTAGCTGAATGTGTACCTTTTAAAGGCACCTCCGTTCTGTTCCCATGAGTGGCTCTTACCAGGTTACGTCCCACTTGAAACTGAGGGTATGCATGTCTCCACAACCTCTTCAGCATTGATCGTTTGTAGTTTCTTTGCTGATGGTTATTCTGACTGGGGTGAGTTGATAGCTCTTTGTGGTTGGATTTGCATGTGTCTCATAATCCCTTGAAATTGAGCTCTGAGGCATGTCCTTTTATGTTTCAAACTGTTATGACAGCTTACGTCTTCAAATTGTTTTCTTGAAATATGTGCCACATTTTGAAATATTTTGGCCTTTACCTGCGTCAGGACATTTTGAGGGCAGGTTTCCTTTGCAGCCCTGCAGTACTTGGGCATATGAAGTGACCATTCGCACAGATTTCCAAGCTGCTGTTGCAGGTATCGGCCAGAGGCCGGCAGCCTTTCTACGATGCCCACTCTGGTACCTAGGGAGACAGACCTTCCTGCCAGTGGTGTTCCTCAGATATCAATTAGACTGCCATGTGCCCTGATAAACCCCCCCAAAGCTTATGTCTCCTTACTCATGTTTGTTTTTTTAATTCATATTTTCTAGTGGAGTAATATTCCATCGTGTGCATGGACCACTTCTTCTTGGTGCACTCCTCTGTTGATGGACATTTTCGTTGCTTCCAAGTGTCGGCTATGGTAAGTATTGCTGGGGCGCAGGATTGCCAGCCTGTGCCTTTTGATTCTCATTTTCTCAGGTGATAGGCCCAGCAGTGGGTGTTGACTGATTGACTAGTAGCTCAATGTTTCCCTTTTCAAAGCACCTCCACTGTGTTTTCATTAGTGGCTCTTACCACGTCCCCCTTAGAACCGAGGGTACGCATTTCTCCACAATCCCTTCAGCATTTATTGTTTGCAGCATTTCTGCTAATGGCCATTCCGAGTGCTGTGAGCGGATAGGTTTTTGTAATTTGGGTTTGCATGTCTTTAAAAATTCCTAAAATTCATCATTTTTCCACGCCTGTTTTCTTTTCTTTTCTTTAAAAAGAAAGGAAAAGAAAAGAAAAACGTGGGGGTACAATATACCTCTTGAAATCGTTTTCTTGGAATGTTGCCCTCTTTTGAATTTTTGGTCGATGTTTGACCCCAGGATTTTTTTGGAGGGCAGGTGTTATTTACAGGCCTGCAAGTTTGGTGACTATTTAATGACCATTAGCACTGGGTTTAAAGCTGCTGTTTTGGGAAACGGCCACAAGGCGGCAGCATTTCTCCATTCCCAAATCTGGGTACTAGGGCAGCAGAGCCTTTCTGGAAGTCGTGTTCCTAGGTTGTACATTAGAATGGAATGTGCCAGGAGAAACGCCCATAAGTTTATGTGGCATTACTTCTGGTTGGTTTTTTAAACTATTTTAATCGGGGTAACGATTAGAATATTGTTCGTCCTAGGTGTACACAGTCTGGTTCATTTGTACATTATATACGTCTATTCACGTACAGATCCTCTTCCCCTGTGAAATATCACAGAGTGTTCCGTACACCTCCCTTGCTACGTGGTCGGTCTTTTTGATATTTGTATACGTGTGGTAACGCTAATCTTAATTTATCCATTCCGCCCACCTTTCCTTTTAGATAAGCATAGTTGTTTTCTAAGTCTGTGAGTGTCTTTCTCTGTGCAAATATGTTCATTTGTGTCAGTTATTACATAACGCCTATAAGTGGTATCATAGGATATAGGTCTTTGGCTTTCCGACTTACCGCACGTTCTGCGATTATCTCCAAGCTCATCTATGGTGCCTCAAAGAGCAGTGTTCCATTGTGTACACGGACCATTTCTTCTTAATCCATTCGTCTGTTGATGGACATTTTGGTAGCTTCACCGTCTTGGCTATTGTGAATAAGGCCTCAGTGCAGCTGTTGCAGCCCGGGTCTCCTCGCTTCTGGTCTTCTCAGGTGAGAGGCCCAGTGGTGTGACTGCTGGATTGAATGGTACCTCAATTTTTACTTCTAAAGGCAGCTCCTTTCTGTTCTTATTGGCTGTTACCACTTGACATCTCGCCAGCAGCTAGAGGGTACACAGTTCTCTAAAACCCCTTCAGTGTTGACTGTGTGTAGAATTTTTGCTGATCGTCGGTCGACAGGTGTGTGTTGCAAACTTTTTGTAGATTAGATCTGCATGAGTCTAATAATTCCTGAGGTTGAGCTTTTATCCATTTCCCTTTCTATTTATGTATGTATGTATGTATTTAGTTATCTACCTATCTATTTAGTTTTGCGGTACGCGGGCCTCTCACCGTTGTGGCCTCTCCCGTTGCGGAGCACAGGCTCTGGACGCGCAGGCTCAGCGGCCATGGCTCACGGGCCCAGCCACTCCGCGGCATGTGGGATCTTCCCGGACCGGGGCACGAACCCGTGTCCCCTGCGTCGGCAGGCGGACTCTCAACCGCTGCGCCACCAGGGAAGCCCCTGTTTTGAATTTTTTTGGTCCGTTCCCTACCTCAGCACAATATTTTAGGGCAGGTGTCCTTTACGGCCCTGAGTCCTTGTGACTATTAAGTGACCATTAGCTGCGGGCTTAAAGCCGCTCTTGCGGGAAACGGCCACAAGGCGGCAGCATTTCTACCTTTGCAGCTCTGGGTTCCTGGGCGACAGCGCTTTCCGGGAAATCGTGTTAGTAGCCTGCAGATTAGAGGGGAATGTGCCAGGGCAAACCCCCAAGAGCTTATACCTCCTACTTCTTGTTTTTTAAGTTAAATTTTTTTTAGGTATCAGAGCAAGTTTGATTAAAAAAATGCAGTTTCTCCTAAGTGTACAGAATCTGGTTCATCATATCAACGTATCCGTCTATTCCTCTTTGGATCCTTTCCCGTGTAGGTTATTATAGAGTGTTGAGTGGACCTCTTGGCGTTCCATAGGTATTCTGTGGTTATATATTTCATCTGTATTAGTACATGTCTGTTAACCCCCATATCATAATTCATACATTCCTTTCACCTTTCCATTTGGCTAAACGTAATTTTGTTTTCTTAATCCATGCTCTTCCTTCTCTTGGAAATAAGTTCATGAGTATCAATTTTGAGGTAACACCTATAAGTGATGTCATAGGATATCTGTCTTTCAGTTTCTTTCTTACTTCAAGTTGGGTGGTTATCTCTAGGTCCTTATATGGTGGTGCAAACGGCACTGTTTCCTTGTTTTCCGTGGCTAATATTCCATTGTTGACATGGACCACTTCCTCTTTGTGCATTTTCCTGTTGCTGGACATTTCGGTTTCTTCCAAGTCTTGGCTATATTAAATGTTTCTGCCGTGCAGGATTGCCAGCCTGTGTCTCTTCCATTCTGCCCTGCTCAGGGGATAGGCGCATCAAAGGACCTACCAGATCACATGGTAGCTCAGTTTTTACCCTTAAACGCACCTCCATTATGTTCTCCCTGCTGGCTGTTACCAGTTGACATCCCCCCCAGCAGCTAGTGGGTACACAGTTTTCTGAAACCCCTTCAGCATTTATTCTTTGTAGACTTTTTGCTGAAGAGCATTCTGACGGCTGTGAGGTGAACATTTCTGTCGATTGGATTTGCATGGCTTTATTAATTGCTGATGTTGAGCATTTTTAAATTCCCTTTTATTTTAAAGGAACAAAGAAGACAGAATGGGCGTAAAACATGCCTCTTGAAATTGTCTTCTTGAAATGTTGACGTCTTTTGAATTTTCTGGTCGATTTACGACCCCAGGATTTTTTTTTTTTTTTTTTGATGGCAGGTGTCATTTACTGGCCTGCAATTATTTTGAATATTAAGTGACCATTAGCGCTGTTGTGTGAAACGGCCAGAAGGCGGCAGCACTTCTCCTTACCAAATCTGGTTACTAGGGCATCAGTAACCAGAATGGAAGTGGCGTTGTAAATTGTAAATTAGAATGGAGTGTGCCAGGAAAAAGCCCCTTAGGTTTATGTCTCATTACTTGCTGTTCGTTTTTTAAATTTAATTTTTATTTTGTGTCAGAGCAAATTTGATTACAATGTTTTGCTTGTTCTAGGTGTGCAAGATGTGGTTGTTTTACACGTATACATGTATCTATTCTTCTTCGGGTCCTTCTCCCATGTAGCTTATGACACCATGTTGAGTAGTCTCCTCTTGGTATGCCGTAGGTCTGTGGCGACTTTGTATTTCACACGTGTTTGTATATCTCTGTCAACCCCAATGTCCTAATGTATCCAATCCTCACACCTTTCCATTTGGTGAACCATAAGTTTGCTTAATGAATCTGTGATTGGATGTCTCTGTGGAAATATCTTCACTGGTATCGATTTTTAGGTAACCCCTATAAGTGGTATCATACGTTAGGTGTCTTTTGCTTTCTCGCTTACTGCACGTTGCGTGATCACCTCTAGACTCATCTGTGGTGCTACAAGTGGCATTGATTCATTTTTTTCCCCACGCTAATATTCCATCTCTACACGTAGCAGTTCTTCTTTGTCCACTCATCTGTTGGTGGACTTTTGGTTGCTTCCGTGCCTTGGCTATTGTAATACTGCTGCAGTGCAGATTTCCTGCCTGTGTCTTTCCAATTCTGTCTTCTTAGGCTATAGGCCGCGGAGTGGGCCTGCTGGATCATAGAGTAGCTGAATGTGTACCTTTTAAAGGCACCTCCGTTCTGTTCCCATGAGTGGCTCTTACCAGGTTACGTCCCACTTGAAACTGAGGGTATGCATGTCTCCACAACCTCTTCAGCATTGATCGTTTGTAGTTTCTTTGCTGATGGTTATTCTGACTGGGGTGAGTTGATAGCTCTTTGTGGTTGGATTTGCATGTGTCTCATAATCCCTTGAAATTGAGCTCTGAGGCATGTCCTTTTATGTTTCAAACTGTTATGACAGCTTACGTCTTCAAATTGTTTTCTTGAAATATGTGCCACATTTTGAAATATTTTGGCCTTTACCTGCGTCAGGACATTTTGAGGGCAGGTTTCCTTTGCAGCCCTGCAGTACTTGGGCATATGAAGTGACCATTCGCACAGATTTCCAAGCTGCTGTTGCAGGTATCGGCCAGAGGCCGGCAGCCTTTCTACGATGCCCACTCTGGTACCTAGGGAGACAGACCTTCCTGCCAGTGGTGTTCCTCAGATATCAATTAGACTGCCATGTGCCCTGATAAACCCCCCAAAGCTTATGTCTCCTTACTCATGTTTGTTTTTTTAATTCATATTTTCTAGTGGAGTAATATTCCATCGTGTGCATGGACCACTTCTTCTTGGTGCACTCCTCTGTTGATGGACATTTTCGTTGCTTCCAAGTGTCGGCTATGGTAAGTATTGCTGGGGCGCAGGATTGCCAGCCTGTGCCTTTTGATTCTCATTTTCTCAGGTGATAGGCCCAGCAGTGGGTGTTGACTGATTGACTAGTAGCTCAATGTTTCCCTTTTCAAAGCACCTCCACTGTGTTTTCATTAGTGGCTCTTACCACGTCCCCCTTAGAACCGAGGGTACGCATTTCTCCACAATCCCTTCAGCATTTATTGTTTGCAGCATTTCTGCTAATGGCCATTCCGAGTGCTGTGAGCGGATAGGTTTTTGTAATTTGGGTTTGCATGTCTTTAAAAATTCCTAAAATTCATCATTTTTCCACGCCTGTTTTCTTTTCTTTTCTTTAAAAAGAAAGGAAAAGAAAAGAAAAACGTGGGGGTACAATATACCTCTTGAAATCGTTTTCTTGGAATGTTGCCCTCTTTTGAATTTTTGGTCGATGTTTGACCCCAGGATTTTTTTGGAGGGCAGGTGTTATTTACAGGCCTGCAAGTTTGGTGACTATTTAATGACCATTAGCACTGGGTTTAAAGCTGCTGTTTTGGGAAACGGCCACAAGGCGGCAGCATTTCTCCATTCCCAAATCTGGGTACTAGGGCAGCAGAGCCTTTCTGGAAGTCGTGTTCCTAGGTTGTACATTAGAATGGAATGTGCCAGGAGAAACGCCCATAAGTTTATGTGGCATTACTTCTGGTTGGTTTTTTAAACTATTTTAATCGGGGTAACGATTAGAATATTGTTCGTCCTAGGTGTACACAGTCTGGTTCATTTGTACATTATATACGTCTATTCACGTACAGATCCTCTTCCCCTGTGAAATATCACAGAGTGTTCCGTACACCTCCCTTGCTACGTGGTCGGTCTTTTTGATATTTGTATACGTGTGGTAACGCTAATCTTAATTTATCCATTCCGCCCACCTTTCCTTTTAGATAAGCATAGTTGTCTTCTAAGTCTGTGAGTGTCTTTCTCTGTGCAAATATGTTCATTTGTGTCAGTTATTACATAACGCCTATAAGTGGTATCATAGGATATAGGTCTTTGGCTTTCCGACTTACCGCACGTTCTGCGATTATCTCCAAGCTCATCTATGGTGCCTCAAAGAGCAGTGTTCCATTGTGTACACGGACCATTTCTTCTTAATCCATTCGTCTGTTGATGGACGAATTTTGGTAGCTTCACCGTCTTGGCTATTGTGAATAAGGCCTCAGTGCAGCTGTTGCAGCCCGGGTCTCCTCGCTTCTGGTCTTCTCAGGTGAGAGGCCCAGTGGTGTGACTGCTGGATTGAATGGTACCTCAATTTTTACTTCTAAAGGCAGCTCCTTTCTGTTCTTATTGGCTGTTACCACTTGACATCTCGCCAGCAGCTAGAGGGTACACAGTTCTCTAAAACCCCTTCAGTGTTGACTGTGTGTAGAATTTTTGCTGATCGTCGGTCGACAGGTGTGTGTTGCAAACTTTTTGTAGATTAGATCTGCATGAGTCTATATGTATGTATTTAGTTATCTACCTATCTATTTAGTTTTGCGGTACGCGGGCCTCTCACCGTTGTGGCCTCTCCCGTTGCGGAGCGCAGGCTCAGCGGCCATGGCTCACGGGCCCAGCCACTCCGCGGCATGTGGGATCTTCCCGGACCGGGGCACGAACCCGTGTCCCCTGCGTCGGCAGGCGGACTCTCAACCGCTGCGCCACCAGGGAAGCCCCTGTTTTGAATTTTTTTGGTCCGTTCCCTACCTCAGCACAATATTTTAGGGCAGGTGTCCTTTACGGCCCTGAGTCCTCGTGACTATTAAGTGACCATTAGCTGCGGGCTTAAAGCCGCTCTTGCGGGAAACGGCCACAAGGCGGCAGCATTTCTACCTTTGCAGCTCTGGGTTCCTGGGCGACAGCGCTTTCCGGGAAATCGTGTTAGTAGCCTGCAGATTAGAGGGGAATGTGCCAGGGCAAACCCCCAAGAGCTTATACCTCCTACTTCTTGTTTTTTAAGTTAAATTTTTTTTAGGTATCTATCAGAGCAAGTTTGATAAAAAAAAATGCAGTTTCTCCTAAGTGTACAGAATCTGGTTCATCATATCAACGTATCCGTCTATTCCTCTTTTGGTCCTGCCACATGCCATTCTAATGTACAACCTAGGAACACGACTTCCAGAAAGGCTCTGCTGCCGTAGTACCCAGAATTGGGAATGGAGAAGTGCTGCCGCCCTGTGGCCGTCTCCCAAAACAGCAGCTTTAAACCCAGTGCTAACGGTCATTAAATAGTCACCAAACTTGCAGGCCTGTAAGTAACACCTGCCATCAAAAAAAAAAAAAGAATCCTGGGGTCGTAAATCGACCAGAAAATTCAAAAGACGTCACCATTTCAAGAAGACAATTTCAAGAGGCATGTTTTACGCCCATTCTGTCTTCTTTTTTCCTTTAAAATAAAAGGGGAGTTAAAAATGCTCAACATCAGCAATTAATAAAGCCATGCAAATCCAATCGACAGAAATGTTCCCCTCACAGCCGTCAGAATGATCTTCAGCAAAAAGTCTACAAAGAATAAATGCTGAAGGGGTTTCAGAAAACTGTGTACCCACTAGCTGCTGGGGGGGATGTCAACTGGTAAGAGCCAGCAGGGAGAACATAATGGAGGTGCGTTTAAGGGTAAAAACTGAGCTACCACGTGATCTGGTAGGTCCTTTGATGCGCCTATCCCCTGAGCAGAGCAGAATGGAAGAGACACAGGCCGGCAATCCTGCACGGCAGAAACATTTAATATAGCCAAGACTTGGAAGAAACCGAAATGTCCAGCAACAGGAAAATGCACAAAGAGGAAGTGGTCCATGTCAACAATGGAATATTAGCCACGGAAAACAAGGGAACAGTGCCCTTTGCACCACCATATAAGGACCTGGAGATAACCACCCAACTTGAAGTAAGAAAGAAGCTGAAAGACAGATCTCCTATGACATCACTTACAGGTGTTACCTCAAAATTGATACTCGTGAACTTATTTCCAAGAGAAGGAAGAGCATGGATTAAGAAAACAAAATTACGTTTAACCGAATGGAAAGGTGAAAGGACTGTATGAATTATGATATGGGGGTTAACAGACATGTACTAATACAGATGAAATATATAACCACAGAATACCTATGGAACGCCAAGAGGTCTACTCAACACTCTATAATAACCTACACGGGAAAGGATCCAAAGAGGAATAGACAGATACGTTGATATGATGAACACGATTCTGTACACTTAGGAGAAACTACACTTTTTTTTATCAAATTTGCTCTGACACGTAATAAGAATTTAATGTAAAAAACAAGAAGTAGGAGATACAAGCTCTTGGGGGTTTGCCCTGGCACATTCCCCTCTAATCTGCAGGCTACTAACACGATTTCCAGGAAAGCTCTGTCGCCCAAGGACCCAGAGCTGCAAAGGTAGAAATGCTGCCGCCTTGTGGCCGTTTCCCGCAAGAGCGGCCTGAAGCCCGCAGCTAATGGTCACTTAATAGTCACGAGGACTCAGGGCCGTAAAGGACACCTGCCCTAAAATACTGTGCTGAGGTAGGGAATGGACAAAAAAGTTCAAAACAGGGGCTTCCCTGGCGGCGCAGTGGTTGAGAGTCCGCCTGCCGACGCAGGGGACACGGGTTGGTGCCCCGGTCCGGGAAGATCCCACGTGCCGTGGAGTGGCTGGGCCCGTGAGCCATGGCCGCTGAGCCTGCGCGTCCAGAGCCTGTGCTCCGCAACGGGAGAGGCCCGCGTACCGCAAAAATAAATAAGTAAATAAGTAAATAAATAAAAAGGAAAGTGGATAAAAGCTCAACCTCAGGAATTATCAGGCTCATGCAAATCTAATCTACAAAACGTTTGCAACTCACACCTGTCGACTGACGATCAGCAAACATTCTACAAACAATCAATACTGGAGGGGTTTTAGAGAACTGTGTACCCTCTAGCTGCCGGTGAGATGCCAAGTGGTAACGGCCAATAAGAACAGAAAGGAGCTGCCTTTAGAAGTAAAAATTGAGGTACCATTCAATCCAGCAGTCACCCCACTGGGCCTCTCACCTGAGAAGACCAGAAGCGAGAAGACCCGGGCTGCAACAGCTGCACTGCGGCCTTATTCACAATAGCCAAGGCGGTGAAGCTACCAAAATGTCCATCAACAGACGAATGGATTAAGGAGAAGTGGTCCATGTACACAATGGAATACTAACCACGGAAAACAATGAAACACTGCTCTTTCGGGCACCATAGACGAGCTTGGAGATGATCACAGAACATGGCGTAAGTCGGAAAGCAAAAGACCTACATCCTATGATATCACTTATAGGCGTTATCTAATAACTGACACAAATGAACGTATTTGCACAGAGAAAGACGCTCACAGACTTAGAAGACAACTATGCTTATCTAAAAGGAAAGGTGGGCGGAATGGATAAATTAAGATGAGCGTTACCGTACGTATACAAATACATACGATACACGTATATCAAAAAGACCGACCACGTAGCAAGGGAGGTGTACGGAACACTCTGTGATATTCTACACGGGAAGAGGATCTGTACGTGGATAGACGTATATAACGTACAAATGCACCAGATTGTGTACACCTAGGACAAACAAGGTTCTAATCATTACCCCGATTAAAATAATTTAAAAAACCAACCAGAAGTAATGCCACATAAACTTATGGGCGTTGCTCCTGGCACATGCCATTCTAATGTACAACCTAGGAACACGACTTCCAGAAAGGCTCTGCTGCCCTAGTACCCAGATTTGGGAATGGAGAAGTGCTGCCGCCCTGTGGCCGTCTCCCAAAACAGCAGCTTTAAACCCAGTGCTAACGGTCATTAAATAGTCACCGAACTTGCAGGCCTGTAAGTAACACCTGCCCTCCAAAACATCCTGGGGTCAAACATCGACCAAAGATTCAAAAGAGGGCAACAATTCCAAGAAAACGATCTCAAGAGGTATACTGTACCCCCACGTTTTTCTTTTCTTTCCTTTTTTTTTTTAAAAGGAAAGAAACAGGCGTGGAAAAATGATGAATTTTAGGAATTTTTAAAGACATGCAAACCCAAATTACAAAAACCTATCAGCTCACAGCACTCAGAATGGCCATTAGCAAAAATGCTGCAAACAATAAATGTGGAGAAATGCGTACCCTCGGTTCTAAGGGGGACGTGGTAAGAGCCACTGATGAAAACACAGTGGCGGTGCGTTGAAAAGGGAAACATTGAGCTACTAGTCCATCAGTCAACACCCACTGCTGGGCCTATCACCCGAGAAAATGAGACTCAAAAGGCACAGGCTGGCACTCCTGCACTCCAGCAACACTTACCATAGCCGACACTTGGAAGCAACGAAAATGTCCATCAACAGAGGAGTGCACCAAGAAGAAGTGGTCCATGTACACGATGGAATATTACTCCACTAGAAAATACGAATTCAAAAAACAAACATGAGTAAGGACACATAAGCTTTGGGGGGTTTATCAGGGCACATGGCAGTCTGATTGACATCTGAGGAACACGACTGGCAGGAAGGTCTGTTTCCCTAGGTACCAGAGTGGGCAACGGAGAAATGCTGCCGGCCTCTGGCCGATACCTGCAACAGCAGCTTGGAAATCTGTGCGAATGGTCACTTCATATGCCCAAGTACTGCAGGGCTGCAAAGGAAACCTGCCCTCAAAATGTCCTGACGCAGGTAAAGGCCAAAATATTTCAAAACGTGGCACATATTTCAAGAAAACAATTTGAAGACGTAAGCTGTCGTAACAGTTTGAAAAGTAAAAGGCCGTGCCCCAGAGCTCAGTTTCAAGGGATTATGAGACACGTGCAAATCCAACCACAAAGGGCTATCAACTCACACCAGTCAGAATAACCATCAGCCAAGAAACTACAAACGATCAATGCTGAAGAGGTTGTGGAGACATGCATACCCTCAGTTTCAAGTGGGACGTAACCTGGTAAGAGCCACTCATGGGAACAGAATGGAGGTGCCTGTAAAAGGTACACATTCAGCTACTCTATGATCCAGCAGGCCCACTCCGCGGCCTACAGCCTAAGAAGACAGAATTGGAAAGACACAGGCAGGAAATCTGCACTGCAGCAGTATTACAATAGCCAAGGCACGGAAGCAACCAAAAGTCCACCAACAGATGAGTGGACAAAGAAGAACTGCTACGTGTAGAGATGGAATATTAGCGTGGGGAAAAAAATGAATCAATGCCACTTGTAGCACCACAGATGAGTCTAGAGGTGATCACGCAACGTGCAGTAAGCGAGAAAGCAAAAGACACCTAACGTATGATATCACTTAGAGGGCTTACCTAAAAAATCGATACCGGTGAAGATATTTCCACAGAGACATCCAATCACAGATTCATTAAGCAAACTTATGGTTCGCCAAATGGAAAGGTGTGAGGATTGGATACCTCAGGACATTGGGGTTAACAGAGATATACAAACACGTGTGAAATATAAAATCACCACAGACCTGCGGCATGTCAAGAGGACACTACTCAACACTGCGTCATAAGCTACGTGGGAGAAGGACCCGAAGAAGAATAGATATATGTATACGTGTAAAACAACCACATCTTGCACACCTAGAACAAGCAAAACATTGTAATCAAATCTGCTCTGATACAAAATAAAAATTAAAATTAAGAAACGAACAGCAAGTAATGAGACATAAACCTAAGGGGCTTTTTCCTGGCGCACTGCATTCTAATTTACAATTTACAACGCCACTTCCATTACGGCTCTGTTGCCCCAGTAGCCAGATTTGGTAAGGAGAAGTGCTGCCGCCTTCTGGCCGTTTCCCACAACAGCGCTAATGGTCACTTAATATTCAAAATAACTGCAGGCCTGTAAATGACACCTGCCATCAAAAAAAAAAAAAGAATCCTGGGGTCGTAAATCGACCAGAAAATTCAAAAGACGTCACCATTTCAAGAAGACAATTTCAAGAGGCATGTTTTACGCCCATTCTGTCTTCTTTTTTCCTTTAAAATAAAAGGGGAGTTAAAAATGCTCAACATCAGCAATTAATAAAGCCATGCAAATCCAATCGACAGAAATGTTCCCCTCACAGCCGTCAGAATGATCTTCAGCAAAAAGTCTACAAAGAATAAATGCTGAAGGGGTTTCAGAAAACTGTGTACCCACTAGCTGCTGGGGGGGATGTCAACTGGTAAGAGCCAGCAGGGAGAACATAATGGAGGTGCGTTTAAGGGTAAAAACTGAGCTACCACGTGATCTGGTAGGTCCTTTGATGCGCCTATCCCCTGAGCAGAGCAGAATGGAAGAGACACAGGCCGGCAATCCTGCACGGCAGAAACATTTAATATAGCCAAGACTTGGAAGAAACCGAAATGTCCAGCAACAGGAAAATGCACAAAGAGGAAGTGGTCCATGTCAACAATGGAATATTAGCCACGGAAAACAAGGAAACAGTGCCCTTTGCACCACCATATAAGGACCTGGAGATAACCACCCAACTTGAAGTAAGAAAGAAGCTGAAAGACAGATCTCCTATGACATCACTTACAGGTGTTACCTCAAAATTGATACTCGTGAACTTATTTCCAAGAGAAGGAAGAGCATGGATTAAGAAAACAAAATTACGTTTAACCGAATGGAAAGGTGAAAGGACTGTATGAATTATGATATGGGGGTTAACAGACATGTACTAATACAGATGAAATATATAACCACAGAATACCTATGGAACGCCAAGAGGTCTACTCAACACTCTATAATAACCTACACGGGAAAGGATCCAAAGAGGAATAGACAGATACGTTGATATGATGAACACGATTCTGTACACTTAGGAGAAACTACACTTTTTTTTATCAAATTTGCTCTGACACGTAATAAGAATTTAATGTAAAAAACAAGAAGTAGGAGATACAAGCTCTTGGGGGTTTGCCCTGGCACATTCCCCTCTAATCTGCAGGCTACTAACACGATTTCCAGGAAAGCTCTGTCGCCCAAGGACCCAGAGCTGCAAAGGTAGAAATGCTGCCGCCTTGTGGCCGTTTCCCGCAAGAGCGGCCTGAAGCCCGCAGCTAATGGTCACTTAATAGTCACGAGGACTCAGGGCCGTAAAGGACACCTGCCCTAAAATACTGTGCTGAGGTAGGGAATGGACAAAAAAGTTCAAAACAGGGGCTTCCCTGGCGGCGCAGTGGTTGAGAGTCCGCCTGCCGACGCAGGGGACACGGGTTGGTGCCCCGGTCCGGGAAGATCCCACGTGCCGTGGAGTGGCTGGGCCCGTGAGCCATGGCCGCTGAGCCTGCGCGTCCAGAGCCTGTGCTCCGCAACGGGAGAGGCCCGCGTACCGCAAAAATAAATAAGTAAATAAGTAAATAAATAAAAAGGAAAGTGGATAAAAGCTCAACCTCAGGAATTATCAGGCTCATGCAAATCTAATCTACAAAACGTTTGCAACTCACACCTGTCGACTGACGATCAGCAAACATTCTACAAACAATCAATACTGGAGGGGTTTTAGAGAACTGTGTACCCTCTAGCTGCCGGTGAGATGCCAAGTGGTAACGGCCAATAAGAACAGAAAGGAGCTGCCTTTAGAAGTAAAAATTGAGGTACCATTCAATCCAGCAGTCACCCCACTGGGCCTGTCACCTGAGAAGACCAGAAGCGAGAAGACCCGGGCTGCAACAGCTGCACTGCGGCCTTATTCACAATAGCCAAGGCGGTGAAGCTACCAAAATGTCCATCAACAGACGAATGGATTAAGGAGAAGTGGTCCATGTACACAATGGAATACTAACCACGGAAAACAATGAAACACTGCTCTTTCGGGCACCATAGACGAGCTTGGAGATGATCACAGAACATGGCGTAAGTCGGAAAGCAAAAGACCTACATCCTATGATATCACTTATAGGCGTTATCTAATAACTGACACAAATGAACGTATTTGCACAGAGAAAGACGCTCACAGACTTAGAAGACAACTATGCTTATCTAAAAGGAAAGGTGGGCGGAATGGATAAATTAAGATGAGCGTTACCGTACGTATACAAATACATACGATACACGTATATCAAAAAGACCGACCACGTAGCAAGGGAGGTGTACGGAACACTCTGTGATATTCTACACGGGAAGAGGATCTGTACGTGGATAGACGTATATAACGTACAAATGCACCAGATTGTGTACACCTAGGACAAACAAGGTTCTAATCATTACCCCGATTAAAATAATTTAAAAAACCAACCAGAAGTAATGCCACATAAACTTATGGGCGTTGCTCCTGGCACATGCCATTCTAATGTACAACCTAGGAACACGACTTCCAGAAAGGCTCTGCTGCCCTAGTACCCAGATTTGGGAATGGAGAAGTGCTGCCGCCCTGTGGCCGTCTCCCAAAACAGCAGCTTTAAACCCAGTGCTAACGGTCATTAAATAGTCACCGAACTTGCAGGCCTGTAAGTAACACCTGCCCTCCAAAACATCCTGGGGTCAAACATCGACCAAAGATTCAAAAGAGGGCAACAATTCCAAGAAAACGATCTCAAGAGGTATACTGTACCCCCACGTTTTTCTTTTCTTTCCTTTTTTTTTTTAAAAGGAAAGAAACAGGCGTGGAAAAATGATGAATTTTAGGAATTTTTAAAGACATGCAAACCCAAATTACAAAAACCTATCAGCTCACAGCACTCAGAATGGCCATTAGCAAAAATGCTGCAAACAATAAATGTGGAGAAATGCGTACCCTCGGTTCTAAGGGGGACGTGGTAAGAGCCACTGATGAAAACACAGTGGCGGTGCGTTGAAAAGGGAAACATTGAGCTACTAGTCCATCAGTCAACACCCACTGCTGGGCCTATCACCCGAGAAAATGAGACTCAAAAGGCACAGGCTGGCACTCCTGCACTCCAGCAACACTTACCATAGCCGACACTTGGAAGCAACGAAAATGTCCATCAACAGAGGAGTGCACCAAGAAGAAGTGGTCCATGTACACGATGGAATATTACTCCACTAGAAAATACGAATTCAAAACACAAACATGAGTAAGGACACATAAGCTTTGGGGGGTTTATCAGGGCACATGGCAGTCTGATTGACATCTGAGGAACACGACTGGCAGGAAGGTCTGTTTCCCTAGGTACCAGAGTGGGCAACGGAGAAATGCTGCCGGCCTCTGGCCGATACCTGCAACAGCAGCTTGGAAATCTGTGCGAATGGTCACTTCATATGCCCAAGTACTGCAGGGCTGCAAAGGAAACCTGCCCTCAAAATGTCCTGACGCAGGTAAAGGCCAAAATATTTCAAAACGTGGCACATATTTCAAGAAAACAATTTGAAGACGTAAGCTGTCGTAACAGTTTGAAAAGTAAAAGGCCGTGCCCCAGAGCTCAGTTTCAAGGGATTATGAGACACGTGCAAATCCAACCACAAAGGGCTATCAACTCACACCAGTCAGAATAACCATCAGCCAAGAAACTACAAACGATCAATGCTGAAGAGGTTGTGGAGACATGCATACCCTCAGTTTCAAGTGGGACGTAACCTGGTAAGAGCCACTCATGGGAACAGAATGGAGGTGCCTGTAAAAGGTACACATTCAGCTACTCTATGATCCAGCAGGCCCACTCCGCGGCCTACAGCCTAAGAAGACAGAATTGGAAAGACACAGGCAGGAAATCTGCACTGCAGCAGTATTACAATAGCCAAGGCACGGAAGCAACCAAAAGTCCACCAACAGATGAGTGGACAAAGAAGAACTGCTACGTGTAGAGATGGAATATTAGCGTGGGGAAAAAAATGAATCAATGCCACTTGTAGCACCACAGATGAGTCTAGAGGTGATCACGCAACGTGCAGTAAGCGAGAAAGCAAAAGACACCTAACGTATGATATCACTTAGAGGGCTTACCTAAAAAATCGATACCGGTGAAGATATTTCCACAGAGACATCCAATCACAGATTCATTAAGCAAACTTATGGTTCGCCAAATGGAAAGGTGTGAGGATTGGATACCTCAGGACATTGGGGTTAACAGAGATATACAAACACGTGTGAAATATAAAATCACCACAGACCTGCGGCATGTCAAGAGGACACTACTCAACACTGCGTCATAAGCTACGTGGGAGAAGGACCCGAAGAAGAATAGATATATGTATACGTGTAAAACAACCACATCTTGCACACCTAGAACAAGCAAAACATTGTAATCAAATCTGCTCTGATACAAAATAAAAATTAAAATTAAGAAACGAACAGCAAGTAATGAGACATAAACCTAAGGGGCTTTTTCCTGGCGCACTGCATTCTAATTTACAATTTACAACGCCACTTCCATTACGGCTCTGTTGCCCCAGTAGCCAGATTTGGTAAGGAGAAGTGCTGCCGCCTTCTGGCCGTTTCCCACAACAGCGCTAATGGTCACTTAATATTCAAAATAACTGCAGGCCTGTAAATGACACCTGCCATCAAAAAAAAAAAAAGAATCCTGGGGTCGTAAATCGACCAGAAAATTCAAAAGACGTCACCATTTCAAGAAGACAATTTCAAGAGGCATGTTTTACGCCCATTCTGTCTTCTTTTTTCCTTTAAAATAAAAGGGGAGTTAAAAATGCTCAACATCAGCAATTAATAAAGCCATGCAAATCCAATCGACAGAAATGTTCCCCTCACAGCCGTCAGAATGATCTTCAGCAAAAAGTCTACAAAGAATAAATGCTGAAGGGGTTTCAGAAAACTGTGTACCCACTAGCTGCTGGGGGGGATGTCAACTGGTAAGAGCCAGCAGGGAGAACATAATGGAGGTGCGTTTAAGGGTAAAAACTGAGCTACCACGTGATCTGGTAGGTCCTTTGATGCGCCTATCCCCTGAGCAGAGCAGAATGGAAGAGACACAGGCCGGCAATCCTGCACGGCAGAAACATTTAATATAGCCAAGACTTGGAAGAAACCGAAATGTCCAGCAACAGGAAAATGCACAAAGAGGAAGTGGTCCATGTCAACAATGGAATATTAGCCACGGAAAACAAGGGAACAGTGCCCTTTGCACCACCATATAAGGACCTGGAGATAACCACCCAACTTGAAGTAAGAAAGAAGCTGAAAGACAGATCTCCTATGACATCACTTACAGGTGTTACCTCAAAATTGATACTCGTGAACTTATTTCCAAGAGAAGGAAGAGCATGGATTAAGAAAACAAAATTACGTTTAACCGAATGGAAAGGTGAAAGGACTGTATGAATTATGATATGGGGGTTAACAGACATGTACTAATACAGATGAAATATATAACCACAGAATACCTATGGAACGCCAAGAGGTCTACTCAACACTCTATAATAACCTACACGGGAAAGGATCCAAAGAGGAATAGACAGATACGTTGATATGATGAACACGATTCTGTACACTTAGGAGAAACTACACTTTTTTTTATCAAATTTGCTCTGACACGTAATAAGAATTTAATGTAAAAAACAAGAAGTAGGAGATACAAGCTCTTGGGGGTTTGCCCTGGCACATTCCCCTCTAATCTGCAGGCTACTAACACGATTTCCAGGAAAGCTCTGTCGCCCAAGGACCCAGAGCTGCAAAGGTAGAAATGCTGCCGCCTTGTGGCCGTTTCCCGCAAGAGCGGCCTGAAGCCCGCAGCTAATGGTCACTTAATAGTCACGAGGACTCAGGGCCGTAAAGGACACCTGCCCTAAAATACTGTGCTGAGGTAGGGAATGGACAAAAAAGTTCAAAACAGGGGCTTCCCTGGCGGCGCAGTGGTTGAGAGTCCGCCTGCCGACGCAGGGGACACGGGTTGGTGCCCCGGTCCGGGAAGATCCCACGTGCCGTGGAGTGGCTGGGCCCGTGAGCCATGGCCGCTGAGCCTGCGCGTCCAGAGCCTGTGCTCCGCAACGGGAGAGGCCCGCGTACCGCAAAAATAAATAAGTAAATAAGTAAATAAATAAAAAGGAAAGTGGATAAAAGCTCAACCTCAGGAATTATCAGGCTCATGCAAATCTAATCTACAAAACGTTTGCAACTCACACCTGTCGACTGACGATCAGCAAACATTCTACAAACAATCAATACTGGAGGGGTTTTAGAGAACTGTGTACCCTCTAGCTGCCGGTGAGATGCCAAGTGGTAACGGCCAATAAGAACAGAAAGGAGCTGCCTTTAGAAGTAAAAATTGAGGTACCATTCAATCCAGCAGTCACCCCACTGGGCCTGTCACCTGAGAAGACCAGAAGCGAGAAGACCCGGGCTGCAACAGCTGCACTGCGGCCTTATTCACAATAGCCAAGGCGGTGAAGCTACCAAAATGTCCATCAACAGACGAATGGATTAAGGAGAAGTGGTCCATGTACACAATGGAATACTAACCACGGAAAACAATGAAACACTGCTCTTTCGGGCACCATAGACGAGCTTGGAGATGATCACAGAACATGGCGTAAGTCGGAAAGCAAAAGACCTACATCCTATGATATCACTTATAGGCGTTATCTAATAACTGACACAAATGAACGTATTTGCACAGAGAAAGACGCTCACAGACTTAGAAGACAACTATGCTTATCTAAAAGGAAAGGTGGGCGGAATGGATAAATTAAGATGAGCGTTACCGTACGTATACAAATACATACGATACACGTATATCAAAAAGACCGACCACGTAGCAAGGGAGGTGTACGGAACACTCTGTGATATTCTACACGGGAAGAGGATCTGTACGTGGATAGACGTATATAACGTACAAATGCACCAGATTGTGTACACCTAGGACAAACAAGGTTCTAATCATTACCCCGATTAAAATAATTTAAAAAACCAACCAGAAGTAATGCCACATAAACTTATGGGCGTTGCTCCTGGCACATGCCATTCTAATGTACAACCTAGGAACACGACTTCCAGAAAGGCTCTGCTGCCCTAGTACCCAGATTTGGGAATGGAGAAGTGCTGCCGCCCTGTGGCCGTCTCCCAAAACAGCAGCTTTAAACCCAGTGCTAACGGTCATTAAATAGTCACCGAACTTGCAGGCCTGTAAGTAACACCTGCCCTCCAAAACATCCTGGGGTCAAACATCGACCAAAGATTCAAAAGAGGGCAACAATTCCAAGAAAACGATCTCAAGAGGTATACTGTACCCCCACGTTTTTCTTTTCTTTCCTTTTTTTTTTTAAAAGGAAAGAAACAGGCGTGGAAAAATGATGAATTTTAGGAATTTTTAAAGACATGCAAACCCAAATTACAAAAACCTATCAGCTCACAGCACTCAGAATGGCCATTAGCAAAAATGCTGCAAACAATAAATGTGGAGAAATGCGTACCCTCGGTTCTAAGGGGGACGTGGTAAGAGCCACTGATGAAAACACAGTGGCGGTGCGTTGAAAAGGGAAACATTGAGCTACTAGTCCATCAGTCAACACCCACTGCTGGGCCTATCACCCGAGAAAATGAGACTCAAAAGGCACAGGCTGGCACTCCTGCACTCCAGCAACACTTACCATAGCCGACACTTGGAAGCAACGAAAATGTCCATCAACAGAGGAGTGCACCAAGAAGAAGTGGTCCATGTACACGATGGAATATTACTCCACTAGAAAATACGAATTCAAAACACAAACATGAGTAAGGACACATAAGCTTTGGGGGGTTTATCAGGGCACATGGCAGTCTGATTGACATCTGAGGAACACGACTGGCAGGAAGGTCTGTTTCCCTAGGTACCAGAGTGGGCAACGGAGAAATGCTGCCGGCCTCTGGCCGATACCTGCAACAGCAGCTTGGAAATCTGTGCGAATGGTCACTTCATATGCCCAAGTACTGCAGGGCTGCAAAGGAAACCTGCCCTCAAAATGTCCTGACGCAGGTAAAGGCCAAAATATTTCAAAACGTGGCACATATTTCAAGAAAACAATTTGAAGACGTAAGCTGTCGTAACAGTTTGAAAAGTAAAAGGCCGTGCCCCAGAGCTCAGTTTCAAGGGATTATGAGACACGTGCAAATCCAACCACAAAGGGCTATCAACTCACACCAGTCAGAATAACCATCAGCCAAGAAACTACAAACGATCAATGCTGAAGAGGTTGTGGAGACATGCATACCCTCAGTTTCAAGTGGGACGTAACCTGGTAAGAGCCACTCATGGGAACAGAATGGAGGTGCCTGTAAAAGGTACACATTCAGCTACTCTATGATCCAGCAGGCCCACTCCGCGGCCTACAGCCTAAGAAGACAGAATTGGAAAGACACAGGCAGGAAATCTGCACTGCAGCAGTATTACAATAGCCAAGGCACGGAAGCAACCAAAAGTCCACCAACAGATGAGTGGACAAAGAAGAACTGCTACGTGTAGAGATGGAATATTAGCGTGGGGAAAAAAATGAATCAATGCCACTTGTAGCACCACAGATGAGTCTAGAGGTGATCACGCAACGTGCAGTAAGCGAGAAAGCAAAAGACACCTAACGTATGATATCACTTAGAGGGCTTACCTAAAAAATCGATACCGGTGAAGATATTTCCACAGAGACATCCAATCACAGATTCATTAAGCAAACTTATGGTTCGCCAAATGGAAAGGTGTGAGGATTGGATACCTCAGGACATTGGGGTTAACAGAGATATACAAACACGTGTGAAATATAAAATCACCACAGACCTGCGGCATGTCAAGAGGACACTACTCAACACTGCGTCATAAGCTACGTGGGAGAAGGACCCGAAGAAGAATAGATATATGTATACGTGTAAAACAACCACATCTTGCACACCTAGAACAAGCAAAACATTGTAATCAAATCTGCTCTGATACAAAATAAAAATTAAAATTAAGAAACGAACAGCAAGTAATGAGACATAAACCTAAGGGGCTTTTTCCTGGCGCACTGCATTCTAATTTACAATTTACAACGCCACTTCCATTACGGCTCTGTTGCCCCAGTAGCCAGATTTGGTAAGGAGAAGTGCTGCCGCCTTCTGGCCGTTTCCCACAACGGCGCTAATGGTCACTTAATATTCAAAATAACTGCAGGCCTGTAAATGACACCTGCCATCAAAAAAAAAAAAAGAATCCTGGGGTCGTAAATCGACCAGAAAATTCAAAAGACGTCACCATTTCAAGAAGACAATTTCAAGAGGCATGTTTTACGCCCATTCTGTCTTCTTTTTTCCTTTAAAATAAAAGGGGAGTTAAAAATGCTCAACATCAGCAATTAATAAAGCCATGCAAATCCAATCGACAGAAATGTTCCCCTCACAGCCGTCAGAATGATCTTCAGCAAAAAGTCTACAAAGAATAAATGCTGAAGGGGTTTCAGAAAACTGTGTACCCACTAGCTGCTGGGGGGGATGTCAACTGGTAAGAGCCAGCAGGGAGAACATAATGGAGGTGCGTTTAAGGGTAAAAACTGAGCTACCACGTGATCTGGTAGGTCCTTTGATGCGCCTATCCCCTGAGCAGAGCAGAATGGAAGAGACACAGGCCGGCAATCCTGCACGGCAGAAACATTTAATATAGCCAAGACTTGGAAGAAACCGAAATGTCCAGCAACAGGAAAATGCACAAAGAGGAAGTGGTCCATGTCAACAATGGAATATTAGCCACGGAAAACAAGGGAACAGTGCCCTTTGCACCACCATATAAGGACCTGGAGATAACCACCCAACTTGAAGTAAGAAAGAAGCTGAAAGACAGATCTCCTATGACATCACTTACAGGTGTTACCTCAAAATTGATACTCGTGAACTTATTTCCAAGAGAAGGAAGAGCATGGATTAAGAAAACAAAATTACGTTTAACCGAATGGAAAGGTGAAAGGACTGTATGAATTATGATATGGGGGTTAACAGACATGTACTAATACAGATGAAATATATAACCACAGAATACCTATGGAACGCCAAGAGGTCTACTCAACACTCTATAATAACCTACACGGGAAAGGATCCAAAGAGGAATAGACAGATACGTTGATATGATGAACACGATTCTGTACACTTAGGAGAAACTACACTTTTTTTTATCAAATTTGCTCTGACACGTAATAAGAATTTAATGTAAAAAACAAGAAGTAGGAGATACAAGCTCTTGGGGGTTTGCCCTGGCACATTCCCCTCTAATCTGCAGGCTACTAACACGATTTCCAGGAAAGCTCTGTCGCCCAAGGACCCAGAGCTGCAAAGGTAGAAATGCTGCCGCCTTGTGGCCGTTTCCCGCAAGAGCGGCCTGAAGCCCGCAGCTAATGGTCACTTAATAGTCACGAGGACTCAGGGCCGTAAAGGACACCTGCCCTAAAATACTGTGCTGAGGTAGGGAATGGACAAAAAAGTTCAAAACAGGGGCTTCCCTGGCGGCGCAGTGGTTGAGAGTCCGCCTGCCGACGCAGGGGACACGGGTTGGTGCCCCGGTCCGGGAAGATCCCACGTGCCGTGGAGTGGCTGGGCCCGTGAGCCATGGCCGCTGAGCCTGCGCGTCCAGAGCCTGTGCTCCGCAACGGGAGAGGCCCGCGTACCGCAAAAATAAATAAGTAAATAAGTAAATAAATAAAAAGGAAAGTGGATAAAAGCTCAACCTCAGGAATTATCAGGCTCATGCAAATCTAATCTACAAAACGTTTGCAACTCACACCTGTCGACTGACGATCAGCAAACATTCTACAAACAATCAATACTGGAGGGGTTTTAGAGAACTGTGTACCCTCTAGCTGCCGGTGAGATGCCAAGTGGTAACGGCCAATAAGAACAGAAAGGAGCTGCCTTTAGAAGTAAAAATTGAGGTACCATTCAATCCAGCAGTCACCCCACTGGGCCTGTCACCTGAGAAGACCAGAAGCGAGAAGACCCGGGCTGCAACAGCTGCACTGCGGCCTTATTCACAATAGCCAAGGCGGTGAAGCTACCAAAATGTCCATCAACAGACGAATGGATTAAGGAGAAGTGGTCCATGTACACAATGGAATACTAACCACGGAAAACAATGAAACACTGCTCTTTCGGGCACCATAGACGAGCTTGGAGATGATCACAGAACATGGCGTAAGTCGGAAAGCAAAAGACCTACATCCTATGATATCACTTATAGGCGTTATCTAATAACTGACACAAATGAACGTATTTGCACAGAGAAAGACGCTCACAGACTTAGAAGACAACTATGCTTATCTAAAAGGAAAGGTGGGCGGAATGGATAAATTAAGATGAGCGTTACCGTACGTATACAAATACATACGATACACGTATATCAAAAAGACCGACCACGTAGCAAGGGAGGTGTACGGAACACTCTGTGATATTCTACACGGGAAGAGGATCTGTACGTGGATAGACGTATATAACGTACAAATGCACCAGATTGTGTACACCTAGGACAAACAAGGTTCTAATCATTACCCCGATTAAAATAATTTAAAAAACCAACCAGAAGTAATGCCACATAAACTTATGGGCGTTGCTCCTGGCACATGCCATTCTAATGTACAACCTAGGAACACGACTTCCAGAAAGGCTCTGCTGCCCTAGTACCCAGATTTGGGAATGGAGAAGTGCTGCCGCCCTGTGGCCGTCTCCCAAAACAGCAGCTTTAAACCCAGTGCTAACGGTCATTAAATAGTCACCGAACTTGCAGGCCTGTAAGTAACACCTGCCCTCCAAAACATCCTGGGGTCAAACATCGACCAAAGATTCAAAAGAGGGCAACAATTCCAAGAAAACGATCTCAAGAGGTATACTGTACCCCCACGTTTTTCTTTTCTTTCCTTTTTTTTTTTAAAAGGAAAGAAACAGGCGTGGAAAAATGATGAATTTTAGGAATTTTTAAAGACATGCAAACCCAAATTACAAAAACCTATCAGCTCACAGCACTCAGAATGGCCATTAGCAAAAATGCTGCAAACAATAAATGTGGAGAAATGCGTACCCTCGGTTCTAAGGGGGACGTGGTAAGAGCCACTGATGAAAACACAGTGGCGGTGCGTTGAAAAGGGAAACATTGAGCTACTAGTCCATCAGTCAACACCCACTGCTGGGCCTATCACCCGAGAAAATGAGACTCAAAAGGCACAGGCTGGCACTCCTGCACTCCAGCAACACTTACCATAGCCGACACTTGGAAGCAACGAAAATGTCCATCAACAGAGGAGTGCACCAAGAAGAAGTGGTCCATGTACACGATGGAATATTACTCCACTAGAAAATACGAATTCAAAAAACAAACATGAGTAAGGACACATAAGCTTTGGGGGGTTTATCAGGGCACATGGCAGTCTGATTGACATCTGAGGAACACGACTGGCAGGAAGGTCTGTTTCCCTAGGTACCAGAGTGGGCAACGGAGAAATGCTGCCGGCCTCTGGCCGATACCTGCAACAGCAGCTTGGAAATCTGTGCGAATGGTCACTTCATATGCCCAAGTACTGCAGGGCTGCAAAGGAAACCTGCCCTCAAAATGTCCTGACGCAGGTAAAGGCCAAAATATTTCAAAACGTGGCACATATTTCAAGAAAACAATTTGAAGACGTAAGCTGTCGTAACAGTTTGAAAAGTAAAAGGCCGTGCCCCAGAGCTCAGTTTCAAGGGATTATGAGACACGTGCAAATCCAACCACAAAGGGCTATCAACTCACACCAGTCAGAATAACCATCAGCCAAGAAACTACAAACGATCAATGCTGAAGAGGTTGTGGAGACATGCATACCCTCAGTTTCAAGTGGGACGTAACCTGGTAAGAGCCACTCATGGGAACAGAATGGAGGTGCCTGTAAAAGGTACACATTCAGCTACTCTATGATCCAGCAGGCCCACTCCGCGGCCTACAGCCTAAGAAGACAGAATTGGAAAGACACAGGCAGGAAATCTGCACTGCAGCAGTATTACAATAGCCAAGGCACGGAAGCAACCAAAAGTCCACCAACAGATGAGTGGACAAAGAAGAACTGCTACGTGTAGAGATGGAATATTAGCGTGGGGAAAAAAATGAATCAATGCCACTTGTAGCACCACAGATGAGTCTAGAGGTGATCACGCAACGTGCAGTAAGCGAGAAAGCAAAAGACACCTAACGTATGATATCACTTAGAGGGCTTACCTAAAAAATCGATACCGGTGAAGATATTTCCACAGAGACATCCAATCACAGATTCATTAAGCAAACTTATGGTTCGCCAAATGGAAAGGTGTGAGGATTGGATACCTCAGGACATTGGGGTTAACAGAGATATACAAACACGTGTGAAATATAAAATCACCACAGACCTGCGGCATGTCAAGAGGACACTACTCAACACTGCGTCATAAGCTACGTGGGAGAAGGACCCGAAGAAGAATAGATATATGTATACGTGTAAAACAACCACATCTTGCACACCTAGAACAAGCAAAACATTGTAATCAAATCTGCTCTGATACAAAATAAAAATTAAAATTAAGAAACGAACAGCAAGTAATGAGACATAAACCTAAGGGGCTTTTTCCTGGCGCACTGCATTCTAATTTACAATTTACAACGCCACTTCCATTACGGCTCTGTTGCCCCAGTAGCCAGATTTGGTAAGGAGAAGTGCTGCCGCCTTCTGGCCGTTTCCCAC